>NW_026892602.1:2805000-3175000 GCF_033815535.1 Pezoporus flaviventris
GGCGAGTAACTGTATTTCCGGGCCTATCTGTGCGACTACAAGTGTGCTTGGGACAGCAAAAGACTGTGGAGCCAGAAGGAAATGTATTATTAGAACTTGTCTGTGGGTTGTGACTGTGCCACCAGCTGAAAGGGAGTTTGAGACATGCAACAAAAAGAATGGCTTATGCTGAAACTAGACAGGCAAAGTAGAATCAATTGGTTACATGTGATGCCTTCATCAAAGGTATTCTCATGTTGTTGTCTCCCGGTTACCTTAATATATTTTTTATTTCAGAAGACATATGCCAGCTATTTGTAATTTTGAATGTATTAGGAAGCAGTCAAAACGGCAACAGCTAGGTCAGAAAAATGGAGGTGTTCCTCCATTGTAATTGCATATGAAAATCCTCTCCACTGTTATTGTTTTAAAGGAAATTATACTGATCTTAATGTGGTCTTTGATTTGTCTTCTGTGTGAGAATCACAGGTGAGTTATCTTTGCCTTAGAATTGACAAAACTGCACTGTTTGTCATTTAGTCAATTAAAAGTGTGTAAGGCTATGTCATGAATATGGACATACTCTGCTCTTGTGAGACCTCATTTGGAGTACTATATGCAGTTCTGGTGTCCTAAAAATAAGAAGGATATGGAGCTGTGGGAGCAAATCCAGAGGAGGGCCACGAGGATGATCAGGTGATTGGAGCACCTCCAGTATGAAGATAGGCTGAGAAAGTTGGGGCTGTTCAGCCTGGAGAAGAGAAGGCTGCGTGGAGACCTCATAGCAGCCTTCCGGTATCTGAAGGGGGTCTATAGGGATGCTGGGGAGGGACTCTTCATTAGGGACTGTAGTGATAGCACAAGGGGCAATAGCTTCAAACTTAAACAGGGGAAGCTTATGTTAGATATAAGGAGGAAGTTCTTTACTGTGAGGGCGGTGAGGCACTGGAATGGGTTGCCCAGGGAAGTTGTGAATGCTCCGTCCCCAGTGGTATTCAAGGCCAGGTTGGACAGAGCCTTGAGTGAGATGGTTTAGTGTGAGGTGTCCCTGCCCATGGCAGGGGGGCTGGAACTAGATGATCTTAAGGTCCTTTCCAACCCTAACTATTGTATGAGTCTATGTCTGGGTGATAAATAGACCATTTGCAAGTTTAAACAAACCTCAGAAAGTAACGCAAAGCTTCTGATGTGGCAACTTGAAAATGTGCAGGGTTTTTTTCATTAGATTAATTGAATCTTTTAAGGTGTGTGAGTCTGCTTAAGGATAAAGCATGGTTGTGTCATTTCTTTAATGCACTTATGATTGAGACTGGTCTGATTATTGTTATATATTGTAGCTCTGAAAGGAGACCATAGAGGTACTGCAGACTTAATGTTTGAGAAGAAAAGAAAACAAATATGTGGGATGGAATGTTTCCTAATGAAACACAATGTCTCAAATATTTTATTCCTGTTAGAAAATTGTATCGTGTAGTAGGGATTGATGTAATCTCAGCAGGGAGAAGTTCAGACTTCAGTCAAAGCAGCTGATTCTGAGCCAGTGTGTTTTTATTAGCAACTATTCCTCATTTTCTCTAAGAGGTTTATTTGGGTTACTTCTAATTACAGAGAGTATCAGCACTAGGCTGCTTATGTGGGCAGCTTAAAAGATATGATGAGGGGCCTTTTTAATTTGCTTTTTTCATTTCTTCAAGGCTTAATGTAGACTCCTCTGCCTTCAGTCTGTTGGGCCTATAGGAGCCAGTTTGGCTTTCTAAGCCCAGGGCTCTGTTGAGACAACATTGTCATAAATTAGTATTTTGGGAAGCATAAATTTAATATGTATTAATGACTGTAAGGGGCTAAATTCTCAGAAGGAAATGGGCATTGCTAGGTGGACAAAACAGAGAATTCCTGAGTGTATTTTCAGTTTTACTGCATGTACATAAGGGAAGTCATGCTCATTTGTGAAGCCAGCTATACATGAATCAGCCACAGTTTACAGCTTACAGTCAGTAACTACAGTGTATCTGTAGCTGTGGAGCTGAAATGGGTATTTTATGTCAGCTTAGTTTGAAAACCAGAAAGTCTTGAAAGTGCTTCCTGTATTGTCTTGGAAATAGTTGTGAATGTCATTGTTACTATTACCTTTGCAATTCACACTGTTGTAAGTATTAATGTCTGCTAAACTTGGGGCATGGATTTCTGTGCTGGTGTAGAGCATTGCTTAGTTTAGCTGTGAATAAATTCAGGAATATTTTCTGTGAGGTTTGACAGTGTATGTGGTGTGCATAAGAGAGCTAAAATGTGATGCACTGCACATTCATTTACACTGCCGTGTAAAATGGCTTCACCTGAATTCAGAAGTTGTGAAACTTATTAGACGGAGGGGGAGAGAATGTGGGAATTGGAGTTTTCCAAGTTCTGAAAGTTGACAGCTGCAGAGAGTGTTCTGAGTCTGAAGAAAATTCTTTTATTTGGGTCTTTCAAGGAAATAAATATCTAATATTGTAGCTGTGATTTGGGGTGTTTGGTGGTGTTTTTGTTGTGTTAGATTTTTTGCATGTGTGTCCCCCTCTCCTCCCTACCCTGCAAGATTATTCAGGACCGAAGTGGAACTATGGAGAGCTTATGTGGGTCACCTATATCTTACACCTGAACTAATGTGCTATGTTGCAGCACAGAGGGATTGCAGATATCATAATATGAAACTCACTGACCACTAGCGATTATTCTTCTTGCTGTTCAGTTTCATTGTGTGGACATTTGATTCCAGTTATCAAATTACATAGGTTCTCTAGCATATATTGGTACTTCTGCCTACCAGAAATAAATTGTTGTGCAATTCCTCAAGCACAGTAGTCAAGCTCAGAAACATAAATGTACTGTAGACCCTACAGTAGTTTTCTGAAGGTTTTTATCAAAAGTCCCCTGAAATCACATGAGAAATAATGCTGCAACTCATTTGACAAAAAGCAAGAAAAAAAAAATCCCAACTCTTCTTTTCTATGTTTAGATTTATTTTAGAAAGCTAATTCTGGCCTTTTGGAGATATAGATGAGTGCCATTCAGTTTGGGAAAGTTAACTCACGCCATCAAAGCACTCGACATGACCTTTGGTATTTTTTGCATCTTCTTTTATTGCTGTTGCTAGGCCAGTAATTGTTGTTTTTTCAGAATTTACATACTAGCCGGTGCAATTTTGATTTTCTGCATGGTAGCTTAACTATTTTTTGCCTTTTCCATGTGAATCCATTTAGATCTGCACATAAATTGCTGTGCTGTTCTGTATTATAGTGCAGTTTTATTACTGATCTGCATGTTAGGGGGGTTTAAGTGCCTATAATGTGCTGTGAGAGGTCTTGTAGATTACTAATTAAAGGAAAAAAAAAAAAAAGGGTTGTACATTCAAAAAGGAAAAAGGGGGGTGGGTGGGGAAAGAAAGGTTAATTTGTCAAATAGCCATATCCATTAAGGAAGTCTGGGTATTTGCGAGTGAAACTAAACTCCAGGTTATAGCTGCCCACACATATAATCAGAGGAAGGGAAGCTAATAAATTAATTTGACCCTAACAGTTCACCAGAAGTTTAAGCTTTTTCAAATTCAGAACATGAAGATGTTACTAGGCCCTAGGTAATGCAGTTGATTGCACAGCCTGCAAGGTGGTTTCTGGCCCTACACCAGCTGCAGTGATGAGGTGACAGCATTTCTCCTCTGCTTTTTGGGGTGGGAGGCATAAGACAGCATTTCATTCAGAAGGAATGTCCCAGTGGGAAGCAGCTTTCAGGCAACGTGGGACAAATATCTAGCTCAATAAATTGCTGTATGCTTGCCAAAATTGCAAAGCCATTTAATGTACCTCTGCAAAGCTGGGAAAGTGTTAGAAGTCTGTATTATCAACAGCAGCAAAAAAGAAGTGTGAAAGAAATTAAATGGCACTTTTCTATGGCTGTTTACATGTGGAGGGGATAGAGGAATTGAGATGTCTTATAATACCTGCGTGTTTTCAGGAACTGGCCATCACAACTACAGCTCTCTCTGAAATTTAGATCAGTGCCTGACAGTTCAGGACCCTAAACCTTAGCTCTGTTTAATGTCAAATCGAAACTCTTGTGATTTAGACCTCTCCTTGGGCTTCTGGAGTTTGTTATTTCAGCCCATCAGACAATTCAAGTCAGATGGGACTTTTTCTGATGTAAAATTAGCATGGGATAGATGGATTTAGTTTATCTAAGGATTATTTCATAGGCATCCTTGACTTTAAAGGCAGACCAGCTTAAATATCTTACTACAACACAGGAAAATGTTTGGTATAGGGATTGTAATAGAAGTCAAAACTTAAAGGGCTCTATACCTGCGTATAACCTTACTACTTACAGCAGTTGGTAGGACTTCTGTGCCTCTGTTTCAAAAAAAAAAAATAATAAAATTAATTGGAGCAGATATGAGGGCATTTTGACCTTATATACTTTATGATATAAACTAGGCAGCTCAAAAAGGGGTGCTGTTGAGCATGATGAAGCACTGCAGAATATGGTGCTCACCACGGGAGCTAGTACTTTAAAATCCTGGGCAGAGCAACATTATATAGCCACAGAGATGTTTTAGTAAATATTTATGATCCAAAGTTGTTTTCTGTTTGGGTATTTTCCTGAGAACTTCAAAGTGCCTTTCTGTGTACATGTTTTCTTTAAAAACAAAAAGCCTTTGTGGGTGTTTTTTGGTTTTGGTTTTTGTTTTTTTTTTCTTAAAAGGGGAAAATAAAAGCAATATAAACGTGTTTGATATGCTGTAATGCAGCAGTTTCTCCTGGGCAGCTGCTGAATGAGAGGACGAAATAGTGCTGGGGGTTCGCCATTTGATTTGGAATTCCCCACTAGCATGGCACAGAAAATGTATGGCTTGGCATATCTGTACAGTGTCATTTAACACATCGTAAATGCTCTAAAGTGCCCTTCTTAAGGTCAGATATCTGCAGTCAACTCAAAGGAGGTATTTCACAAACATTCTGAAAGAATGAGCCTGAAAACAAAGGCTGGTTTTAAAAGTGCTTTAGTAGCCCCAATTAGCTGCAACTCTCACTGACTGTGATGCAGGATTGCTTTCAGAGCTGGATTAACGCTGTGCAAGAGTAGCAATCCTAGTTCTCAGATGGCCAGCTGGCTACAGCTGATAGAAGTGTTCATGGATCTTGAACTAAATCCTGGTTTGGCTGTTGATTCTAAGTGGTGTTTGATCATTTCTGTACTTAGCACATGGCTGTAAGATTTGGACTCCCTGAGACAGTGACAGCGCTGGTGTGTATGGCTGGGAGCCTGGTGGGATGGGCACAGTCCCAGCCCCAAAGGGGACAGGAAACCCTTTCGTGAGGAACCCGCTCTCACCCTCCCACTGTTATCTTCAGTCTTTACCAATACCTGTAAACAGCTTGATTAGAAGAGTTTTAGGAAGACTTTGATCTCAAGTATGAAGGTTGTCAGACATCATGGCGTGGTGTAAGAGAGTGCTTGAATTTTTGCTTGTCTCAAAGGTGTCAGTGGAATCATAGAATCAACTAGGTTGAAAAAGACTTTTAAGATCATCAAGTCCAACCATTACCACCACTGAACCATGTCAGTAAGAGACTCCTCTACCCGGTTTTTGAACACTTCCAGGGGTGGTAATTCCACCACTTCCCTGGGCAGCCTGTTCCAAGACTGCCCTTCATACCTAAATCGGGATTTGTAGTGTGAATGTCTAATTTTTCAAATTTCTCCATGTGTGATAGCTGACTCCCCAGCAAAAAAAAAACAAAAACAAAAAAAAACCCCAAACAAACTGAAAACAAAACACCACCAGTGTCAATGGCACTGTGAGTTTGCCATGAGGGTCTGGACTGACATGTGGCTCTGGAGCACCCATATGTGAGCTGGGGACAGAAAGAGTGACATTTAAAGCCCTGTGACACACAGTCAAGAAGCATAACAATGCACATGCATTTTGGGCACAGATTTCATGAGATGCTGCTTTGAGTTGAGTTGGTTTCATATGGCCAGGACTCGTAACCCTTAACAGATCTGGTGGAGCTCTTGTTATGTTCCTCTTACCGTGGCAAACATCTCTGTTCATTGGTCCCAAATGTGGGGAGAGTGTGAATATTGAGCTTTCCTTCCCTTTTATCAAACTCATGCTTTATCCTTAATTACCTGAACCATGCTGAAGGCTTCATTACAGTTTGACAAGTCTGCTTTATCCTGAATGGAAATAAAGGGAAAAAGCGGTGTCTTCCCACCAGTTCTCAAAATGTGCATCCATATGGGAAACACATATGAAGAAAAGGGGAGACAACTCTGCTTTAAAACGTTTCTTAAGTTTGTCTTCCCATGGAATAATTGAATCCTAATATAAAGAAGTGATATAATCCCATTGCCTAATTGAATCCTAATATAAAGAAGTGATTGGACAGGACATCCTTGAATTAGTAAATGAGTCTTTTTGCATTCTGAGTACTTTCACCTGAAATGACATCATGTAGAATTGTGGTATGCCTGAGCTAAAAGAAAAGGGTGGGGTGGAACTTTGCCCTTTTTTTAGATTAAAGAAATCAAGGTCATCTAAATGAATTCAAAGAATTTATTATAACAAAGAGAAACATCAAAGCATGGCATTACTTTGTCTTCACAACATTTGTAAAACTCAATATTAAAGTCATTCAACTTAGGGAATAAAATTTGATGTGTGCACATGTCAACTGCTGTAATTCTTCAGTCAACAAAGACACTGAGCTTTTTCAGCATTTGATCAAAGGTTAACTGCACAGGTTTCACTTTTATCTGTCTTAACCCATTTTCTTTTCACATCCTTTCACTAACAACATGTTTCAGAGTATTTAACAGACCTTCAAATAAATAGTCTCAAACTGACAAACCTGATTTTAAGAGGGTGAAGATTCTACTGCCCCTACTTTTATTTTATAACCTTCAGAAAAGAAGAAAATATTCAGGAATCTTTAAGGGATGTTTTTAGGATTGCTTCTGCTGTTTCTGTTGGGGGGTACACAGCATTACGTTTTGAGAGTGCCTCTTGAAATCCACTGCAACTTGACTCTTAAATGCAGACAAAGAAAGAAGAGGCCTAGGGTCTATGTGCAGAAAATGCTGAAATAGATAGAATTCAAAATAATATGGGAACAAAGAGGAAATTTGGCCTCAGTGATGCTTATTCTGGCTTGTGGGGTATTTTCTGTCCTCACTGGAGGTTACCATATATAGGTGTGTAGTAGTTTGTTCTACAGCAAGATTATAAAAGGATTTGTGGGCATGGGAGAACTAGTTCGGGGTCCAACTTGCTTGAGAGAACATGCCCTGCTCAACTGAATTGTAGGACTGAAGCTTGTTCCTGTACTATTCATTTTTGAAAGTACTATTTTTACACCTGAAAGGAGTACTTCAGGCTTCCTGGGGAATACAAACTACTGATCCCATGGTCTGAATGAGAAAAGCCAACCTAGACTATTCTCCTATACCTGTTTCTTTTGCCCTCCCAGTTCCTCCTGTCCCATGGCTTCTTGACTGGGGTTTGATAGTGCTTTTTTTTTTCCTTTTTTTTTCTTTCTTACTATTTTGATCCCTCCCTTGATGTTGTTGAGAAGCATGATGCAGAGCCTGTAGTAGAAGATGGAGCCAGTCTTGAAAGAGACTATAAAGCATTTTTCTGTATTCCACCACTAAGTTTAAGATAGGAGTGTTGTAAAAAAGCTAGTAATTGTAGGGATTTTATTAAGTTACATTTTCAAGGAATAGAATGAACTGAATTTATCAGTTTGCATAGTTGGGTCACACCAAAGGAATTACTGAATCCTTTGGATGGATGCAGACTCAGAAGAACATGTATGGGATGGATCCATTTTGGTCTACCAGCTCCCCTTCCAAATGTCTAATTGGTCTACAGTGAATGCAATATTTCGCCTATGGGTACGGTACAGCGGCAGTCTCTTACTTACCAGGGGAACCACGCTCTGAATCTGAAACTAGGAATCATTTAGAAGCACAGTTTATCAGGAGGTCAAATGTCACATGAAGCCTTTATTACTTCCAGTAGTTATATCACAAAATCAATTTTTATTCTTTCTTGATTTCCTTCCGAAAGTTAGAGATTTAGTAATTTACATGTTCAGCTTAAATAACCATAATGAGATCACAAATGTATCTCTTTAAAGGATTCATCTTTCACCAAGTGTTCATCTATTGGGATATATTTTCTGTAATGACAGGTGAATATCAGATTTAGAGGTATCATAAGGTGTGTTTGGGGTTCTTCTTTGAAATGCAACAATGTCTTTGGTATTTCAGAGTAATCTGGTGATTTTTCTGAAGACAGTCTGATATTTTTCTTACAAAATTACCCACAAGCAGGAAGAGAAATTGGACTTTAACAGTTGAAAGAGTAAGGTATTATACTTACAGGTGAATTGCAGGAATGCTTGTTAACACTGCTGGGTAGCTCAGTGAGCGGCAGGTTAGTGACAGCTGCATGTCTCTGATGAGCATCTAGCCAAGTCTGCCTGATTACTTGTTTATGTGGTATCTGATGTGATATTCTCCTGAATTTAGGAAAACCAGGGAGAAACTTGGATATGGCAGAACCAGATCTTGGCAGGAAGAGAATATTTGTGAAGTGGGAATTATCTTAGTGGTTTATTTAGGTTGATTTTCAGAATTTATAAGGCTTCATCAAAATTATGTGCTGTTACATGGAAACATATATCCAGTGCTGCAGATCTCCTGGGAATGAGACTCACCCAAGTGTTTATCTGGGCAAGCCTGTGCGTCTAGGTACAGCCCAAAGCAAAAAACCGTTAAAGTGAGTTGCATTGGACTGCCCAAATGTATTGCTTTCCTCTCACTCTCGGGAGCAAAGTTACAGCTTGGATAGTGGATAACACATGTGTTAATAAGTGTCTACATGCAGTTTCTTCGCTCTTGAGAAATACATATAACTTCTGTATTGTAGAAAAAAAAAAAATCCACTATAATTTTGCAATCACCCAGCCTTGGTTTGAAAACATGCTGTGGTTAACTATCATCACACTGGTTTGGGTTGTAGAAGTGGGAATACCATGGGTATGTCAGTGCAGAAATTTAAAGGATAAGATGGGGAACTGGCACTCCCCAGAAACCTCCTTAAATGCTGTGTTCATAAAGACAATGAAAATGTTTAGGCCCAAATCTTGTTATTTACTTACTCTGATTTCACAGAGTTGGACAGACCTGAGCACAACTTGGCTTGGGTCTTTCCTTGAACTCCAATTTCTTCCATGCTTAAGAATTGGCTTGTGGCCTGTGGCCAAGAAACCAATATGTTCTGAAGTTTTAAATGCGTGCAGTGATATTTATGTTGGCCCTCAGCACCTTTTACTGTTGTAAAGATTTCTGCAAGGCTAGCCCAACCTCTGAACAACTGCACAATGCTGTTGTTTTAGTATTTTTGGTGAAAGTTGCATGTGATGAAGCTGAAGCAACACCCTTTGTGCACATATTAGTACTGGCAGGCAGCCACTCCAGCCACTCTTAGCTCACTTCCAGTCCTCAAGTTCGTCAATGATGTGAGAGTGCTTGCCTCCACTCACAGCCCTAGCACCTGTAGTAGGAATATAAAACCTGGGTTATGTTATACTGACCTTTTCAATGGATAACACTCAGTCTCTGACTGCTATCTGCATGGAGGAGAAATGTGAATTCCCTGGCTGTCAATGCAAAACACTTCTTTAACCAGCAGTAGTGGACCAGGCTGCCATCAGGCATCACAGGATCTCGCTCTCGTGACGGGATGTGCAAAAAATGCAAGGAAACAACAATTTATGCGTGATTCTATGTAGAAGGCTTTTTAAAATACTTTTTCCAGAATTATGTGGAGGGAGAAGGGGGAAGAGGAAACAATATGAAACTTCATTTCTGGCTGTTTTCTCAGTTGAAGAGAAAACCTTCCATGGGCAGAGGTTGCAGTGCAGTGGGACCTGGCAGACAGGTCCCTGGATCCCCGGTGCTCTTCTCAGCTCTCTGCTCTGGACAAGTGGGAAACAAAAAGAAAAGCTGATAGCAAGTTTATTTAGGTTCTGAAGCCAAGTTGTGGTTGAAATTTTAGTTTAGGGAAGGTGGTTAATATATTTTCCATGAGGACCTTTTCAAAAAAGTTGAAATTTAAACTGAGCGTTTTATTTTGTTGTTGTTGTCACTTTCCAACATTCTTCAAGTTGCAAATTGTCAAACTTTCACACAAAATGACATTTTATTCATTTGGTATTATGCTGGAAATATTTCATATCTTCCCATGAGCCCTCTGTTTTGAGTTTTTTGCTCTTGGTTCAAATTATTTCATTTGGAACTGGAATTAGATTTTCTGCTGCAAAATGCAGCTACCTATTTTAATGGCGTCTTACCAGACAAGCAGATTGCTGTCTCCCTGCCTGGGATTGCTCGCCACTTCTGACTTTTGATCAGGCAGCACTTAAAGGGCCACTGTCAGAAAGTGTAGAATCAAACTAATTTTGAGTTTAGTGACATGTATGTAAGTGGCAGCAGGTTTTGTAGAAACTAATCTGAACATAAATGTACTCCTGAATGTATCCAAGTAGTATTAGGAATTATAGATCTTCTAAATCTGACATGGAACAGTCATTTAGACATCCTTTAGGAACTCACTCTTTTGCTGAGTGCGAGTATAACCCATATATTCACAGTGGGTGGATCTGGAACTAATTGCTCAGTAGCTGAAAACATCATGGTGGAATCAGTATTGCCAACCAAGACCATTCTCAGATTGAGCCTTGGCCCTTGGAAGTCGTGGGATTTTGAAAGCAGTAGGGAATTTTATCTCGTCGCTTGCTTCCAGGTTTTAATCATTCACAATGTTCTCAAGTTTTTACAGATACTGACATCTTAATGACCTTGAAACCAAATACACCTGAGCCTCATGTAATCACATTGCTGTAGAAGCTGGATCATCTTAGAAAACAAATATCGCTTATATGTTATGTGTTGGCAACTGAATGAGCAGATTTCCTTCAGATGACAAGCCAAATAAACTAAGCCATGAAAAGTTTGCATGGAGTTTAGTTTTTAATTAATCATTTTTCTGCAGGGTTGAGTGTTCATTTTCTTAGTCCAGTTCTACTGGTGTTGGGGGCCAGTGAGTAAAAATGACCAGTCTAATTTTGGATTTCACTGAAGCTGAACAGTACATTTACAAAGCATAATATGGCAAAACACAAATGGGATTTTAAGAAGTTATTTACATTTTTGTAATCTGGAATGGTAGGAATTTTAAGTGTTTTATGTTGATTAAGCCTTTAAAATGAAATCAGTTTAATAAACATGAATGCGTATTTACGGCAGATATACAGAACGTATAAAATATTTCTACAGATAAAACTATCATATGTGTTTTGCATATTTTTAAAATATAACAGCTTGTTGTTTTCCCTTCTAGGGGACAGGACTCTGGATTAAGCACGCAAACACAGAACATACTCCCAAATCTCATACAAGCTTTGTCATGTACTGATATTTTGATCAGCACTGGCACTTCATTGCTGTTGAGAAACATGTTCTACCCCATGAAAATAACTCACTTTAGATGTGTCGAAGGGCTTCATAATTCACTGCAGAAAAGTTATCACTGCAATTTCAGTGGTTTCCTTTTCTACTCTCCTTCCCCTTTCTTTCTTTTTTCATAAAGGTGTCATGCCAAAACTTGCAATATTGAAAAGCAGCAATGACTGAACATTTCCTAGTTCTATGTATAGAGCAATGTATTCAACAATGTGGTGGGTCCCCTACAAAATAAACAGAGAGGAAGCCTGTCAGATAACAGGGGTGCCAGCTGCAAGTTTACAACTGTGCTCAGACTAGCATTTCACTTCAGTGTATTTTAAAGGTCTCCTTTCTGCTAAAGTGTGTGTCTGAGCTTCTAAAGGGACTTTCTGCTGCTTAGAAACAGGAGAAATAAGGTATTTTTCTGTGGTAGTTTTTGGGATTTTTTTTTTTTTCTGCTTCCTCTCAGGAAGTCAGAGCCAGCCTACTTAACTCTCCAAGTCTACTAGGTAACTACTGTTCATGTTGCTAAACCATGGAGAGCTGGTCACCCCCACTTCTGTAGGGCTAGCAGGTAATCTATCTACCCTGCTGTCTTATTAATAAACTGCTTGTTTATGTAGCAGTGAGAAGTCGGATGTCATCCAGACTTTGAAAGTAATCTTTGCTTTCCTCAAGTCTTAACTTTAGACCGTGACACACCTTGGGCAGGACTTTTCATGTGCTTGTCCGTTGTCATATTTGCCAAGTTTTTTAAAAGCTTGAGTACAAAACTGGTTCACCCAGAGATGTTAAGAGGTAAGGCAGCTCTTAGTGAGTTGTCTGTGATGAATTAGGGCATCAGTTATCTAAACACGAATAGACTAGTCTTACTCCATGTAGTATCTGATGGGTTCTAGGCTTTCCTTTCAGTAAGATTTATTTCCAAGCTGGTTTGATTCCTGATTCATGCTTTTTTATCTCTCTGATGCAGCAGTTAAATGCAAACAAAGCACTGCTTATTGTAGTAGGATTGAATCTGTTACACAATAGTGAGTAAAAAGGTTTGGTTCTTAGTTCTATGCAAATTATGTTAAACCAAGATACTTTATACTTCCTACAGCCTCAGTTTAGGCTTGCAAGACATGGTCTGGAGTCTGGACCCAGCCTGGCTCTCCAAATGTAGGAAAATTTTCCTTTAAGATTCATGTTTGTCTAAAATTAGAAAAGTTAGGTATGCTTAGCACGTTTGCTGGGAGCCAGAGAAACTTTCTGTAAGCCGCATATAACCCTCCACATTTATGACTGGTGCTGATGTGAAACGACAGCTTGGTTTGAAGTGCCCTCTAGTGGCAAATGGGATTGCGGGTGAGGAATCTGAAAGAAAACCAGCTAGAAGGAAAGCAAGCTACAAAGATAGGTCACCTTTTGAGAATGACTAAGGTCATTATTGCCCTCGTATCTTAATTACTGCTCTGGCAGCACAGAGAACAGGAGTGAGGTTTGCATATAAAGATGGGCTAATACTTGCTAGGTATTCTTCTGGTGAAGTTTGTGGTTATAAGGAAATAACCTGAAAAGAAACCCCTAAAGAAAGGGGTAGATCCAGTCAGAAGGGAAGCTCTAAGAAGCTAGAGGTGTGAAAGTTTACCATGGACATGTTCAAACTGTTATTGAGGAAGGTGTTTGCAAGTAAAAACTGCGGCCCTCAACTTCCTCATCTGCGACAGTTCTGAAAGATGCTACTTTGATTTGCATGTGAGATTTGACATCAGACTGGGGAAGGTCAAGTGGTGTGGCACTATACTTTGCATGGAGTGGCTCCCAAGTGCCTGCAAAGCCATGTGGGGCTGCTGGGAATTGTGCTAAAGCCAGAGCGTGTTTTCCCCTAGTGCCACTGCTGGAAGCCAGCACTGAGGTGTCACAGAGAAGACTTCACTACTAGTGTAGATTTAAGAGAAGTATGGTTTCAGAACTGTTAGTGAGTGTACTTTGCCTGAGGAGTGACACCAAGGAATTGAATGGACTGGAGTGGGGGGAGAGATGTGTTGTTCGCTGTGAATGATGGTGCCAGAACTGAGCTCCAGGTTTATCCCCTTCTGACTTACACTGCCTTTGAGCTGCACTCAGAGGTGCAGCTTTAAGGTGGTTACTCATGTGAGTATTGTGCTTCCAGCCAATGCACACATACATGGGGAAAGCATGTAGCAGCATCAGAGAGCACTAAATAAAATGCATTCTCACTTTTCATTAAAGGGAAGCCAAAGGGCTTATTTTCTTCTTGTAATAGCTGTTGGTAAAATAAAATGCTTACTGAAATACTTCACAAAGCAAATACACATTCACATTTATTATTTGAAAGGTGGATGCTTCCCAGCTTGCTTATGCCAAAGGGGGCAGATGCAGAAGCTCTGAGTGAGCCATGTGAATGACATGCCATTAATGGTTACAGAGATGTCCTACACCTCCATCACATGCAGCCAGCAGCACACTACCAGGCTTTGCGGGGGAAGTCCTTCCTGAATGTAATGCAGGTGGTGAAAATGAAGTGCTTACCTTAAAAACTACTCGTATGTTTTCTATTTAGACATATGCCTTTGAAGCTTAGGCCTAAAGTATTTACTATGTGGGATCCTCAAGCAAAAGATGCCTTTGTAATGCTTACAGTAATGGAATATTAGAATTTAATATTCTTTAACTATGAAATTTTTAAAATATCTTAGTGTTAAGACTAAGAAAACATATGGTTATACAGCGTTTATGGTGTTTAGCTAAAATGAGAGCCAAGAATACTTAGGACACGTTTTTCCAGGATACTGTTATTCCAAGTCCTTATTTTTGTTTCATTGCACCATCTAGTGGCCAAGAGCACCCAAATGCTCGAGCTGGGTAGCAGAATTCTTATCAAACCGAGCCGTCTCCTTACCCCAGTGTACACATCCCGTATGCTGCCTTTTGTTTACCAGGTACCTGGAGAAATTAAGGTAGACAAGTAGAAATTCAAATGCTGTGTTTTCCACAAAATACTGGATGTAGGAAGGATGCATGCTGAGGCACTGTCATCACTGAGCTGCAGAGAGCTCAATGGTTTCCCTTTGAGTGGGATTCTACATGAGCTATAGCAGCAGAAAACTATTTTAATTGTACCTGCTTGTCTGTTTTGATAGCTGGGCTTCCTCTTGCAATATGATAAATAATGGACATAACAAGGAGGACTGTTGTTGAAGTGTAGCCAGGTAAAAATGAAGTTAATGTAATCACCTATGGTTTTTGTAAGAAAAAGGTATTAGCTGTGAAAACAGAGATTGTGGAGGAACAACAGGCTAGCAAAACTTTTCTCTTTATTTAAAAAGCTTAGGCTTTGGGTACATTAATGGGGGTCGGTGACCACTGTTTCTTGCTATGACTTGTTATAAAATAGTATGTTGTTTTCATCTAGGGATCTTCAAAAGCTTTACAAATGAAGCAGTTACTGTACTGTCTGTAATTGTGCTGCATTCTCTTATCTGTAATTTCTGTATCTTTTTTCCATTTTCTGAAAATGGAAGTATTAAAAATTCAGTTTATCTTTTAGTTAAAAAAATAAACGAGAGGTCATTGGTTTGGGACTTGCTGAGTAAGTTACTATCTCAAATTTAGTTTCCAAGAAGCCTGAGCACTCTGCATGTTACTCTGATAGCAAAGTATTTCTGTCACCACAGCGCAGAGTATCTTAGAGCCAGCTTGGGTAACAATTCTGTGGTTACAGTGGAAACTGGATCATATAAAGGGATTTATTCCTCTTTGAGAAAACCAGAGGCCAAATTTAACTCAGTGTGCTAATTCTTCTGTCCTTTCTTCCTGCATGCTCCACTATCCTTTTCAGCGCTTCCCTTTGAAGGATGTTTTTTAATGAAATATATATTGTATTCAAAGGTTTCTTCAGACAAAATGGACTATTTCCTCAAATTAGCATTAAATTAATCTGTGTCAAGTTGTACAGTCACAAACTGGTGGTGTTAACATGGAGAAAATCAGTCTGGATTGTTTCATGTTCCTACCTCAGCTAAAAAGCTCTGTTAATCAGAAATAGGTACACCTAGCATACCTGGCCTCTTGCAGAAAGAGGAAGAAGTAGAATCTAAGATAGTTTTTGCTTTGAGAAAAGGTATCAGTTATGGTGCAGGGAAGCCTGGCTTAGCAATCTTTTTTTGTTAGTAAAGCATCCTGGAATGCGAGGAGTCATGGGCCTTACCAGTTTCTTGGTGGGGGAGAAGAAAAATTATTCATGGCTTGGAATTTGCTTTTGTTGCATTTGCAAAGCACAGTGAGGTGTGTGTTGAAGCATTACAGTAGGGAGGAGTACTTTTCTCTTTTGAATTTCTTTTGAATTAATCCATTTAATTTTCTGGTCAGCTAAGTAGGGGATGCTTGCTAGTAAAACCGATGAAAATTCTCTTTATTAGCCATTCTTTCCCATGTAACAGCAGGTTTTTAGAATTCATAAGTAAGTAGTTGTGTTACTGTGCAGAAAAGTACAAATCGGCATTGGCTTGAAATAATTTCATGGAATGTTTTCCCCAAAAAGAGAATGTGACCAAAAATAAGTCTTTAGGGTGTTGCTTAATTAATTTCCTGCTTCTAAAGGTGGGAGAATAAAGCTTTTCATGAGTTTAACTTTGCTTCAGAACAGCTGATGTCAGAAGACTCTCCTCTGGGTCTGTAAGAACTTTTGGGTCAGAAATCCAAATTAATAATAAAATACTGAAACATATAAAGAAATAACTTTCAGTTCATCTGAACCCTAAATTTTGTTTTATTGTTCACATTGTATTTTACGAAGACATTCACCTTTTCATTTTTCTATCATCAGTAAGGATGTGGAAGGATGTTTGTCTTTTTGTTTTATTTTTATATGGGCTTGTGGGAAAGAGAAAAGGAGTGAGGTAGCTGTGGCCAAAACTCAGTAGCTGTTGCTGCTGCCCAAGGAGTGGGCTTCCCAGGCTGTGGAGGTACTGTGATGAGGAGCTGAAGGTGCCCAGAAGCAGCTGTAAGAGGTGTCAGGTAGGAACCAGGTTGGCCTGGTTGTGTTCTGTTCAGGAAACTTGGCTTTGCTTGATAGCAGTGATTTTTGTTTCAAATTCATAAGGTGCAGGCAACCTTTTGTCATGTTACTGAAGGGCCACATCTTTTTTTTTTTAGCAGTTCGCTGGTAGTATTGATGAGGGTGTTTGAGAAAAAAGGTGGGTATTTGGCTCTTTCTTTTTCTTGTGGCTACAAGTCTTCTGAAGTTTGTCAAGTTGTTTTCAGATTTGCCTGAGCACCATGTACAGAGTGCTCTCTGGTGAGCAATAAAATAGCAATACCTGTTTTGCATACTTTGCTGTATAAGAGAAAACATTTTACATTTTACATCTGTTTGTTACATGACTGTCCTACCTTTGCATGACTCTGGGCTGAGCTCTCCTATCAAAGGCTGCACTCTGGATGTCTAGGTTCGTTTTAGCATGAAATGTCAGGATGTCAAGCACATATTGAATGCATTGGAACCAAAGGAAAACCTTTCTGTGAACTCCTGTGATGCACCAGCAGATTTCACACACAGTTCTGCTCCAGAGTTTAACAGCTTCACATATGGTGCCCCACAGGCAGATCCCGGAGTGTGGGTGGATACAGCTCTGCTGGAGATGGGCCAGGAGCCACAGGGCTCATGGCTCTGCGCCCTGAGGTGAGGGGCTCATAGTGCTGTACCCCAGGTTGTGCTGGTGGGAGACAAGACTTCTTTTATCTTCTGCCTTGTGGAAACAATGTCTCTACATAAAATGCTCTCCCTGCTTCTCACTGTGTCTGAAATCAGTTAAAGGAATTAATTGAATTATCCATCCTGGAGAGCAGACCATAGGGATTTCTGATTAGGGATTTTTTTAGTCTACCCTTGAGCAGCAGTGCTGGAGAAACAATCTGAACAGCTTGTAACTGCGCTGTCCCTGCTGAGTAACCTCTTGTGTGGGGACTCCTCAATCCCAATAAGGTGCTGGTGCTGTGCTATGACTTGTGCTGGCTGGGGTGTTTGCCGCTGGGTTTCTGTGTAGTCTCCTGTCCCGTTGTGCCAGGGACCTTCATGATACGTTTAAAGCCTCTCTTGCTCAGAAAATATTCATAGCTACAAAAGCTGCAAGCACACAGCTGAGATTAGAGCGATACTAAAATGCAACAGGAGTAAGATTTGCCAGAGCTGTTTGATACCACTTTGGTCAAGTCAAGCTTTAAAAAAAATGTAGATCTTCTGGTTTAAGAGGGGACTCTTACTTTTGTTTGTGCTCAATTTCACCCCGTCCTTTTCTATATGCTTTTTTCTGTTCTAATTTTTGGATGAATTGCACCACTGCATTAATCATGCTTCTGCCTAATACTGCCCTGTGGGGCTCTGGCTTGGGTTTTGCCTACACCCCTGAGAGGAACAAGAAGCTATAAGTTTTGCCTTTGCACAGGCATGTGCACGGCAAGCAGCCTATCTGGAAGTCATGAAATGAGATTAGCTCTGGCAACTGTGTGTTGCTTGGAAGAAAGCATTGCAAGGTAGGCTGAAAATTTGGAACCAGATGTGCATCTGCACCTTGAGAAGTTACTGGCTGTTGTTTCAGCATTAGTCCCTACGTACATACAGAGAGAAATAAATAAATATTCAGGCATTTTTTGGCATTGCAAAAACCATGACAGTCAGTCTGCTGAAAGTAAATACACAAGAGAAGGTAGCTGTGAGGATGGAAAATGTCTGTCTCTAGCAGATAAGTAGTAGCTGGAGAAGTCTTATCAGAAATCCTCTAGGAGAAGCAGCCAAACACCCATAGGGCCAGGAGAAGTCTGCTCTATCAATCAAACTAACACAAGCAAATTGTGCAGTGAAGCCAATGTTCAGTTTTGCCAGATCTCAGCTTCCTCCCTAGCTGTGTATTGTATAGCAATGCATATACATACAACAGGCTGATCAAAGCAGTCTGTGTGGGGAAGGGAAGGAGAGATGCTGGGTTATGCACAGCCACAAAAGCCCCCAGGCCTTTACAAATCTGCCTGGCTCCAGATGCAGACTTATGCCTAGCTGACATTTGTCTCCATGGCACCTAGAAGCCAGTGCTACTGTAAAGTTAGTTCTGGAAATAGTAAAGTTAACTAACGTGAAGAGGAAAGACCTGGCTGGCCTGTGAGTTGTGCTCCAGCAGAAGCTGTCAGCATAGCTGCAGCAGTCTCCAAATTAGAGTAGCTTTGAGTCCATCCTCAGCTGGGAAGGTCGGTCTGGTTTGCTGAGGTATGGACAGTTTAGGTTGAACTCTGGGTTTCAAATACTGTGAAAACACCTTGGGTGTGAAATAGGGAAATACTTAGTAACATATTGTAGTTATATGAGGTTTTCTGCTTTGTCTATCCAGTTTGTCTGGCAAAGGTTCTTTGCTGCAAACCAGAGTCAGTAGTCTAGTAGTTACCATCATTACTGTGTTTTGGTTGGTTTGGCTTTTCAGCGATGTTAGGAAGAAGAGCTCTGCAGAATGCTCATTTGGTCTGATCTTACAGACTTTTTGTCAGTGCTAGATGAAACTGAACTAACAGCTGGTGAGCAACTTTTACTGATCTCTTCATTTAAAGCTTGGCCTGAATGCTTTGGGAAGGTTACATGTGAAAGTGCTTGTTCAAACAATGCCAGGCTAAGAGCTGGGAGCTAGATTTAGGCAAGAAAACAGGCAAGCTCTGATGGGATCCATCAAATGTGAAATGCTCTGATCAGCTGACCTCATACTGGACCTGGACCCAACATTTTCAGGAGGAACTTGACAATTTATCTCTTTTCCAAAGGACAGGATTGACAGATTGACATCATTTATGTGTGACTGTTCCTTGGTACATAGCTTTATTAAGGGTTGATATAATGTTAACATCTGAAGACTTAATATCAGAAATAAACATTTTCACAGTGAGGTAATTTGGTTCCAAATAGATGAATTTGGAACCCAGAAACAGTGTTTGTGAGACTTTCTGAGCCAGGTTTCAATTTAGCAGAGCCTACTTGGCACTGCTCAGTCCAGAACTGGCTGTTAGGAAAAGAAATGCCCAGAAAACCAGGAGGCATAGAATCATAGAATAGTTAGGGTTGGAAAGGACCTTAAGATCATCTAGTTCCAACCCCCCTGCCGTGGGCAGGGACACCTTACACTAAATCATATCACCCAAGGCCTCGTCCGATCTGGTCTTGAACACTGCCAGGGATGGAGCATTCACAACCTCCCTAGGCAACCTATTCCAGTGCCTCACCACCCTACCAAAAGTTTTTATTTTGCTTTCTATATGTGATCAAATCTAAGAATGAACATGCCTTTTAAACTTTTAAAGTCTTTCAGCATGTGGGATACTCTCAGCGGAAGCAGCACGGCCTTTCTCACTGTTTCTGTGGTTTACAGTTGCACAGGAGTGTTGAGGGCTCACGGTACCCACCAGTGATCTTCTTGAACTAACTCATCTGGAAAAACATTCAGACAATTGTAAAATGGAGCTAAAGTGACCTCTGTCCAGTGTCTTCTGCACCCTTAGACTTTAAGGCTACGCTGGGAATTTCGGAAAATTAGCTTAGAGTGGTTGAGCTTTTTCCTGCCCCTTGTTATACTGCTTACATGCTTCCTCCCACATCACCACTAGACCATTTTAGATGAGCATCTGGACCCTCAGATGGACTCCCTTTTAAATTAAGGGACACAGAAAGAGTGTGGATTGACTAATGGAAAGACTGGTGAGTTGCTGTCTGTATTTTAACTTGCACTTGAATAATCTTATAACTTTTTGACATCTACGAACACTGTATCTACTGAGAAATAGATCCAAAAGGCAAAGGAGACTGACAGAATGTAAGGGGGCTTAATATATAACATATTGCACCTCTTTGTTGACTGCTCCATCATTCCTCACTCATTTGTTTTCTTGATAAGAGACGCTGTGTTATCACTCCAGACAGACATTTCCAGATGTTACTGAGTCAAAATCAGAAGCTAAATATTTATGGTTTGTATATAGTGAGATTTTTTTTTCTTGCTATCAAAAGCACTGAATGTTTCAAGCCCTCAAAACAAGCCTAAAAAACTATGTAACATGTATTAATCTGTCCATTTGCTTTGCCTCAGTATTCTTATCCATTATCTATTACCCTTATTTTTAAGGTGCCATTACATCACTCTACATTTCCACTCAGACGAACACTCTTAAAATCACCAGTGGTATGAACTAGGGGGTATTGGCCAAATGACAGTATTGCTTTTAGGACACCAGGTATATCCTAGGTGTAACAAACCCCAGCTGACTTCATGAAAGCCGTTTTTGAGAAAATAAACTAGTTTAATAGGCAGCAAGTTTCTCTCTTCGTTCCTTACTGTCACTGCACCTTTTTAAACGCAAAATATGGCTTCACTGTAGAAACCCATTAAAGAGAGATAATATTTCATTCAGGTAAGTATTGCCTTTCTGCTTAAAGGGAAAACACCATTGTGAGCTTAGTAAAGAATTTAATTTGATGTATATCTGCAGGAAGTAAGCCTTACATCAAAAAGTAAGTACCAGCAGCTGGGTTCAATATGGGATTTGACACTGTTTTCTATAAGCTCTTTACCAAATGTGTGCAGTTTCTGAAATAGCCACATGCCCACCTTATTATGATCCTTTCCTGGAAAGAGAAATACCTTTAATCTTAAATATGACATTCACATGCTTATTTTTTAAAGAATTGATTTAATATGAAGGATTTTATTTCCTGTTTTTTATTAAGATTCAGGTTCCTTGTCAAAGTACTGCCGTAAGTAACAAGCTATTGCACATCCTGTTCTTCATTAAAACAGGCAGGATATCAAAGTAAAAAACATAAGAAACATAAATGTAGAGGAATTTTAGGATTGAACTGTAATCTATACCATGCAAGTGACTTAATAAGGATCTCAAATGATAAAGGAATTCAAGTCTGGGCAACATAACCACAGCAACTTTTTTTTCCCTAACGTATTATCTAAACTCGTATTTTTTTCCTGTACTGTTAAAAACATCATGTTCGTGAATTAATATTTATGTTAACTTACGAAGAAGCTTGGAAGAGATACACAATTGTTAATTCCTGCTGGTGCTGTTACTCTCCTTAAGTTTCTATTTTGCAACATGTCTTTTCCAGTCACTGTAGATGAATGCAGATTTTTTATGAATACCTGGTTGCTTTAAGGAATAAATGTTGGCCATTTGAATATTATTTATGGTCATTTTCAGCCAGTGCATTGTTCAGTTTGCGTTGTGAGTTTCTATGTGAAACAAACTTGAGCTGTCTAGGAACTGATAGACACTTATCTAGTCAGGACAGGCAATAGTACACAAATGTGATTTGATTTGACCAATTGCATTTAAGTAACAACTCCTGCTGAGTATAATTACTGTGAATGTGGAATATGAAATATCCTCAGGGAAGCAGAGTATGTCTGCAGATAAGGATACATTAGGTTTAATCTAGACATCATGGCTAACCAGAGTAATGTAGGAATAGCAGGACATTTTTTAAAGGCTTCCATGTAAACTAGTGACTAAGGGGTATCTCCAGCAACTCTGGTGGGCTTGAATTAGGCATTTTGGCTGCCTTGTCATTAATAGTGTTAGTTATTTTGACTGAATGAAGCTGGCATGAATGTATTGTGCGGAATTGCATGCTTATCTGCAAGTGTGGCTCAGAGTACAAGTGAAACTGAGTTTGTCCAGGCAAATAATTCTTCCCTCTTTATTTCTGTATGGCTTACCAACAGAATCAAGTTAAATTTCCCCAGATTTAATGGAAGAAATACACAGTGGTGCTGGATTGGCATTATTCTTTAAAAATGTACTTGTGAGGGGGCAATGGCCTGAATCAAATAGGAGTAAGTAGACATTTTAGATCCACAAACCTGAAAAAAATAAGGAATTTCCTCCTCACATAGCTGTGTGATGGACCTGGGACACCTCACTGTATCATGCCACTAGAGCTTAGTCTTGCTTATAAATCACCCTTGCATTTAAGGTGGCTGGCACAGTATGAAGGCAATTGCTTAATGAAGGGGGTTTTATGTAAAAAACACACAGAAGGTAAAGGACATGAAGAACAAACCAGAGAGGAGCTACATATATGATTGGGCAGGTCCTGACTTTATTCTGTAGTGTATAAAATGAGCCACTGTTCATCTTTATTGAGATGAGTGTGAGCACTTGCACTGGAAATGTGCGTAAAGCATGCACGTAAAGCCAACACTGCCTGGGAGACACTGGCTAGAAAGGACTTAATCCTCTCTAATCCCTGATAGAAAAATTACACAGATACCACAAACTTTGCAGAAAGAATATATTAAAAGATGCCTTGGAGAAAAAAAAAAAAAATATTCCAAGCTTGAAAATCTGCAGGGGCAATGGGATGTCTTTAGCAAATGTTTCCAGCAGCAACCAAGCCTGTTTTGCTCCATTTGCCCTTCTTTCCAAGAGCTGCTCCCCTCAAAATGCAGTGAAATGACCCTGAAGTGTGGAGTAATGCAACCTTGTGAGAAAGAACATTGTTTCTGTGTTTTCTGCCTGTTTGGGAGGGGGTGACTTTACAACGTGCAAGCTTAGGGGAAGCTGCAATTAAATTGATGGGGGATTTGACAGTGAGGAGGACTGGAAATCAGAACAGTGGCGAACAGGAGCCCCCTCCATCTTGAGAGCAGAAGGGCTGGGTGCCAGGCCTGGCTTGGTTGAGGGGATGGGATCTAGGAAAGATGAGGTGTGCCATTCAGGTACTGGCGAGACTGCAGCAAATCAATGCCAAGTAACTCGCCCTGTCTCACCAGAGACTAATTGTTGCAAATGCAGTTCACTGCTTTGTTCTGTATTGGCAACAGGAGATTCCAAGTGGGAATGCTGACATACTGCTGCTTCTTGAGGTATTGACTGCCTTGTCTTCATCATCTCTCTATGTATAGATTGAATTTAAGTGAAGGGAAGGAGACCATAGCTCAGCTGTTCGAGGTAATGTGGGCAGAGAAGCAAGGTGTGACATGCTTGATATTCCTCCATTTCATGGGTCCAGTGCTGTCGAGGCTTGGCCAAAGCCTTGGCTCTGCAGCCCGTAATGTCATGAGCTGCCTCCAGCCTGTGGCTTCATTTTCTACTGTACAGTGGAAATTCACCAAATAGGAGACGTATGAAAGGAGAAGTTGTCTTTGTTCACTGTCCTAGTCATCTGATACAGATCAAAAAGTTACATTACCATCTCTAGGAAGGGCCTCTTATCTGCAGGTGCAATTGGCTTTTGAGGAGAGGTGGTTGGCATATGAACTAAGCTGAAAAATGCAGCAGAGCTCTGCTTTACAGGTCAAACAGAAATGCTCCCCTTGGATATATGCATGCTGCTCCTGTCACAAGGACTAGGGAATTTGTGTATTAAAGTAGAACGAGCAGATGCCATCAACTGTTTGGGCTTCAGTTTTTATGGATATTACACTGTTTCTTCAAAAAAGTGCAAAATGCAGCCCTGAGAATACAGAGTTCTGATCTATTTCTACTATCCACGTGGGAAAATAAACAAAACACCTTTGAATTGTTTTTCTTCGATCATTTTGCCCATCTGTGTGTTTTTTATATAGACTAGTATCATTGTACAGCTTTCATAAAGCCATAAAATAGGTCAGCTTTTGCAACCAGAAGATGCTCACCGATGTTCTACTTACAGTCCTGTAGCAGCAAATGTAGACAACTTATAAAAACATGGCACATGTGTAAATTTGCCATCTCGTTGCTTTTGCTACTCTGGCTCTATTGTCAGTAATAATACCACAGCAAGGATGGTTGGAGGGAAGCCAAACTTTTATTTGGTCTTTAGGCTTTGATAGTATGTTGGCAGCTGTGTGATCTTTGTTAAATTCAAAAATGCTAAGTGTAGCTTATTTGTAAGAATCAGATGAGACTGTTGAGACAGATGCTTTTTGGAGTGATACCCGGCAAGCTGTGACACACATGTAAATGGGGCTGTCCGACCGCTTGCCCATGTATATTGAAATGTGCCTAGTCTCTGGAGCTAGTTAATTAAGTTGGGATTCAGCGGTACACAAATGAAACACTGTGAGCTTGGACAATGGATGTCTGCCTTTCCGCATGCCTGCTGGGTGGGAAGCCCCTCATCCGGAGGCAGAGAGCATACTAGATAAACATCTCTCCTAACTGGGGCTCTCATAATGGTAATCTGCTACGAGAACATGGGGATATGTTTTCCAACTAAGCTAGCTGTCTGTGTGGTTTATGTGGTTATGTCCATAATTAATCTCCTGCCAGCAAGCCTGAGGTTGGTGTTGGCAATGGTTCGTGATAACTCTGTAAACAGCAAAGATGCTGCTCTTTTCCTATTTCAGTTTCTGGGGTGGCCAGACTAAGCAAGAATTTCTGTAAACATGAGCATACTGTAACATGAGAGGGACTCTTCACTAGAGACTGTAGTGATAGGACAAGGGGTAAGGGGTTAAAACTTAAACAGGGGAAGTTTAGATTGGATATAAGAAGGAAATTCTTTCCTGTTAGGGTGGTGAGGCACTAGAATAGGTTGCCCAGGGAGGTTGTGGATGCTCCATCCCTGGCAGTGTTCAAGGCCACGTTGCACGAGGCCTTGGGTGATATGATTTAGCATAAGGTGTCCCTGCCCATGGCAGGGGGGTTGGAACTAGATGATCTTAAGGTCCTTTCCAACCCTAACTCTTCTATGATTCTGTGATTCTGTGAATGTTATATGAGTGACTAATACCTCTCTTTATGTGTCTGAGGATGTGGGTTGTTTTGCCATCAGCAGGACTAGAAAACATTTTTTAATCTTGTCTTCAAGGTTTTTTTAAAGATGCAGAAAAAATGGGTGGGAATGAGTATATTACTGAGTATAGGAGTGTGGGTACCCCAGGTCCTGTTCCTGTTTGAAATCTATTATTTTCCAGAGCTTCTGCTGATGGTGGGAAGGTAGAGGAGCACAGCAGGTTTTCAGTCACATCTGCAATAGACCAGGCAACAACAAATAGCCCCAGCTCCTGCCACAGTCAGACTTTTAGTAGAAAGTTAGACGTTCAATTTCCTTGCTACTTGAGTGCAAATGAGAAGGAACTGTACCAAAGTATTACGTGTTCCTTTTCCATGACACATTTTCAGCCAGCTGGGTATGCAGATAGCCAGAATCACACAATAAGTAAGTAGACTGACAGAATCAGGCTGTCATACAACTGCTAAACATTAATTCATTGTTCTTAGTCTGTGCATGTAATTTTGTTACTGTGGCCATTTTGGGGCTTGCAGTCAAACTGAAGTATGATTAATTGCACTGACAGTTACTTGCTGTGGCCAGAGTGCAACATGGAAGAGAGTTCAAATGCAACCAGCTGCATAATAAAGTGAATAAACTAAGAAAAAGTCCATGGAGTAGATGAAACTGTGCAAGCAAGATTAGGTCTGCCAATCACAGCCAGAATGCTGAATATTAAGAAGACCAGAATACTTCTAAAATGAGAACAACCAGTATAAAACAAACAAAAAGAACTTAGCCAGGAAACCACTTATCTTTTGGGCCTTGTTAGTCCCCAGGAGACTTCCAGAGCCACATTGTCTTCTTTGAAATAATGAAGTGGCCCAGAGCCACTATCTTGCAGAGCTGTGAGGTCAACTATAAAAAGCTGCAGGTTGCTGAACTCAGCAGCTATTTTTGCTATTGAGGTTGGTCTCTACATGCCAACATGTTCAAGCTGAAATGTAACTTCCCCGGGAAATTAGTTAGTGTGCACACAAGTACAAGATTATAATTACAGCTACAGAATGCTGCTCACTGGAGAGTTGAGCTTGGATGGGAAAACCAGTCCTTTTCTTTGCCCATTTGGAAAGAAAAGCAGCAATGAAAGCTGCCAATATTTTGATGTCAGCATCCTTTGTTTTTTCTAGCTATCTGAGACCTCTTTGATCCTCATACTGCCAGGAATGTTTGCTCTGGCTGTGCTCCTTCTTTTTAGCAGATCAACTATTTTGCCACAGGTTGTGAGAATCGGGGTCTTTAATTTGGTGAAGTTTAGAGTGTGTGTCTCGGGCACCTGTTTCTGCCCAGACCTTTTTGTGGTTTTTAAACACATGAATTAGTTTGTAAATGGTGACAATAGGTGACACATGTAGAACCTGAACTCAGGCCCTGTGTCTTTGCTCAGTAATGAGACTCTGTTTGGCACTGCACATATTATTGCATTTATAATGTTAATTAAATTCAGTGATCAGGGCACCTTTGACACAGATTATCTTTTCAGATAGGTTACAGTGCTGAAATTTGTAGTTCATGGAGCTGTCCTCCCATTGTCTTTGGAATTTCTTGGATGAATGAGAATAAGACTCAGCTATAAATAACTCTGATGAGTTCCCAGTAGTTACTAAGCTATATCTATGCACAAGAAAACTTATGTGTTGTATTTGTGTCTGACAATACCTTTCTGAGTGGGACAGAATGAAAAAAACACAAAGCAGAGGGTCCATATTGGTTAGTCTAGTTATTCTTGGTACTAGAAACTCCAGCTATAATCTTCTAGGAGACAAATCATATTTTATATTATGCAAGAATAATATATTAATTTTTCATATTTGTCTAATTTTTCTTGTCTGACCATCTGTATATATAAAGTATTAGTGAGATTAATCTTGTGATAGTTGGAATCCAGTTGGGTGTTTTTTAGTTGAAACACATATAAATATCTGAACTAGTATCACACCATAATCCAAAGCACTGATTTACATTATAGTCATATATCAGAATCTTTTTTTTTTTATCAGAGATGTTCTATAACATTTAATGATTACAACAATGTAGGTGGTAGGATGAAATTGCACGTTGTTCTAAGGGTACTGCTGATGTAGGAAATTGCTTTTTGTATCCACAGATCAGAATACTAAATCATTTAAGAATTGGTGCATATCCAAAACGCATCTGTTGACCCAGATTCTGTCCTCTGATAACAAGACTGAAGTGATTGTTTTTCCGAGAACCCAATAGATTTTATTTACATTAGTGGAAGTGCCAACAAGTGCTTGTTGTGGGTTTGTAGGGTGCTGCTTTTCTTAAAGAATGTGTTTGTGGAACTTGCCTTTGTCTTATCTCCACTTAGCATTCTGTTTTGGGGACATATTAGACCACAAATTTAATAACAATATGAACATTTTACAAAGGGGAAAAACATGTTCCAGACAACCACCTACAATAATGTACTGTTTCCTGGGCAGCAAAAGTGATGTAAATCCCACGAACCGGATGCTTATAATAACAACTTTGTCAGAAATACAAGGTAATTTATACTTGCACAGAAGACAAAATGGGGGGAAACCTTGAGCCTGCACATAAACCCGCTTGATGTGTGTTTTATTCTGTGTAATTGTAAGGGCTTCCAAGGATGAGGTTCCACCCACATTCTTTAATTCCCCCTAAATCAAGAGCCTCTTCTGTTAATTCCTCTGCTCTCTCCTTTACTGAGTGAACACATGTTTTGGTAGAATCAGTCCTGGCATGGAGTATACTGTGACCTCTGAAGAGTGAGCTGGCACTCAGTTCCTTTCCCATGTGGAGACATATTTCTGCCTCCCTGCTCTTTGTAGAAAAGAGTAAGCTCTGTATAATGAGGATACCAGATGTTTGCCTTTAGACAGAACTTGCATTATCATGGCTTCCAAGCTGCCAGGAAGGTCTGGACTCCAGCAGTGGGTTATTTCCTTACTGAAAGAGAACAGAGTAGACACATGCATGGGATAGTTTATCCTGATCTATATGTATTCATAATAATCTGCACTTCTGTAGATATAAAATACTCCAGAGCAAAACAAGTAGAGGTTACAACTCTCAGATCTGAAAAAAACACATATGCGTCAGTCTCCAGTCACTTAGTTTCTCACTATAAACTACACCAGGCGCTGAGACTCAGACTGACTGCTCCAAGAACTTGGTCAAAGCAGTAGCTACAGGCAAACCTGCAACATGGACCTGAAAGGAAGGAAACTTTAATTGCCTCATGTTTTCTTGAATGGGGCTGATCTGGTTCTGTCAGATGTCCTGAGCAGGTAGCGTTGCTCTTGGGATGGGCTGATGCTCCCCTGTCAGTTCCGTCTTACCCCTCTGACTTGCTGGGGACCATCAAGGGCTCTCCTGCTCAGTGACAACCTCTGGAAGCTCTCTCTCCCCTCTGCTGACACACACAGAGCTCAGCTGTACCCTTCTTCTTGTCCCTCCAACGCCTTTCCACAGGGAGGTGTAAAAAAGAGCTGCTGGAGAAATCGGGGTTCAGATGAAACATGTATGTGCTTATACCTAATCTGTATATATGCTAACATATAGCATTCTTTTGTATGTGTGAGCACCCTTCCTGTCTCCAGTTCATCTGTAGATAGCATTGAGTTAATTTTGTTGGTAACTTACTTGGTTCTTTATTTATTTCATGGTCATTTTCTGTGTGCTGTCTTTCTGTACAGAGGAAACAATGACAATTTATGGCACATTTGCTGAATACCTTACAACAAATGGGACTTCTTTGAAGAACTGAAACACTCCCACTTTTCACACTAGATTTTTCCAAGAGGGTTTAGGGCCCAGTGTTGTGCTAATGCAACTAATATGGCTTCTGAACTGGCACTGGCTTGGGTCCAGCCTCACTCTGAGCATGGGCAGAGCTGGCTGGCAGCTGTCAGTACCCATCTGTGGAGGCATAACCAGTAATATTAATTGTATATATAAAGACCCCTTGCTAGCAAATGCATGCAGCCTTCTGAAACAATAGTTCTTCCAACTAATTAAAACCAACATTACCCCAACAATATTACATACTCAAGAAGTAAACAAACCATAAAACAATCAGCAAACACAGCAGTATTCATTTAGAAGTGTATCTGCTGGAGCACAAGGTAGAAAATGAGCTTGATTCAGGACTGCAGAATATTCTGTCCTCCTGGGATTACCACCCAAAAGCTTAGACCACTTGCTGGTCCTGGCAGGGTGGTGGAGCTGCAAAGCAGCAGGTGGCTGAAGAGTGAAAGATCCATCTGGAAGGAACTGAGGAGGAGGTACTGGGGGATTCAGACTCCAGCAGGTTCGTCAGAGTTTCTGTTTAATAAGCAGCTGTTACAAGAACATAAATCCTGGTGGATATGATCACTGTTACTCAGAGCTCTGATCTAGCTTGTCTCAGAGTCCTTTGTAACTTACAAGTGACAAGGGGCTGAGCATTAACAGCACAATATGGAACCTGCTGAGAGCTGATCAGAAGTCCATAATGCCAGGGGTCAGTGCTAGCAATTCCACAGGCCAGTGTGAGAGAGTAAATGTTTTTCACTAACTTTTTAATACACATGAAGTGTGTTTTCCTTATTCTTTTGTCATAAAATGACCTGTGAAAAAATGCAAAGTTGAAAAATATTTTTTTACGTTGCTTGGCATGGGACCTTTTTTGGGAAGGCATGGTCTATACCAAGGGCTAAAAATTTATCCTCTCTGTCTAAAGGAGTCCACTTGGACTGGTATGATCTGAAGGAGGAGTGAGTCACCTTGTCAGGATGATCTCACTCAAGTAACATTCCTGTCTCCTCTGGGACAAGGACAAGGCAGTGCCAATCTACCCAGCAAGCAATTGCATGACAATAATTGAGTAAATAGAGAATGCAGAGCTCATTCCCTCATGTAAACTTGTTTTGCAGATTTGGACATATCACTTCTCCTTTTCCTTTTTACTATCATCAAGTATTATTTTGAGTTGTATGGTTATTAGGATCCTGGTTTTCTAAAAGGAACCAAAGAAGTCAAATTTTAATCTGTTATGTGCATGTTTTTTGTTTGTTTTCAAGAAACACCTATGGTTATGTTGTTGAATAAAATGTTTTGCTCAAATCTTAACTTAATTGCTGCAAACATTTCTGTAGTATGAAAATGTGATTCAGATATAGCATTTCAGCAGAAAAAACCACCATGCTTTGTTAGTTTTGCGCTGCTATGTGTCTGCCGCATGCCTCTGCTGTGCTTGTCTGTAAGCAGCTGTATATATGCCGTGTTGCAGAGTCAACTACCACTGCGTTCACTTGGATACCAATAGGTCAGTTCTTATCAGTCTGGGTTTCTCTATGTTGTCTATCAGTGTACCTGAGTACCAGTCAATAGCAGAAAAAGAAATGAAGTCTTTAATCTTGCTCTTCTCTCAACAGCTATTCTTTTTCTAATGTCAGGTGTTGCTGGAGTTATTCTTGCCATTTCTAATGGATTTTCACCTTAAGACTAATTTGGATGCTGACTTAAACAGTATCTCCAAAAGGAAAATACTTTTTCTTGTACTGATAGGCCATTGATGCCCAGTTAGTATTAAATGATTGGCTCAAGTGACACAGCAAGGTAAGTGATGAGAACTGAGTCCTTATTATTCCCTGAGCACTTGCATGATAACATCCTAAATAAGGAAATGCTTATAAGAAAGGATGATGTCTTTAGTTAAATCAACCGATGTAGTTGCAGGGTACAGACAAGTTTCTGGACATATAAAAACTTCTGAAGTCTTGACCCTGAGAAAACCTTGTGTTCACAAAAACTGTTACTACTACTAATAAAACAAGTTACTGCTCTTGATCAGCCTTGCCTTAGGTGGTTCCTTCACCATCAGGGTTACAGCAGTCTGCAACAGGCAGCATTTAGGAGTAGTTGGTGTTCCACTCTTAAATTCTAAGACTGCGGCTTATATTACTGTTGAATTAATTCAGGCAATTACCAACAGGGGGTGTTAAATGTATACCTTTTTTTTAATAACAAGTGTGTGTACTATTTATTTTGTTCATCTGAGAATTCTCTTCCCAAGTTGAGCTCACCCTGAATTTGCTGTAGCAGCATCTGGTTCTTAATAGCAGTGCTTTAGTGGTAGCTGCAATTTGCACAGGAACAATGAACTCTTTGTCAGAATGAAGCATTTTGATTAGATGAGCTCAGTTGAAAATGAAAATAAATTCTTCTAACTTAGGAAAGGCATCATCTGAGTTATAGCGGGGTCAGGTCACAGATGAGTGCGTATTCTAAGTAATTCCTCTGTGGAATTATTGCCATCACTATAATAATATCTCAATGGAATAAAAATGGAGATATTTGTCCTGATAGCCTTTCTTTTTTTTTATTTGGAAAATCATTATAGTTACTTTATCTCAGGGTTTATGGAGGAAAGGTTACACAAGCTCCAGAAACATACTGAAAAGTTATTTCAAGGGGAAACCTATTACACTAGAAATTCAGTAAATACTAAAGCCAGAACATTGTTTCTTTTGTGACAAAACTCAGCCTTGAGTTGCATAAAGTTCCAAGTTAATCACATGTCCATGCTGTCTATGGCAAGAACCGTCATTTCAAGCACAGTCTGCCTTGCACCACTCTGTCTACCCACAGGAAAAGTACCTGTTGGGTGAAGCAGGCTTTTAATGGGTTGAGATATTAGTTCTAAGTAGTCATTCAGTCTAGCGTCATTCCTTCTTGAATAGTTTGGATTCCCCAGCTGCAAAATCCATTATCTGTTGCTTTTCCAGCTGCTGTCTAGAGTGGTATGTCTTTGAATGTCAAGAACTTTGTCTTTGCATCTCCCCTTAAAATTCTATTTTAAGAAAGTCTGTCATTTTATATTCCCTTTTGTTTTTGTTTTTTTTTTTTTTTTCAATATCTGTAGAAATGTGTTCACCAGCCCTCCCCTACTGGGGTTTAAAATGTCTGCAAGGATTCAGCTCCATGTTGGATGTGTTCCTTGGCTGACAGTATTGAGTGTAGGGTGTAGAAAGCTATCTAAGGTCCTTCAAAGGTCCTTACTCAGTCATAACTGTTTTTATTTTTTAATGTAATGTAGTTATGGGTTTCAGACCACACTTACACTTTAAAGAAATACTCCTTCCCATGTCTCCAATGTGTGCAAGTTTCTTTTGGAGATGTTCTACTTCTCATCCCACGCATTTCATATAGAGTTACTTTTCTGTGGACTAAGAGTATATTTTTAGATTTCCGTGCTTGCATTTCTGCTTGCCCTAGTTTTCTTTGAACATGAAGAAGTTAATCTTCCCCTGAAAAAAGTCATATGCATTACCTTGTGGAGAGAAAGCTGGTTTTAATATTACTTTACTTCCCTGCACTCCAGGATGATAGTTTCAGTGTTGTTAGTACTACTATTTTAGGAGGCAGAGAAAGGCAAATCTGGAGAGTTAATGCTTTCTTTTAATTGAAAGCCAGAGGAAATAAGAATCTTTGATGCCTGGTGATTTGATGTTGAATGACCTATGTTAAGAGTATTCTCTTCTGTAATTCCTGCATCTCTCCCTGTAAACAAAGAAAGAAAGAGAAGTTGTCCCAGACAAGTTCTTAGATACCTGCAACACCTTAGTACCGTGGTGAATCTCCCACCACAGACTTAAGCAGCGCTGATGGCACAGTTTTCTCTACCAAAGATTTATATGTAGGAAGTGGGAGAAGTGAATTTTCTTGCAGGGAGAGAAGATCTCTATTGGCTGTGCTGACAAACTGTGAGAAGGCAAATCAGCCGTAAGACTCCATTAATTTGATTTTAATCTTTACTTTATAAACCTGAGATTCTGGATGATAGGACACAACCATTTTAATTAAATGACTTGTGCTACTTTTATTTTTTTGGCAAGAGCTTTGTGTAGCTAATAAGGATAGGATTACCCCACCTGTACAAAACTGATCTGTGTAACTTCCCTTTTATCGTACCAGATGCCATTGTTCACCATGAATCCCCTACAAATGTACAGGTTTTAAGCAACACTGAAGCCAATTGGGCACTTGTGCTGATTGGCAGACTGATTAAAAGCTAACTATAACATTATCTGTATATATTTTAAACCTAAGTAATCCTTTGGATTAACATTTTTTATTTCTTTGCGTTTCATGCCAGCCAACATTAGGAAGAAAACCCATTTCAGAGAACTGGGGCTGTCACACATTTCAGAGAACTGCTGCTTTCACACAAATGTTTGTACCTTATAATGGCTCCTGCCATAACTTGAACTAAAACTAGTGTTACCTTCTTCCTCCTGCCGCACCACCTCCTCTTTCTGAAAGACAAGCAGGTTTGCAGCTCTGTCTGGCTAGGTAGTTTCTTGTGAGCAATTTTAAAACTGAAGCCAACTTGGGCTTCTTTCCTGTGCTGATGAGAAATACTTCTTGGCTCCTCAGCAGTCTGCCATTAATTATCCCAACTTATTGGTAGCACATGTTGATTGAGTAGATGGTTTATTTTCTTTAACACAAGAGGTGACAAAGAAATCAGCAAGTCTTACATTGTATGATAACTTTTCTGGTTTGTTTTCTTTAATTCTTTTATTTTCGGTAGAAGTCCTCACATAAGCCTGCATGTGTGTGTTGGCGTCAGCCTTCTGCAAACAGAAATAATATACATGAAATTGTAATCATTGCCAGTATCCAATAACGTGGCTCCTCTCCAGGGCAGTGGGATCAATTATTTCTCTAGGAGGTTATGTATGTGGTGGTGTTAATTTTACAAATGAATTTTACAGGAAGAAAGAAAGAAGGAAGCATATTTGATGGATCCTTATTGACGGAAGAATTTATTTTGCACAGTAACAGCTCATGGTTTGTTTGTGAGGAGGAGAGGATGCTTGTTTATTGTTGCTGGCGCTTACCCTAGAGGCAGAGACAGAGAGGTTTATATTGTTCTCCCGTATGAAATTGCTTTTGCGTCGTCTCCTACAGAAATTCCTGTTTTTTTTTTTTTATTTTAGTGCTTGCAGATACTTAGTGGTCATGCTGCTGTCTCACTGCATCTGGTGTGTAGCTGGCTGGACAGAAACCCAGAGGTTTTATGCAGATGAATTAAAAAAGAAGTATGCATTGGTTAATTTCTAAAATGAAGAGCTACAGTATTCTGCTGGGGCTTGGTTATTTATTATAAATCTGAATCATAAAATGTAGACCAGCAGTGTTTTTCTTTTCCTGGCAGGTAAACGTTGCAACAGTTTTAAAACATTGTTCTTATATGATGAAATACAAGTTCCTCTGAACACTCAGTCCCTGTCCCACATTGCTGCTGGATTTTTTTCCTTCTCTGTCCCATCTGAGCACAGCAGTAGCACAGCTGGAGTGACATTTCCAGATGACTGTGAGAAAACCTGCCATAGAATAGCCCAGGTGAGCCTCTCCACCCGGCTCCTGTCCCTTGCAGACTGCTCTGAGGCTATAGGAAAAGCACAGTGCCTCTGGAAAGCCCCACATCCATTTGGGGAAGGTCCTCTGGCTGCTGTGCGTAGAAACAACCTGGGGAAACCAGGCAGGCAGTCTACATCCTTGCAGTGCAGAGCAGCGGAGGATCACAGAAATAAAGTCATCAAGGCGTAGTACCACCCTTAGGAGAGCTTAAGCTTTTCTTCAGATTGATTCAAATTGACTGCCAGCACTAAACAGCTTCAAGAGGCTCCTAGCTACCTTTGCACTTCATTTACTCTGGCACAACTAAACAGAGCCTTTCTTCTCCTCTGTTAAGACATGAGAGCTTGTGAGCTTTGCACTCATCCATGATATCACATACTGGGTCTCAGTTTCAGACCTCAGTAGTAGCAGCTGGTGGAATAAAAGGATTTCTTGAAATAGCACCAGGTCCATGTGGTTGTGCCTGTGTGGAGTGAAGTGCAGGCTTTTGGTTAAGCCCTGTGATCTTGGGCTTCTGCCCAACCAGTCTAAAGCACCTCTGGGAGCGTATTGTGATTTCCTACCTTTCTGTGCCTTGGTTTCTTTTCAAGAGAAATCAAGGGACACAAGGAGATGGTGTGCTCTTGTTGTGTCCTGAGATGGGGCTCATACCAAGCAGGTCTGCTCTGCTCTGTAACTAGATGCTGTTGGATTACATTGTCACTATGCTGTCCTGCTGCTGACTTCTGAGGTCTTTGGCTGCAACACCTAATGCTGGGTGTCTTTATTTAGAGATAGTATAATACGCTTGAGTGATAAAGCCTGTCATCTAGGTTTTATTGCTTAACACACTCACTATGCTGGTCAAATTCTACTGCCAAGCCCAAAACTTTCTCAGCAGGGCAAGAGTCGTGCTCCAGGCAGGGTGTCCATCTCTGATGGCTGCTTTTCCTGGAAAGTGTGGTGCCTTCACTGTGCATGACATCATTACATACTAGTTCCAGGCATCTTAGCATTAGCCTAATTGCATTCCATAACCACTATGATGTAATTGTTAGAATGACACTTTGCTGAGTTCATGGGCTTGGCTGCATGTGTAGCTGGACTCAAATGGTATTAAAGCTAGCTAGTGTGTGTCATGGCAACTGTGAACTTGCTTGTTCTTATCCACCCTGTACTTATTTTGTTCTTGATGCAGATGGTCTTGGCGTGATTTGGTGCTAAGTATGCACTGAAGGCGTACTTGTTTGGAGCAGTGAAAGGCTGTGCACAAGGTGCTGAGCTGTTTCCTCACGTTCAATCACATGTGGTCTGTACTGGCAGTTCTGTGTGGTGCACTTTACCCAGGCAGTGAAAGCCTGTATGAGAACATGTTGTCTGTTTACATTCCTAGTTGGGGTTGGGGTCTTGTGTGTTCTATGTGACACTGGGCATTCATGGGAGGACAGAATGAAGCTGTAGAAGCAGAACAGCTGCCTGAGCTTGTTTTTCAGTTCAGACTTTAAAACAGGAGATTGATGTTTCAGTAGTAGAGAGCAGTGGTTTCCTTGTTTGGGTTTTTAGTTAAAACAAAAATAAATTATGTATCTATTTTAAAGTGAGAGGAGTGGCAGAGAAATCCTTTTAATAAGTGAAACACATCACTTAGATTGCACATTCCCATCAACAGAGGTTGCAGGTGTATAAAAGTGAGAGATGGGTGTTCATTCAGCTTGTGGGTTGAGGTGGATTTGTGCTGTACTTCTCTTCCAAGTTCCAGTTGCCTGAACAAATGAAGGAATTTTGTAATAGGTCAGTCAAATTGACATGTAACAGTTGATAGTTTCATAATTCATTCAATTTTTTTCATGATCCTTCTGTTGAAATAAGGGAAATTTCAGAGATGCATTTTCACAGGAGGTGCTTTGAGTGTGGAAAAAAGACTCCCCAACTGTTACATGAGGTTTTTTCCTATAAAACTAGTTTCCTAGAATGCACATTTAAGCATGTTGCCAAAGTTACATATAAACCAGCCGTTAGGGGAAAGCCTTGATGGAAAGCTCCTGGCATTTCCAAGCGCAGGGCCTGTAACAGTACAGATGCTGAGAAATCATGCTTCCTTCACAATATTTGTTACAAATTGAAGGCACACTTCAGTTATGCTGATGCCATGATGTTTGGAATCTTCACTTTAGATAGAACCTCACAGCCCTGACTTTTGATCAAAACAGTCCAGCTGCCAAGGGTGAGGCCACAATCTTACTAAGTGAGTGTTTCTGCAGTAGCTGCCGCAGCCTGAAGTGCTCAGCTCTTTGAGGATTGTAGGATCATGGAATAATTCAGGTTAAAAGGGGCCTCAGAAGTCATCTAGACCCATGTCCTGCTCCATGCAGGGTCAGGTATGAATTTTGGTCAGTTGAGTCAGGACTGACACATTTTAGTGGAGGTTTAAAGCATGCATGTCATCCGCCACAGCCCTTCAAAATCCATAGAGACCCTTTACTGGGGGTGCTCTTGGGAAGAAAGATGGGCTCATGGCCTGAGAGCAAAGAAAAAGTCAATCATCTAACAGGGCATTTACTGCATTACTGAAAATGGAGTTTTAAGAACCACTAATTTGGACCATGATGAAACCTTTAAAGGAGAATTGCTTTCAGCTGGGGAATCCTCTGGGACTTGTTTCTCAGCACGGGGACATTTACATAATCATTGTTGTCATGCAAATTCCTTATTTTTGAAGCATAAAGGGCACATAAATGTTTAGTAAAGAGGGCCTGATGTGGATTTTTTTTTTGAGTCTTCCTCAGTTGCAAGAGAAACATTATAATACTGTTGGTATGCTGCCTACATTTAAAGACATTTGTAATAGGAAGAAATCTATTTTTTGCATATATGTATTTTTATGCATGTGTAGCTTTGTATACGTAGGTACAATATGTATACGCGGTTGAGCCGTACCTTATAAGCTTGCTCAGCTGCTAAGTTATATGCATTGAGAAATATGTTGTCAACCTATACCTTGTACATTTTATGCCTTCTAGAGACAGTTTAATAAAAACTGGTGCTTTTCCATAAGAAAAGTTCAGCAGCCATAAAGAAATACGCACAGTGTGTTTCCAATTCGTCTTTACATATTTTGTAATTAAAGATGTGCCAAGCTCCTTGAAAATAATTCACTTGGTCAGTGAACCACATTATTCAGTGATTTGCAGATATCACAAAAGAGAAAGCAGAGCCATTTCAATTCACTTTGCAAATCAACACAGTATTCCTCCACGTTCTGTTTCAGCAATGCCCAGCAAGTAGGCTCGTATTGCTTCACACCACGTTACTATGTATCATCTCAAAGTAGCACGTTATTTGTTTGGATCAGATGTGGAATGTTAGGTGGCACATATTCAAGTCACAAGAAATGCAGCCAAAGAGACATTTGCAAGGTAAATCTTGAGGAATTTGTTCTCAGTAGATTTATACTTTATTAATACGCTTTAAGAATACAGTCAGTGGATTCTGAGGCAAGTAGTAAAATCATCCATGTCTCTTCAAGGCATGCCTGGTGTGCTCTTTAAGAGGCTCAGGGCTTTGTTTACGTTACAGAAGTGGGATCACTACACTGATGTGCAGGGCCTGATCTACTGCAGTGATACGTAAACAGAGGTTCATCCCTCTGCAGCCAAATCCACTGAGACTTCTGCAAAAAGTGGTCATCCCTGTGGCTAGGATCATCCCTGCTTAGACTGTGAAGGAGGGAGAATGACCCCCCCAAGGGCTAGGGCAGGCTTACCACATTGCCTGTGTTCCAGAGATAGGGCAGATCATCCCTGAAAACTCCATTTGTCCCTAAAAGAAAATCCCATTTTCTTCACAGAGATCCTCATGACCTCAGCATCCAGGTGAGCGCTGTGTAAGCTTGTGTCCCACTTTACCACAGGTAGTTTTGTCAGGGTGTCTCAAAACCTGGGAAAGGAAGAGGAAGATTTTCCCTGATCATACAATGATTTTTCATCATCTTGGCTTTGTTTGAACATTTGGAAATGTAATTTTTATGTCTCCACCTTACTGAAGAGCTGAAGTTCAGTGGATGATCTTTCACTTGCCAGCAGCATTGCGTCCTTGTGCAACCATGTAGTCAGCGACAAATCTTGTGCTGTATTTCTGTATCTCACCAGTTGCCTGGTATTTGAAAAATATATGCTGTGTTTAAGGAGTATACATAGAAATATCTTTCTGCAGTAAAGCCTGGGTGTTTCACTGGGGTTGGTTGATCTCAGTAGGGGTGGACTGTTGCAGAGTGCAGCCAGCAATGCAGTCTGGCAGGAGTTTGTAGGAGCCTCAAGGGTGGCAAGCGAACTGCACTGGGGTGTCTTTGGCCCAAGCCCAGCCACCTTTGATGTTTTCGTGCTGGATTTATAGTCATTAGAGGACTATCAGTTGTGAGCTGCATGTGCTGTTGTATGCTGTTCAGTCCACTTATGTTGCTGTAAACACAGACTAGGAAACCAACAAGCAAGTTAATATTTGATGTGATGGAGATATGTCCAATGTTAATTCTTGGTGCATGAGCTAAGGCCTCCTGCCTCAGGTGTCGAGTGTTGGGCAGATAGGAGCTGTGTTGGTGTTTCAGCAGCTGGGCGGTCTGATTCATCATGAATATGATGGAAAACTGGTTTTGCCATGATAAATGTCTATTGGTCAGTGTTATCTCATGCTTGTGCAATGTCCTCTGGACCTCTCCTATTTTAGTGCTATAAAGCATTTGTTGTCTCCATGTTCTCTACATAGTGAGAGAAACAAAAGACCTGGGGCTCCTGCATTGCTTTCATGAGCTCAGCTATTTTTCATTTTCTGGGTGGATTGTGCTGATGATTAGAGTTGTGGAAACTTGTGTTTCTGTGTTAAACAGCCTGGTTTTATGATGCAAAAAGGGGTGCTAGCTGTGCTTTGTGGATTTTTAAGATTCTTCCTAGAATTTTACTCAGTCTTTTCAGGGAGAGAAAAGGGGCCCTTTTCTTCTCCCGTCAGATGCTGGATCTTTTTGAGAGTCTGTGTTGCTAGTGCTACATTTACTCCAAGGTTCTCAGTGTATGGCATTCAGTGGTTTTTAAAAGTTCAAAAGAATATGCTAACAATTTGGTGAGATTTGGAATATTTCTTATCTGTGGACCTTGAAAAGTTGGGGGGGGCACTAAGGAAGAAGGCAGAGTGTTTCAGTTGCTCAGAAGGTTTAACACTAGTCTCTTCAAATCTTCTTTTGCTGATCTTCTGAAGATTGTGTAATCTCTCTAGCATGCAGATGTTGAACAAAAGAATATTACTGTAACATCCTTAATCTGTCTTTCCCTCTTCCTTTCCTTTTTTATGATCCACTCCATGTTGTCCTGGGAACTGAAAGTATAAAATGGAATTTGAGGAAAGGTGTATTTCTACTTTCCAAGAACTAATTCTCTGCAAAGAGATTATCTGCATTACTGGAAAAAGCTGCTCATTAGATGTCTAGCAGTAGATGCAGTTTAAGGCGATAAATAAAGTATTCTGGATCACAACACACAAGAATATAATTAATTGGGTATTTGTTCTAATATGACTGCATAGGGATTTAACAGGAGATCAGCTATGTTTAGTAATTTCACTGATAGCTTTTTTCCTTCCCAGCTAAAGGATTTTACCTTTTCCTGGAATGTCAAACTCTGCCCTAATTTAGATGGAGTCTTTCTTTTGTATACCACAGAAGAGAGGAAACAAACACAATGTAAAGAATTTAATAATTTTTTTGAATTATGAAGATATTTGGATAGCTTGTCTTTCTACTTTAACTAAGTTAGAGCTGTAGTATATTTGAAGAGAAGTACCTGCACTCTTGAAGGAGTCATAGGATAACACTATGCGTTTACTCAAACAAAATTCCTAGTGAAGTCCAGAAGCAAGATGTTCATGTACTAGAAATATGGAGAAGTGCTTCAGTAAACTAGTGAAAAATAATCTGTGTATAAAGGTGTTACAAGTGCAGTTGCTGAGGTGTGAAGGTCACAGAGATGCAATGGATGTGAAGGTCATAGAGATGCAATGACTTGCAAAGATGGTCCTTCAGAGCAGCAATTTTCTGTTCCAGAGTAGTCCAGTGTGTCCTGAGTTCTCCCAGGAGCAATGCCTGTGAGATGGTGAGTGTCTCCTAAGCCCCAGCCAAACTGAGGCTCCCAGCCCTGTGATTGATCCAGGAAAATAGTGTTTCCTCAAGACTCATATGTGAACACTTAGGTCCATCAAGCTCTCACCCATGTGAGAGCACACATGGCAGTAGTGTGTGGAGGGGAGAATAATCTCTTTTAATGAGTGGCAAACTGTCTATCTGGACAGTTTGCATGGGTAAGTGCAATCCATCATAACACATCACTAGAGATTAGCCTGCTTGTGAGAATGACGTGTTTTGAAAGGAAAACACCAAAGTGAAATTTATTTTCAAACTCCTAAGTTTGTGGCTTTGATCAAGAAAACAAAGCACAGTGTTGTTTTAAGAAGACACTAATGACTGAAAAAGAAGTGATGTATTTAAAAGTGTTGATCTGTTGCAGGTAACGGTTGCAGGCCTTGCAGCCAGCTTCCCATCAATGTCTGAAAAACTCCCATGCTGTGCCCTGCTGCACAAAGCTAGCAGAAATTTAAATGCTTGTCTCTCTGATTTAACTAGAGCACATTCCTATGAAAGACTTATTTTTTAAGATCAACAAATACATTTCATTTTGCTTGCTGCAGAATACAAAACCTTGAGATCTGCAAGCATCAATGAACAGTAAAATATATGGCCGAATGATTGACAGGGAAAGAAACAGACAGGTATTGTGTGTAATAGGCTAAAACCAGCCTCTGGAAAACAACATGAAAAATGGAAATTAAAACAGAAAAACAAAGAGCATTTCAAATTTGTCTTAATTCAATTTTTGTAGCTTTGCACATGTTACCCAGCCAAAAATGAACATAGGATTTTATAACTTTAATAGTGTACTTCTGCATTTATATGCTCATGTCTTCTATTCTATATCAAAGCTAAATGAAAATCAAAACATAAAAGAGTTGACTGTGATAACATTCAGGTCATGTCTCAAACATGTATTTGAAATGTTAACTGCACCAGTTTACTTACAGCTGATAGTTATATGAAGCCTTTAGTATTTTAATTAACAAGTAAAACATAAGGATGCTTCTCAAAGGAGTAAACTTTTGGGGTTTTATAGGATCATCAGAAAAAGAAATCTCATTTCCCCCTTGAAGCTTTAGACTGAATATTTGCATGTAGCTTTCCTTTGTATCTGAACTACCAATAAACCCTGACTGCTTGGGTCTGTATCTTGTCTGAAATGTGGTTTCCCTACAGGCAGTATGGTTGAAGGGGACCAGTAAAGTGAAACTGTGTTTTCCACAATTGCTACAAATCTGAATCTTTTCTTCGGTCTAATTGTACCTGTTGCATTTCCACACATGATCCTGGCTTTTTATTTCCCTGCCTTACTGCCTTATCTCTGTTTCACATGTTAAGACAGTCAAGTAGAAAAAGTAAAGTTGAATGGTGAGTTGCAAATCTTAACTTCAGCAATAAGTTGTTTTTGCTTTTTTGTTGGGAGGATTTTCACTGATTTCATGAAAGTACCAGTTGATGTGACCTTTTTGAGCAATGCAAACACTATATTGTATGATCTGCATCAAGTAAACCAAAACCCTTTCTAGCTAGTAGCAAAGTGGACATAAATAAGTTCTATAAGGTCCACTTAAATGATTACATCTTTCATAATTAACATTGCCAGGAAGCTGTAAGCTCTAAAAGCTGCTCAGATGCTGCTTTATTATTAGTAAAACTGCAACAAGTGAGATGTAGTTTGAACAAGTATCCAAAAAAAAAACTGTGCAGCCTTTCAGCCTATTTGGAGCAGGAAGGTAATCTTGGGATAAGTGATCATTCTCCTTTCAGCTTCCACTCCTCTTACTCATGTGATGCTGAAAAATTGCTCAGCTATCAAATATTTGGTTGGAATGCAGTTGTAATGTAAGTACAATCATTCCTGTTGGATGGCCCTGATACCATTTTTTGTTAGAGAAATTAGTATACAGATAATGTCATTGATCTGTCCACAAAACACATTTATATTTATTTCAGTGGTGAGTAAAACCTTTTCATGCTTTGTATCTGAACACTGCTCTGGGTCTAAATATTGAAGACAACCGGGAAGGGCAGTTACAGGTCATCACTGCTGTGATCAGCACTGAGTTCACCCTGAGTTCAGCATGCTCTTTAGCTGCCTATCAGTACTCTTGTAAGTCAGCACAATGATAGGAAACATGTGGAGATAAACGGGCATTAAAAAGACTGTCCACTTTCTCCATGTCTAATAGCCAACCCAGTCTTGTCTTTCTCCAGCAATTACTTCTCTTATGGATGTATGGCTTCCCATTGTGTCTATAATCGCATCTATTATAACACAAAGATTCGAGGACAGGGAAATTGCTATGAAAGTGGTGAAAAGAAACATTCCTCTCTGGGGATTTGTTTGCTTTCTGGTTTATTGACCTGGGTGTCTCATTTGTCGGGTTCCTCTAACCATCTGTATGTAACTTGTACGTTCTGGTGGGATTGAAAATGTGAAGTATGAGAATTTTTATGACTCGGATGGATGGTTGCCGAGGTGCTGACTGTTCTGGATGGCAGATGTAGTGGTAGGCTGCAGAGGGGCTTTGAGCAATATTCAGTAAGGCTGGTTTGCCTGGCACTTGGTATAAAAGCAAACATGATCGTAGGAGAAAAGACTGCCAGAAAACCAACATCTTAACATACGTCCCATATAAAATACCTTACTTTTCCTTCCATCATGCAATGTTCACTTTCTGGTTTCAGGCTGTACAACTGCAAAGCTGGTAGAGCATTTGGAGTTTCATGAATATCTGTGTTGAAAAGTTTAAATCTGTTTTAAGAGTTCTGTGTTCCCACCGAACTGGTATTTTAACTTTTGAATAAGTCTTTTTTTACTGAAAACTGTAGGAGATGGTAAAAAATTTTTTTTTTTTTTTTTTTTGAAAAATGGGGATGTTTTCCTCTTCAGGATTAAAATCTGAAGTGCTGATGTTTAGGTCACATTAATTACCCTTGTTTCTGATTTTGAGACAGGATTGATGGTTTGTTTGCATTTGAAGTTTCTAGTCTCTGAAAATATTTGCTCATGAGATTATATACACACACACATATATATGTATATATTTCTATTACATATATAAAACACCTAATTGGCAGTTTTCAGTCTGGGTCACCATGAGGGTGCTCACAAAAAATAACTAAAATAACAAATTCAGAGCATAGTTTTTCTGGGATCTGGATCTCCATTGAAAAACATATTGATGTCCATAAATCAGAGGGTTGGAGACCATTAAACTAATCTGTTTGCATTTGCCTAGAAAAATCCTATTTTTGTGACTACTACCTGAATACTCAGCTCTTCTCTGGTGACGTACTTAATTGCAAGTGGCAACCAACCTTCTGGAGACTGCCTCCAACTTGGGGAATGTGTCCTTAAAATGAATAGGTGTCTTGGGCCAGGCATCAAAACAACCCAGACCTGAGCTGTCCAAGCCCCAGATGCAGAGCTCATCTCTTTAGGAAGATGTTAACCTCAAAACCTGACACAAAGGCCATGCAACTCCTGTGAGAGTGACTATACAGCACGTTTACAGCTGGCTGCATTTTACACACTAAGCAGCCAGGATGCCTGGTTAAACCATAGCTTTATGTGTGATGCTTACTTGGAAGAAACGGAGTTTTTAAATCATAATTAAACAAAGAAAGTAGAAAAAACACAATATTTTGACAAAAAAAAAAAGAATGTGGCATGCATGACTGTGAAAAGATGTAGTTTGGAAGTTACCAAAGCTAACAGCAGAGAGCTATTTGATACAGCAAGGATACCAGACTTGATTTTTCTAATAATGGGGTTGGGGGAGAGGTAATATATTTGGAAATAAGAAAGGACAATGTTTTTTCTTTCTACCTGTACCTTTGTTAAGCTGAGGTCAGTGGGAATTCTGTTCAACCATATCCAGTGTGCCTGGAACATTAGAAGTATTGTCGGTGGTAGAGGGGAATAGCAGTCTGCTAATGACAATAAGATTATGCTGCTTAGATCAGAAGCTATCCACGTTTGCAGTGTTTGTAACACTGAAAAAGCAATCCTTATGAAAGGCTGAAAATAAAACAAAAAAAAATTCTTTATAGACTTCTCATTTTTTGGTTTGTGTGGACTTTCTCAATGTTCTGCAGAAGGTATCTCTGAAATATACAGTACTATTGTGTTACTTTCTTGCCAATTATTTGCATCATTAGTTCAACATGGCACAAGACCTCTAAGTGACTTTTGGTGCTGTGTCACAGCTTGCACTTTGTATGTTTATACGAAATACCAGGTTAAGAGTCAGCCTGGGAGCACTCTGGTGGCTTTGAAAGAGGAAAAGTCTCAGTGGGGCAAATGTTTGTGAAAACTACAAGTTTATTAAAACTTTTGAAGGGAGTGAGTAAAATGAGACTTCAGAACTTCATCAGTGACTGGATTTTTCCCAGTGCCTATCTTACAGGCTGACATAGAATTTACAAAAAGAGCCAGACCCTGGATTTTTACAGCATTAAACCTCATTTTGTAGGTTACAGTAAGGTAAAGTGAGTGTAAATCATTACCATTTTGGTTTACTGCTCTGCACTATTGTAAGGAACTGACTATGATATAAAGCCAAGGTAGGCGCAGCCCATAGTTATCTGAACCAGTTGTATGACTTAAGTAGTTACATGTCCAGGTACAGTTGCCAAAGACGCTTAGATCTGGAGATGGCCACAGGAAGCATTTGCGTGCCAGACCTAAGCTCCAAATACAGTGACAGATACAGTGTAGGAACCTTCTGAAAGTTAAAAGAACTGCATTAGCCCCATACAAGGAGTTTGCCAAGTTGAAGAAGCAAGACCCTTGCTTATTGTATTTTGGATGACGTGGTTATTCTGTGTTTGACTAGCGCTTGTAAGGTCCCTCAAAATAGTCTGTAAATGTACAGAGACTGCTGTGCCCTTGAAGCATGAAAGCAGAAGTAAGGGTCTTGCCTTCTTCAGTGTCAAGTGCGCCCCTGCCCCATGCGGGGCTTCATAACGCAGAAGAGAGTAAATACTCTCATCTTAATCTTAGTCTTTATATGTATTTCAGTACTATTTTTCTGTTTACACTGGAAAAAAAGCTAAGAATAAAATTCAGTAAAAAAGATAAGCTAGAGATCAGTCTTTTCTGATGGATTTAGCTTGCAAATAAACCAGTGCTGGTTTAGACTGTACACAAAAGAAAGGTCCCTAGGCACTTCACATCCTACCAGCTGTACCAGAACATCTGCAGGAACATGACATTTACACAAGTCCTGTAAATAAGCAGACTAATTAATTAAAATCCAGAGAATTACATTTAAATAATAATAAAAATTAATCGGTTTTCTTCTAGATATTTTCATATTTTTTGGTAGGTGACTGTAAGAGAGAAGAAGAAGCTAACAATTCCAGTAAACATGAAGTCATGGTTAGAGATTGCAGAGTCAAGTCATTGGATAAACATGTGGTGAAAAAGTAAGGAATATCTGAAAAACTAATACTGAAATGGTGCCTTGTAGTCAGTGTGCTTATAGGGGACAAAACAGGCTTCAAATAAAAATCTCAAAAGAATGGATGTTTTGAGGGGGATTCCTTTTAGTATTATCATGAAATAAAAATAAATAGAATTAATTTGGTTCAATAGATCTTCAAAGCCTAAGTACCTTAGGTCTCAAAATCCCAGCCTTAACCCTGGTTCCACTTTCTAAATGTGAAAATCTCGCCTTTGACACTGGGCTTATAAAACTTCGTATATCAGAAACAGTTGTGTGGAGTTGCTAGTACTTCTCCAGGTCCTGTGATCCCTTTGAGAAGGAAGCTACTTCTGAAAATACATATGATCATGGTTTGGGAGCAGAATTCTCCTGTTTCTGGAGTAGGAGAGACCTGGGGACTAGGAAAGAAAGATACAGTCCTGGATTTCATATCTCTGTTTTCCTACAATTGTACTAGTTCAACCTTGGCTGATCTTTCAGATAAGTTGATTTCTGCTTACTGCAAAGCTTTGTTCCTTCCTTCTCGCTTAATGGCACAGTTTTCCCTGCATCATTAGGCCATGGTGCACCACTTCCGTAATAGCACCATAATTTTAACCAGAATGTATAAGCTGTTCATATATTCTTTCAATGCCTCTTGTATACCTTTGGTATGTCTTTTTAGATATTGCTTACAGCTGTACAAACCATTTTATTGGATGTACTTTGTAGTTTGGAATGTTAATAATCTTAACAGAATTGTCTTTGCAGATTGATTCCTAGTTACTATCATTGAGTGTCTCCTTTAAAGACCTGAACCACGTCTCAGCATTTAAATGACTGACATGAATAGGGTAATTAATGAATTGAAAGTAGGAGAGATGACTCTAGATAATATCTCAAAGTTTACTTAAATTTGTTAACACGAAGAAAGTGAAAATTTGTTTGGAGAAACATCAAATCACTCCTTTTGGTCTTGTTACATGTTTTATTTCCTGAACTGTATTTCAGGAAAAACCTGCAAGAAAATCCCTTAGCCTACTAAGTCAGAAAGCTCAAGTAAGCTAATGGGTTTACTTATTAGCTTCCAGCCTGACAACCTGGGAAGAGGTGGCTGAATGTCTAACTGGTTCTGGAAACATTTACTCTTTGAGCAGTTGAAGATGTGTCCTTTTCTAAATTAACAGTCAGCCTTGAAAGGAAAGTATATGAAGCATGGATCAGCAAATTAATTCAAATTAAAAAGAGAAATGGTATTGAATTTTTACTTTAAACTCAAAGCCAGTATTTATTCTTTTCTGAAATTTAAACTTCATGTGCCTTTGACCTGTGGACTACATCGTAATGTAGTTTTTCATGGTCCACACCTATCTTACTGCATAACTCATAAAATTCCTATGGTGGCTCTAGCTGTGGGTTAATAGAAATGTAGACGTTGGAAAGCATTTAATGCTTTTAGCTTCCTTTTTAATAGAATTTAGGAGCTGGGAATGGGAGCTCTCCAGAGAAAAGAGTTTCAGAAGTTTGTTGTAAAGACTTGACTGCGTAGGTGAACTTGAACAGTGATTTATTAAGGAGCATCAATCAGTTTGACTGGCATGCACAAAATGCAGGGCTTTCATGAGATGAGAGACATGGTATTTTCTTTCTGTTGTACCTTACAATGAAGACTTAGATTAATTTTTTTTGTGCACTACTATCTATTCTTGAACTCTCATAATTCAGTGTATAAATGAGAACTAACCCAACTCTGACATATTATTAAAAAGAAACCTTATTTTGTTCCTTATCTGTCAGAATTGCATGCTTTTGGCATCTAAAGTTTACTGTTCTCACAGTAAAAAAAAAAACTTGCAAAGTTACAGAGCATCATTTGGGTTCTTGCCTAATATATTGTGAACATTTATTAGTTTATTAATTAACATTAAATTTGAACAAAATTATAATCAGTCCTAACAGGAGTACTCATTTTTGTTTTCTTTTGTTTACTTAAGGTTTTAAAATACTAAAACTGAGAATGTTTTTATATAAAAAGTATGTAAAATAAAACTTCCTTGTCAAACCCCAAATCTAAGGGATTCCAGTGGTAAGAAAGTCTGTCAAAGATTGCATTTTAAACTTCTTGAAGTCTCAGAGATTACTGAGGACTGTACAAAAAATTAGGGGGTTAGTTTCAGTTTCCTCGTTATTCTTGAGGATAAAGTTGGAGAAATTAGCAACTCTTGTTTAGCTCAAATCATACAATTTATGGGACCAACATAAAGAAATACTGGTTTTAGTTCCAGATTTAGCTTACTGTGTCAATGCTTTAAAACAAGGTAATTTCAGATTTTCTGTATGAGATACTGTATTTTGAATTCTGTTCTGAATATTCAGAAAACAGCTATGTCAGATACATCTGATAAGCTATCAGATACAATTTCACCCATTACTAAAGCGTATTATGTCCTGTATTTTTTGATGAGAGGGGGAAAAATCAAATCACAAACCACACCTCACTGAAAGGGTGTAATTCTTCTAAGCATTAGCACAATATAGTAATGAATAATGCTATGAAGAGATGCTGATTACTACTGGTGGGACATTGAACTGGGAACCTGGGGGGCTTTTTGTGTAGAATATATGTTCCAAATCAGCTTCCTCATCATTCCTGCACGGACCAGTTTGCAAATGCTTCTCTGAGGTGGGGCTGGATTGCAGAAAACAGCAGAGAGAGCACCCAGAATTTCACTTGCTGAACAGGGAAAATAGTGGCCCTGAAATGGGGCAGTGGTACAGCTGGATGTATTCCTGCCCTTCAATCCTGTCTACTTTACCTCTTATTTCTGTAACTTGGGCCCATCTATTTTAAAGACCTCTGTATAAATGTGGAAGATTGAGGAGTCCATGAGTACCTTTAATTTTGTAAACCGGGGTTTGTCATGTGAACACTAAGCCTGAATTACTTAAACTGTGTAGGACTCTAATTTATAACTGAACAATTCAAAAGTACTTATTGCAGCTACAAAGTAGCTGCCAAAAAATCTCATAAATGATCGTGTTAGTCATATTTTTTCCTTCTTCAGAGGAATATTTCTTTCTTTTATTAATATAAAACCACAATGTCATTATGTCACCCATGCATCCACTGTGTAATTACTCCATTTTAAAGATAAATCCATTGTCTTGGGATGCATCCATCATGGATGTCACTTTAAGCACAGAAGGTGAGACACTAAATGGACACCTTTTACTAATATTAATTTCTATATAGTCATCAATTGGAAATAAGACTATCCATTGTTCTCTTTGACAGAGACAGGCCAATGACAGAGATTAAGTTATGCGTCTTTGTGAAAGCGAGGGATCTGCTTCAAAGAGTGCTCTGCGAGATCTTGCTTTTCTGGCCTGAGTATATTATATTAATCTGTGATTTGTTAATTTTAAACTGATCAGTTATAGCAGAAGATTTCAGATTGCTCGTTCTTTATTGAAACAAAAGGTCAGGACATTGAGAAGCTTTGAGTTTCTCTTTGAGAGATTTTTAGTCAAAAAGAAAAGAAAGGGCCTTGTTTTGTCTCTTGCCTGCTGTGTTAATCTGACACTCAAGGCCTCTTTCTGGATCTTCTGCCAATCTTATCTCAGATTCTCATGCAATTTAAATGACAATTTATAGTGCTCATTTAAATTATGCAGGAGTGTAATTCTCGGAGTATACTGAAGGGTACATCTTTGGAAACTTGCAAAAGCCAGTGCAGGAGCCATCAAGGCCCCAGTGCCTTTAGCAACTGAGAGACATGTTTCTGTTATCTCCAGAACCACCTAAACCTGGGGCAGGGGGCAGGCATGCTGCACACGAGCTTACTTACCTTGGTGAGATGCGTATATGACATGTCTCTCTGGATACACTGAGAAACTGACAATGGGACGAATCAGATCAATGGCCTTTGAAGATATTTTCTCAATTCATCTGGATAAAATTCTTCAATGTGGCGTTTCGGGATGTGGTCTAGTGGTGGACTTGGCAGTGCTGGGTTAATGGTTGGACTTGATGATCTTAAGGATCTTTTCCAACCTAAACAATTCTATGGCTCTCTGTTTTGCATCTGAAAAGTGTTTAAGGTTATACTTCTTTGTTGTCTCTGGGGATGTTTCAGTGTCATATAGAATGATACAGCAGCCAGCTGTATACTGGATTATTGTTGTAAATCCATCACAAGTTCATGAAGTTGCATAGAATAATTCATAAGAAATAAAAAGGATAAAATCCTGTTTAGGAGAGATGCTTCAGTGGGATACAGTTCAGTACCAGCATAGGCTGGTACTGAAAAATGATCCAAATCCCATTGAAAGCATCACGTGAATTAGTGGGCTTTTAGCAAAGCCTAACAACCTGTTTTCTATTAGCCTGTACACTTAGAATAGACATTCTGTTTTTACAAATGCCTAATCGAGTTCATAGATTTGCTATAAAATAAGAATAAGCAATAGTGTAATCACCTGTTTTCTTTCCCACCAGATGAATGTTTTCAATAGCAAACTCTGCAGCTGTTGTTGCTTGTACGCATACCTGGCATGTGTGTGTATCTTCTAGCACTAGGAAAGGGAAATATCTCTGTATTCCTACTTATAGGGGTTTTATGTTTAAAAAAAAAATTACAGTATGCCCAACACATCAAGTTAGTCTTACTTGCTTATAAAAGTTAATATTCAAGAGAAAAACTGGAAATCTGTATTTTATTTGCAATAAATGCAGGGGACAAGAGCTTTGATCTCCAAAATCAAATGAAGACCACTTTTACGAATAGCAGTTGCATAGGTCTTCCTGCAGTGATGGTGCAGCAGTTGTGCTCTATGCTTTGTAATTTGGCTAGGTATGTTTGCACAGGCACAGCAGTTCTGGACAGGACCATGAGAAATTGGACTTATTACAGCTCATAATACTTCCATGATGAGTTCTGCCAAAAGAAATTTGGTCTCTACTTTCTTCAAATTAAGATACTTTTCTGCATTGACATTTCTTTCAACATCTAGTTTATTTAAACTTCACGGAGAATTCCAAATTAAATTTCAGTATAATCCAAGATGTTTTACTTTGGGAGTTAGGAAATTGATATCCCCATCCAAAAATAGTTGTCCTTTAAATAGTACTTGTTAAAACAGACTCTGTGAAATGTTTGCATTGTTTTTGATGGAAGTGTTATGTTCTGCTATGTAGAGGTAGTGCAGATACAAAACTGGACAGAATGCTAATCTTCCAAAATACAAGAAATTTTGTAGCAGATTGTTGGTACTTAATACTTACAGTCTGTCTTGTAGGAAGTGAACCTACACCCTTCTTGGTGTTTTTCAATAGTCATCAGGCTATTTTAATGATTTGGATTATTATTCATGTGTCTGAAAATTGCTAAATGGTTTTGTAACTGTAGTTTACTTTCTTCTGACTTTAAAATGTAAATTAAAATAGGTAATTTTTCAGTGCATGCAAGTCTCTTTATTGGTTAAGGTCCTTTGCTTGTGGCATTACCATTTTTTATTTACTTACCACTAGCTATGGTGATAACCTGATTCCTTTGTATTGTTGTGGTCTGGTGTTCTTCTGCAGCAGAGACACACAAATGAGCAGAAAATATGTTAAGGCTGCTATGAAAACGAATTGCACTTTTATCATATTAAAGACACAATTATTGAAAGTACTAATACATGGTAAATACAAGAAAGACTTTAGAGGGCATGTATGAAAAGTTTGTGTTATATCAAGGCATATGTGTATTTCTGACATGCTGATAATGAGAGGCAACACGAAATACGTGTTAAGCTTAGTTTAGAGTCTGACATAACAACACTTTGTTTAGTGCCATTATTTTAAAATGCTGAAGTCAAATTTAACTCAATTAACAAAAATAATACTTCTTTATCAGCAGTTTCAGTAGTTGCCAGGCAAATCGTAGCTTTAAACCTCATTCTGGGTATTCATCTGCATTTTGTTATAGGAAATTCTGGGACAAACAAGGGACAAATACTGTCCGAATTTTGGTATTCTAGACATCTGCTGCATGTGTGTGCATTGTGTTCAGTGTCTGGACTTCCTTCTGTAACAATTTGTGTTGTTGTTAGGGGAGGAAAAATTCATTCTGGAAGGACTACTGTTTCTTTTTAACTGAGTGACCTACAGTGGACAACCACCATGAAAGGACATTAGTCACAAAGTTGGCTAGGAATACTATTTTATTAGGACAAGAAGAAAAAGAAAAAGGACTCTACTTGAGTGTGGATCTTTTCTTTAGTCTTAATTAGAACCACAATCCATCATGCTGGAAAGTTTCTATTCATTTTGGTGATTGGGGACATGACAAATGAATCTTGGAATAAATGGGATGTCAAGGCAGAGCAGGAGATGGATGTGTTCTGCATGGGATGAATGTAATAAGTACAGTTAATGTTGGCAACCAGCCAGTCACATTGCCTCACACTGGGTGAGTTGTCCCAAGCCTCTGACCAGGGGTAAAACACCAATAAACGATTCCCCTCATCTCCCATTTATTAGAAAATGAAGACCTTGTCAAGATTTGTTTTGTTTTCCTAACTGTCACTTTGCTTCAGGGATGGCAACAAACGGAACATTAGTTAGTTGTTTCTAATAAAATGCTGATAATTAGACAGCTTTTTTCATGGTGCTGGCCCAGATCTTCTCTTTAATTTCACTTCCCTTTCAGTAGCGCCTGTTTCTCACACAGCCACGTCGAGATTGATTATCTGCAGCGAGCAAGAGGCCAAGCAAGAAACTTCATTTAAGATTAATTTCAGGGAAACTATATTACAATTTTTCTAAATTGAATTTAGTCTTAATTTTAAAGTGTTAGGTGTTGTATGTCTTCAAAGGTTGCTTTTGGATAATTTATTATGTATCAAGTAATCAAACCCACTCTTGAACTAGGATGCTCAATGGGTACAAAGGCATTCCTTGGATTCAGTCATACTGACTAGCCTAGTTTTTCTCAAAAGTGCTGGGGTGGGAACGGAGGCATTCCCTGGCATGTATGCTAGCTTGCCAGTAATGTAGCATCTTTATTTATTATTAAGTAATTCCTAGAAAAGACTGTTTTTTCCTCTTGATATCAGTTCCTCCAGTCTTTGCTGATCCCCAGATACTTCCTGTAGTTGCAATAAGCATAGGGGACATGGACCTTTTCCCCTAAATGCTTGAAAACCAAGTCTATAATAACTATGTAACTTCATGTTAGATCACAGATCAAGATGTGTTTTCCTCACACCAGCTAGGGTAAGACTGAAATGTATCTTCAAGTGTATTTGAAGTGTAGTCTTTTTTTCAGATCCATTAAAAAAACTCTCAGAAATCTAAGCGCCACTAATTTAGTTGAACTGTGATTTCTTGCACAGGGTGCAAAGCTGTGCCACATTAACATTCTCTGTCTTACCTGGAGTAAACCATGCTACAGCAAATACATTCCAACCTAGTTTGCTCACAAGCTGAAGGCAGTATAGTTTTAATGGTGCTGCTATCAAATACTTCCGCAGCTTGGTGATGGGGGGATGCATATGTCTGGTAAGGGTAGAATAAGAAAAGCAACAAAGCAATCTAGAATTCATTCCAGGTTGGTGCTTGTTTGGCACAAAAATGCACCCCTAAGATCCTTTCCCCCTTAGCCTCTATCTCTTCCCACACAAGACAAGCTTTATTTGTTTGACTTACCCTGGCGAAGGGATGAAGCTGTAGCACCATAGCTTCTTTCAGTGTCCGATTTGTGTAAAGATATTGGGAGTTGGATATTTGTACCACAGCAAAATGCTGGGCAGCTCAGTGTAAGAACTGCTGAGTTGGAAAAAGAAGCTGGAGAAGGATGAAATGAATACTGAAAACACAGAAATAAGCAAATGGAGCATAATGCAAGCAGAATTAGAGTACTTGGAGTCTGTCCTAAGATATTCCTGGCCAAGTTTGTCCCTTCAAGCAAATAAAACAACCCCAGGGCGCAATTTGTTCTACCATGTATACATTTGGACTCTCTGAAGAGCCTAGTAACCCAATTGCATGGACTGAGAAAAGCTGTTACAGCTTTTCTATCCTATTTTTTGCTCTAAGAGATGCTGAATATAATACATAGTTCATAGACAGTCCTTGTTAAAATAAATGTAATACATTTTTACTAACTTCACAATGTACCATTTATTTAAAAACTCAGCATGAGGAAAGATCAGATTCTGAATAAAGGCAGGTGAACACTGGCCTTAAACGTGCCAGCAAGCAGGTCTATAAGACTTCCTAAACTCCCTTTTTTTTGCTAGCAGACCTCTTATCTTAGCAGGAATTGGACTGGCAGCTCCCAAAGAAAATATTCAGTGTGATTTTCTTGGGTATGGCTGTGGAGTCATACAGGATTGTAGTTCATGTAGATACATCTGAGCCAGCTTTAAATTAGGAATGTAATCGCAACCTCACAGACCTAAGTATGGGACAGCATACTTACCCTGTTTCTCAGGTAGGCTTTGTTGTGTTATGCTGGCTGAGATGTGTGTGTATATCCTTTCTCTTTGCTCAAGGATGTCATAAGACCTTTATCATAAGGGAAGGGGGAAAAAAAATAAGTCTTCACATGCAGTCATTATGGGTGACAAATAGGTCTGTTGAAAAAAACATTTATTGACCCTCTCAGGGACAGACCAGGCCTGATTACAACAAAAATTACATACCCTGTATGCATGATGAGTGTAGGTGTTGGAGAATTCAAGTTGCCAAGCCTTATTCTTTGTAGAGATAGATCACAGAATCACAGAATCCTAAGGGTTGGAAGGGACCTCAAAAGATCATCTAGTCCAACCCTCCTGCAAGAGCAGGGTAACCTAGAGTACATCACACAGGAACTTGTCCAGGCAGGCCTTGAATATCTCCAATGTAGGAGACTCCACAGCCCCTCTGGGCAACCTGTTCCAGTGCTCTGTCACTCTCACAGTAAAGAAATTTTTCCTGATGTTCACATGGAACCTCCTATGCTCTAGTTTACAGCCACTGCCCCTTGTCCTATCACTGGACATCACTGGAAAAAACCTAGCTGCATCATCCTGACACTCACCCTTTACATATTTGTAAACATTGATGAGGTCACCCCTCAGTCTCCTCTTCTCCAAGCTAGAGTCCCAGCTCTCTCAGCCTCTCCTCATAAGAGAGACGTTCCATTCCCTTAATCATCTTTGTGGCTCTGTGCTGGACTCTTTCAAGCAATTAGATTGGATTAGATGGATAGATTTTTTTTTTTTTTTTAAGGGGGATTTTCTTCATTTCCATTAGCTACAATGATCTATAAAGAATTACTGATTGTCAAGAAGGCTTGTACTTCATGGAAAAGTCCATTGCAACCTACCTGAAGTAACTCTGTAGTACTGTAACAAATGGGCCCTGCACTGGAGAGAAGTAATGCAAGCTGGGAAAGACACTGTAGAAATGACTTCTAGGAATATTCACATGCTTTGGTCTTGAACAAGTGGTCTGTTGCTTCTGATTTTTCACTGGAAACAGGTGACTGATGAAATATTGTAATATTGTTTTGAAAAAACATGTGGAATTGCTTGTAGCCTGCTATCAGTTTACTCCACTGGCAGTTCAGTTTGCAGCACCTGTGAGAAATTAACAGAATTAATAATCCCAAATGCTACCAGATTATACTTGCCATAAAGTGGGTTGGGTTTTGTTTGGGTTTTTGTTTTTGTTTTTTTTTTGTTTGTTTGTTGTTGTTGTTTTTTCTTTTTTTCTGAAGTTCAGGCTGTCATCAGATTATTTTATTTATTCACCTATTTTTAGAAACTGTGTAACAGCAAATGAATGTGTACCATGTACTTGAGGTTGATAGACAACTGAATGGCAAGGCTATAATGGGATCTTTCAGCTCTTACTGAGTAAAATCTGTTTCTTTTTTACTACTCTGGTTAGATTTATATACCAGCAAGTCATATTTAAAGCTTCTAGGAGTCTGGTTATCATCAAAGCAGAAGTGTGGTTTTTTTCCAGAAAGGAGCAGAATTTTGAATATTTGTAGGCTCATGCAGCACTTACATTGCCTTTGGGTTTGAATGGGGTTTTGGAAGTGCCTAAGAAGGGAAAAAAGATGTATATTCATGTCTGTGGGGCCCTTCCTCCTACTTTGCCCCTCCCAAGGCCACAGGGATGTGTGTGTGGGTGATGTGAGTCTCTGAGACCCTTGCAGGGAGACTTGTGCCATTCAGTTACCAGTTTCTACTCTGGAGGACATGAACCCTTGCCCAGCGCAGCCACCTAAGGAACTTCTACTGGATCATCTGAGGGGCAGAGCTACCTGCAAACAAGTGAGGTCATACCTGAACTGACATAGCCTTACCGGGCAGGAAATAACCACCAGAGGGGTTCTTTCTTTGTTCAAAGAAATCAAAATAGATTTCTCTTGAGAGGAATTCTAATTCCTAATAAAAATCCAGATAATGGGCATTTGGAGAATGCCTGATTCTCCCTGCTCAGCTGTATGATGAAAAGAAATAGCATTTTACAACAGTGCATATAAAAATTCAGTAGGAAGACTTTTTTAAGAATATATATAAAATTGTTTAGTAGCGAATCATTCTAGATCAGTAAATATCCTCATTTAAAGCATTAACTACTTGACAGATGCAGAAATGTCAATTTTCAGTATAAAATGTAGCACATCTTTTCCTTGAGGGAACCTCCTTGGAAACTGTGGATTTGAGGAAAACCCATCCTATGCCATACCCAATCCTGTCTGGTTAGTTTAACACGGGGCTTTATTTTCAGACAATGACAGCACATTAAGTTTGCTTGTCCCTTTTGGATTTGCTGGGAAGTTGCAATGCCTGTATGTGGGGTAGAAGAGGGATGCCCAACATTCCTGATTGCTTTTCCCTTGTGGCCAGGTAAATCTTTAGCAGAGGTGATTCAGGCTTTGTGTCCCTCAGGACAGGGTGTTGCTCAGTAGCAGAGAAACTGCAAATAATGTGAAATACCATTCCTAATGCGAAGCCGTAATTGTGGCCCTTATACACAAATGTAGATTTTGTAATCAGCTGTAATCTGTAGCTGAAAAAACACAAGTTTGGAAAGTGTTGTTAAATTATTACTGTTCAGGGATCATAAGGCAAAGTTTGCTTGTCTAAATCTCTATCATAAACAACACAGTGCTGCTTTATGTTCAAAATATGATTCTTGTTGGAAGGATTAAACATGTTAAATCCAGCTAGAATGTGCTGTGATCATGTTTTTAGCAAAGCTGCAATAATCAGACATTTACAACTAATAAATCGGTACTCTAATACCTCTGCAATAAGGCTTTGAAATATAATCTGTCATTTTAGATTTATAGAACATGACTTTTCATAATTATAATTCTCAAATGCACATTACTAGTTATAATTAAATTCACTTTCAAAAAATCTGAAGCATTTTTGTGGATTATCTGCTCATATTATGTTCTAATGGTAAAATTAATGTATAATTTGTTGAATAAATTTGGTACTTCTTAGATAGAAAAATATGCTCTACTATTGATCAAGTCCTGGGAACTTAGATAAGAAGAACAAAAATGTGTACTGTATATCTTAAGAGGGCTCTAACAAAGCCACTTCAAACTCAATCACAGGCAAAAAGGAGAACTTTCCTTCATAAAATAAAAAAATGAAAGGATTTCAACTAATTTAAAAGAAATTAAAAAATATTAAATTATAGCTCGATTAGAAAAGATGTTAAATATTGGCTCTGGTTAGAATGTAACAATGGATTGAATTATAGACTCATTCAACTGAAGAATGAATTCTTGGGAACAAGTATATTTATTTGTGGGTGTTGGTTCAATAAAAGCTCAAGTGTATCACTTAGCTTAATGCTTCTTATTAATAAGATACCCAAGAACCTGATGTATTTCGTGCCATTATTATCACACTGCTTATTTCACTAAAGCAGAAGCTCAGACTTTAACATTTCAGTTTTAAAGTCAGTGGGTCAGATCCCTGCTACTGTGCTGTGGGGAATGCAAGGATGCTCCTTGAATGGCTGTTCCTCACAGTGTGTCCTCCTCCTTCTGCCTCTGTTCCACCGGCGCAACTGGAGGTGACCAGTACATATAACCCTTTAGATTTGTGGGCGCTGTATAATGAAAATAACTTCTTCTGCCAAGCTCTTATGTGAGAAATGCAGAGAAGATAACAATCTCTTTTGTCTAGTTGGGGCGATTCAGCCCATCAGATGGGCTTGGAATCACAGATGGGTTTGGAAATAATCTCTTGGAGCCTAACCTCTTATTCCTGTTTTGTTTGTTGTTGCTGCAGGGACCTCTGAATTCCTTTTGCTGAGGGCTTACAGTAGTGATGTCTGCTTTTTTGGCCTCAGCAGGCTGCATTACTGCCCATGGGGCACAGTACAGGTGATAGTGCATGTGCAGGTGGTATGTGTTTGCTTATGAGCAAGAGGAGCCCATATCCTCATGAAGAGCACAGGAACTGAGCATTGCTACTGTTTCCTGAGACCTGCAAGTCCTTCCATTCTCACTTGTTTCAGAATGCCACCATTGTGAGTCTTCAAATGGCTATCATATGCTAACCTCTTCCCTGAGGATGACAAGGTGGGATAAGCTCCCAGGATGCATCCAGGGCCTGTACTGCACTTCTGTGCTTGGGGACAGAAGCAAACTGTAAGTTATACAACTAATTTTAATGAGAATGATCTGGCCAACGTTTTTTTTCAGCATATACAGATATGAAATTACATCAGAACATATGAAGCTGTGCAGCTAAACTTCAATGTACAGATTATCTTACCCTTGGGAAAGCTTATGGGATGGTCCAAAGTCAATAGGAAACTGAAGACCTAGAGATGAAATGTGCACTGAAAAACAGGTCATTCACATGAGAAAAAACACTGCTGGGCTGGAGGAAGGCAGCATTTGTATTTAACTACCCTCCTTTTTGAAGGACTTTAAGCCATTTAGCAGCCCCACTCCTGTTTTACTTTCTATTTCCCCAAATAGTAACATTTCACTTCCATGTAAAATCACATCCTGATTCAGTCTCCCTAACTAAAGGTAGTGAAGGAAGGAGTAACAGGGCAAGAGAGGGTTGAGTAGTGCCAAATCAACCTGGAAACTGGAAATCTAAGAGAAACAATAATTAAAAAAAATATGTCTGTAACTAGTCCAAGAGCCTTTTTCTTGCAAAGAAATGGGAAAGTGTAGGTATGCTTTGGTACAAAGGTAGCTGTATTTGAAAAGAGGCAGGAGCTGGCTACCTTCTTAGGGCTGTATGCTTTATGGGGTTGTTGTACTTAAAAGCCTGAGAAGGCTGAAACAGGATTGACAGTGGTGTGTGTCAGGAGAGTTAGAATCCGGTGCTCATGTGACCCATTATATGACAGCATTCTTAAATATGGCCTATAATGCTGAATAATTTCCTTACCTACAGCAAATATCAGCAGGTTTTGATACAGGAGTAGAAATATGCAGCTGTTGAAGGACAGTCCTTACCTTAAAAAGTTTATAATCTCCACAGCTAAATGAGGCAAAAGTGGAGAGACCAAGGCCCAGGGAAGTGAAGTGACATGGCAAATTAGCCATTACACTGAATTCATAACCATGGTCTCCTATCATCCAGCCTGGTGTACTGAACCATCCAGCCCTTCTCACATGCTACTTTTTCCTCAGAGGCTGAGAGAGAGTAGACAGTAGTGAAGTACAGTAAATAAATAATTCAGAGCAATATGTAATGATCAATGGAGCATCCCAAATGAATGGATGCTGGCCAGCAAGCAAAACTATGTGGCTGAAAGTCAAGGTCATTTAGGGACAGCTTGCTGGTGTGTTCACTCTACAGTCTTTATATTCTAATGACACGCATTAATAAACCTTCACTGTGAGTGGAGAGGGCTGCCATTCCTGCTGGATATGACAGCAAACATATCAGGGGTGGGTCTGGGTGCTCCCTGCAGGAGCTGGCCCAGCTGCAGCTGCACTGCTTGGGAGAACTTCTAGCTGGAGCCATATCCATATTCATATCCAAGCTGATGAAAATTCTTAATTAACTTCCTAGAAGAATGGATATTTATCTGTCACTAATCTGTCCCCTTAATTAGGAGGCTGCAATAATACCATTAAAAGATACTGTTGCCATTACTAAAATAGTTGTTAAAATGCCATTTTTAGAATTAGCTGAAAAACAGTTACTAAGATGTACTAAGATGCTGCTGTTTGGACCATTCACATCATCCCACCCAGTCTTCAGGTGTGGGGGGAGCAAGCAGAAACTGGTTCCTTTCCACCTTGCACATGGCGCAGGTGGAGCAAGTGCGTGTCTGGCAGATTGGTGTTCAGTGAGTACTGGGATTTCTTGTATTTTGTTGACTCTGTTTCTAAGATTCAGGAAAATGCAGGGTGATGAATAAGTAATGATCGTGTCCTCTGTTTCATATTTGAACATGAAATACTATGTATGCGATCAGATTGTCCTAAATTTTCATAGCTAAAGATATATGGCAAAGAAATATGGTCCTTGGACGAGAGCTTTAAATAAGATGAGACTTTATTCCTATACTGTGTCAGGTATATTTGACAATCATATCACAAAGATCCCAGTGTGTGTTCATCACTAAATGTCCCATGTGCAGTCAGGGCCTGTGACTTGCAGTCTTCTGAGTAGGGTCATAAACTCCCTGAGTAATTATTCTTAGGATGACATTGAGAAATAACAAATATGCAAGCGATGACTGCAGACTAAGGTGTTTAGAAAATTACAAAAAAATAATGCATGAAGGTGTGAAGGATACAACTATATATTTTACCTGTGTATTGTGCTTGCTTACTTCAGTCTCTGCGAAAAGGGAGGGTTGATAGGTGAACCAGCACTTGGTTCTTGCTTTACAAATATACAGTGAGCTTTGAATTGTTAAGTACTGTATGAAAACTATAAAGATGGCATCAAACCTGCATTTCTGTCTTGTCTGTGATAGTGCCGTATACTTTAGAATGTGATCCAAAGAGGAGTAATTTCTTCTCAAAAAATATATCACAGAATAGTGCTACATTTGTTCTATGACCTGTGTGTTGGGTTTCTGGAGATTTTTTCCCATTCCAAATTCTGAAAGCCTACTTTGCTTCTTGAAAAGATCTTTTTCTTACATAAGAGATATGTTAGAAATATTACCTTGGTAACTTTTATGCTGTTTAATCTGTGTTGAAAAAAAAGAAATCGGTGAAGAACTGCATTTTTCCGAAAGTACAGAAGAATAACTCATGCTCATTCCACATGCCACAGCAGGCAGTTGAAGTTCATTAGCAATGCCTGAGGATGGAGGAGATGTCTGTATCTCTTGAAGCTCAACAACACCAAAGATGTAAACATTCATACTTCAGAAAATGGACTGCAGATGTGCCTTCCCCACCCACCACACCAAATATATTTTGTGATGTCTCAAACACATGTAAATATTTTCAAGTTTGCCAATCTGCTTAAAGATGTATGGTAACACAATAAAATTTAAATCCAAAAACTTATTTCAAATTACACTTACAGAACTGGACAGCTTCCCTGCTAATGTGTACAGCATACTAAGACAAAAATTATTTAACAGCATTGTCAGCAGTTTTGCATATATACTGGAAAATGTTCCATGTGCATGTTCACACGGCTGGAAAACTTGCTGGAGTAAAGGAAAGACTTTGGATCTTTGGGAGTGAACATATATGACTGGCCCTGCTGGCCACAGGCTGCGGCTGTTCTGTGTGAAGCAGAAGCTCATGCAGGCTGGGGAGAACCAAAGACTTCTACAGTATATCGTTTGCATTAACAGTATAAACACCACTAAGAGGGACTTGCTTCTGTTGTTCAGGGATTTTCTTAGCTTTGGTTTGCTTGTTCTCTTTTCTGTTAAAAGAAACCTTAAAACCCCAGAAGATCATCTTTTTTAATGCCAAAGGGCTGCAGGTAAAGCATATGAAAAGAAATACAATTCTCATCTTCACCACTCTGAACATTTGCCAGCCATTTGATTCCATTCTGAAAGCAGACGAGCACTCTATAGTTTCTCAGGCTGGCTACCAACCTCGGTAACATTCCCAGTGTCTTCAGCACCTTGCAAGATTCTGTTCCTGAGATCGGGTATTTGTCTGTGTTTCTACTACTGGTACACTGCTTCCTATTTCCTCTCTGTCCACTTCATCTTTTATTACTGGTTTGGATTTATTAAGATACTTTGCCATTCAGTTATGCAGCAACTCTTGTCTTTGAAAGCCTGAGGCTGAGATTGTCAAAACAATCAAAAACCCCCTTGAAAACTCTTTTGCTAAGTGTTCTGATGGAAACCAACACTTTCACAGCTCTACAATAGATCACAGCACATAACACATGAATTATTTTCAGTCACAAAAATGTGTCACAGTTTCTCTCATGACTACTTAACGTTGATACAGTTCATGCCACAGTTGAGTCCACTGACTTCAGTAGGACTTTGAGGCTCCAACCTTCATGCATCACAAACCACGATATGAATCATCCTTGGGGCATCATGAAGATTCTGAAAGAGAGAATGTACTTATCTTCCTGAAACAGGTCTGACAGATAAAGAAATATTTGTGTTTTTAATCTGGAATTCACATATATTTTTCCTGAGCATCACATACTCTGTTGGGGAAACTGTCGATTATTTATTTGAGTACTGGAGAAAAATCAAGGGCACATCAAGGCAATTCATACCTTTTGATGCAGTCTAAAATGTTAAAATTCCACTTTAGCAAAATGCTCTGAATTTTCTTCTGCCTCTGAACTTGACAATGTTTTCCTTATTTTTGCTGGGAAACAAACATATCTGTTTTCTTAACAAATGGAAGTGTTTGACTTGCAGATGTTGCATTTCAAATCAAAGCCTGCTGAAAGTCTGATATGGCCAGAAAACATGTCACATACTTTCCAGTTAGTGGATGAGACTTTTCCACAGCTGTACTGTGTGTCTTGGCAAGTGTATGTATGTGCAGATATCCCTTCCCCACATTTATCAGTACAGCATCTCTAAACTGCTGTTGTGGTACAATGACAGAAGTTGTTGCTGCACTTGAGCAGGAACACTGTAAGAGAAGAAAATAGTTTTCTAGTGTCCTAGATGTTGTTTCGATTTTCCACAGCTCAGGCATGACTCCAATGTAAGAAATGTAGGCCAGGGAGCACCTCTTACTGCAGCAATGGTGTTAGGTGTGGGAGGTCTCTCCTGGAGAGTAGGAAATGGAAGTGTGCTCTGAAATATATGTGGCCTGCTGGAAAGAAACACTGGCTGCGCTGTGTAGAAGGATGGACCATTATTGATGGGTGAAGAAAATACACCTGTGCCTCTCCTTTATTAAAGGGCACAAGAAGGGGGAGGAGTTGATGACCTTAAAATTTCAGACTTTGCACTTCAAGTCAGTGTGGGAGGACAGGGAAAATGGAGGCTAATTGATATCATTTGCCTACAGTCTTCTCAGCAGTATGGTAACTTTGGGAAGATCTGAATATTGGCACTGTTTCATACAGCAAAGAAATACTGTAGGGTATTTGTTATGAAGCTCTTTCAAGACAGGATTAGCATCAAATAGTGGCAGGTTCTTCTATGTCTGGACCATCCCCATTTATTTTGTGATTTGATGAGAAAATATTTGTGATTAAGACACTTCAGCACAGATCTGTAACTCACTTGTCTACAGGTGAATATTAATTTGGATGTGAATAGGGTGCACATGAGCCATTCCTGAATAATGTTTTGTACATACCAGCTGCAGTGTTTTTTACTGCATTGTGTTTAGCGTAAAGATGCAAGAACAGATTTGCACACAGTTTTTAGTTTAATGGTTTATTAATAAGCATTAAGTAACAGCAATTTTTTTTGCTAACCGACTTCTTAATAAGCAAAAAAAGACTTATTTAAATATAGATGTGTATGTGTTAGCTGCAGGCAGGTTATTTTTATAATTAACTACAACATTAGAAACCAGTCATATAAATATGTTATTGTAGACCAGCCTCCTTAAGTCTAATTCAATTGAAAATTTGTAATTGTTGTGGTATGTCCTCTAGTAATAATAAAATTCTTGGCATTAACAAGGATCAAGGAGCTGGCTGGTTTACAGTAAAACATCGCTATTTCTCCTTTTCACATTTGTCAAGTTTTAATTCTCCCCTTGTCTTCTAAAAACCAGAGAGGTCCCAGGGCCATTCTTCCTGTTGACTCAGTGGGGTGGTGTTATTTGAGACGCGCCATATGTTGGCCAACTCTACAAGCTGCCAACACCCTCTTCCAAAGCAGCCACCAATAAGGATTTCAAAATTCCCATCTCCAGAAGCTGGTACCCAAGAGTGATTTCCCAACATCGGGCACTTAATTCAGATATTTAGACTCTTCCCCCATTTCCTCATGCCCAAACCAAATACACCTCCCAGCACTCAGGGCTTCATTGCTGAGGTAGCAACAGTAGCTCCCATGCTATGAAGCAGTGCCTCCAATCCACTTGGTGCCTACAGGTGAGATGTGTTTCCTTTGCCTTCCTGCCAAATTATCACCTCTGCTCAGCTGGACAATGTGTGGGTGTTGCTGCATGGGAACAGATCACAGAAAATAACTAAAACCCATCATACAACAGTGACATAATAAGATACACTTTCCATTTACCTGAGCCTAATTCATCAGTGAACAGACCTAAGGCTGTTAGAAGTATTTCTTCTGTCCTTATATTCAGAGTAGCCAGTGGAGTGGCTTTTCTGGTAGTCTGCCCATTTCACTAGAAGAGCCAAGTGGGTTAGTGAGCTCTGTTGAGCCTAATCTAGTGTTTTAATTAAGTGTTTTAAGGTTAAATTATTTGTTGGGCACTTAATGGATTTTTCATGTTTTCCATCACTTTTATAATTGACAGAAGTAACTTAGTCAAGTCATGATGTAGTACCCATGTGTAGTATCCACAAATGTGGGAGTTTGTAAGTCTGTTTAACAATCACAATTTGATATCATTCATTTAAGCTCAAACTGGGTCAGAGTTTGACTGATGCCACTGGTCTATCCTAGAAGTGCACTTCTTCCTTCCCCTCCCAAACTGTTGCAGTGACATCACGTAGAGGTGATGCAAACAGTAACGCTAAATAAGATCTTTAGGATTACAGAAAATAGTATGTCTGTAAGAAATCCCTGTAGTGCGTATGAGGTTGACAGGAGGGTTGAGCATCTCTGCTGTTAGCTGTCCAAATCCCTAATTATTTCAGCTTAAAAAAAAAAAAATAATAAAAGGAAAAATCAAAGAGTTGGAGGAACTGAGAAACATAATGTGGACTATCTCCACCAAAGGGAATTCAATATACTGACCTAAATACCTTCACCTTCCATAAACCCAGTAGGAGGTAAGAACATTTGGCACCCTGCAGGAAGCGCTTGCTCAGCACTGTACAAGATAGGGCTCCATAACTGTTTGAGTTCCCCAGTTCCATTCACAAGATATGTCCTTTTGTCCTCTCCAATCACTTTCTTTTTCTTTTTCTTTAGTTGTAAGAATCATTAAACAGAATCTGTTTTATGTGAGCAAGTCCTAAAAATATTCTAGGAAGAGCAGACTTGTGCGCAGAATGTGTTGCCTGCCTCTTCCCTCTAGCTTCTTTCAAACAACTAGAGGTCATAACCTCCAAAATCTGGCTGTTGGCTGTTAGCTAGTAGAAACCAGCTGAAACCCTAGTAAGACAAATCTTCACAGCTGTATCATATGTCAGCTATTGTCAATATATTTGCAAAACCTGCCAACTGCTTGTCACTTAATGTAAAGTGGATGTAGAGAGGGATGAAGTAGAAGGAGAAACAGATCTGAAGGCATGTTGATCTGGTAAATTTCTCTTCTTTACTTCTGGTTTTTTCCTTTCTCTGCTTCTCCAGCCTACTAAAAAGATAGGCATGTTAAGTACCTAGCCACTAAGCACAGATCTGAAAAGTAGCCCTATGGTTTGTTTTTTATATAATCCTGGTACATGGAAGGTAATTGCCAGTCCAGACATGTCAATATACTGCCTGGAAGTACCACGATATGGGAGAAGAGTTTATTTTTTCAGGCTGGATTATACATTGCCACTGACTTCAGAGTGCTTCTGATGCGATCCCAAACCAGAACCGGCCTTGGCCCAGCCTCACTCTTCTTAGGAAAGCCCTCCTGCACCCAAGCAGCACCCCAGGACACCCAGAAGTGCCTTGGGCAGTGCTGCGGACATTCTGGCCTGTTCCCAGTGTCATGGTTTTTGGCAAGATTTTGATCTTGCTAGCAATAGGCAAATTTCATTCCAAAAGTATACTTTAATTCTTCAAGGAAATGCAGATTTTGGATAAATACTGTAGTGTTTTAGGGAAGTGGAGAAAAAGAATTTATCTTTGAAAATATTTCTTGTGGTACAAGAGGTTGGGAGAATGGAAGAGGAGGAAAGAGAAAAGCTTATTTACTTAGTCTGTTGTCGTCCTTCCAGTATTACAAAAAAGGAAGGACAGGATCTTCTGTTCTCCTCATAACTGAATTCTGTTTCATTTTGGAAGAACATCATAGACTCATAGAATAGCTAGGGTTGGAAAGGACGTTAAGATCATCTAGTTCCAACCACCCCTGCCATCATGCTGTATCTTGTTTTGTTTCTTAAAAAGGAATTTTTCAAAGGCGATTTTAAAAATTCATTGAAAGAAAAGAAAATACAAATAGAGAATAATCTCCTGGCCATCTACAGATGTTGTTTCCATTTATGGTGGGTTTGATGTCACATGGAAAGGCAGAGCAAGAACTTCAGAGAGACAACCTGCCTCCCAGGTCAGTGCCTCCCCTGTCCAGTAAAAGCTGCCCACTTTACTGAAAACCAGACTGCTGCTTACCTGGCTAAGGTCTCTGGTCACAGAAGGAGTCAGAAAAGATCTTGCTCCCTTTTTGTTTTTTTTCAAAATTTACTGAAAGAAAATAAAATACTGAAATGAGATACCCAAAGCATTGTTTCCTGGCCTCAAATAAGGACCTACTTTTCCAGTCTTGACTTACCCTGCCAGTGACTTCTGCAGGGAATTGTGCTAGAGAGACAGGATACAGATCATGCTCAGATTGCAGCTAATTATTTAAAGTGGCTTACTTCTGCTTATTTTTAATTGTTCCAAACCTCAGTAGTGTAATGAAACTATTAAGAAATAACTCTCTGAAAGAGTTAACCAAAAAGGAAAAAAAAAAAAATCAGATAAGGTCCCCAATGCACTTTTGCATTTTATTGATATTTTAATTAAAGACTGTAGTATACTTCAGGGATCTCTGCACTTAAATAGGAACCATTTTAATATGCTACACTGGCAAAGAGTAATGGATGAATACAGACCCATATTCCCATATGTTTTATGGTACTTAGTGATTCTTTTGTACAATGTATTATGATGTTAAGACATTTTATGAATTTCTATTGGCTAAGCTGAGCCATATCAAATTATAATTTTGCTCAGTGGATCTTACTGTAAGCAGATTAAATAGGACACGTTCTGTATTTATTGTACAGTTAGATCTGCCTGGTTTTGTTTTTCCTATTACAGTCTTCATTTACTTCTCCCCTTAAACTGAATATAACAGGCATTATATGAAGAAATCACTTGGCTGGGGTGCTTGTTTGCTGGATTTTCTTTTATTTAATAAAAGTTGTTGGAGCAGAAAGCATGTTGTTCCCCTGATAATACTGAGTGAGTTCTTATCCATTTAACTGCACCACTGATGGAGCTGTGAATATTCTTCTTTTTAAATAGACAGGTTGGCATCTAGTATTAATATCTGGGGACTCCAGCAAACCAAGAGAGAGGAGATTATTTATCCCATTTTGGACCCAGGAACAAGACCATGTGTCAGAGAGCTGACCCATGTTGTTTAATGATGCTTGCTGACTCTGAGTTTTGAAGACTTTGAGTAACATCAAGTTGTAAACCAGCTCATGAGCAACATGAGAAAGTGTGAATACCACTCCAGGACTAAAGTAAGGCAGCTCAAATGTGTAACTCTGGTGGATGCGCAGCCTCCAATGGAGTCTCTGTGCTTGGAAGGGGGAAAGTACTAGGGCAAGATGCACTGGTGTCACGGCAGTTGCCTTGGCCACTGCTGCCATGTGAAGCAGCTTGGGTGAGAACCACAGGCATGGTACAAAGTCAGGCAAAATGTTGATACCCACTTTTATTAGTACTGGTTTTGGATTTTTCTCTCATGGGAGTTTGTATATAGTAGGCCAAGTCAAAACCAGAGAGTTCCAAACTTGGCTTGTTCTTGTGAGAATGTCAGTACAAGCAGTTGTACCCCATATCTCAGTGGCCATTTCCAACCAGGTGAGAGCAGATGAGTGCAACATAAAAGTAATGTTCCAGGTGGTCGAAAATGCTGATTAAGCAATGCAGAAAGTTTGTGCGGAAGGTGTTAATGATGATGAGCATTTTGGAGACAAAAAGGCCTTCAGTATTCCATTTCTTTTGTACTAACAAGATTTTAATGCTTAAATTTTCATTTAGGCAAAAAAGGTGAAGTAAATATGTCAACAATTAAACAGAATTCCAGCAAAAATGAACTGTTGCAATTGCACATGAAGTCTGAGATTATCTGTCCATTCAGTTATTCGAAATTTCAAGTTTTGCTGGCCTAGCATCACATGGAGCAGAACTATTGGTGACCTATGAACTTTCCTGGTGTGAGAACAACAGGTCATGGGTCACGCTCACAGTAGCATGGAGATTGTATTGCAGGAAATGGGCAGCCAAGGGATTTACAGGTTGTTTTCACAGTCCCCATGTTAAATGCTTTTGCCACTTCCAGAAAACTTTGACTTGCTCCTGAATTACTCTTAATTCCCGGGTATTCTATTGCTCTACTTTTCCTTGACAGCCAGCTTCACTAAAATGCTGGTTTTATTATTCTATAGTGATAAATGATGTTTCAGTTTAGAGAAGATTGGTATAAGATGTGAAACTGTTCAGAGAAATTATGAGGAATCTGTATGTTTGGTACCAGTGCCCCCAGACAAAGCTGTAGATGAAGAAAAGGAGAATGGAGTAGACAGTCTCACTCACTGGGGCTATCGATAGATGTGCTCAGAGATGGGAAACTGTCTAAAAAGTATCTCCAAATTAGGCCACTTTAGTGTGAAGTGCATGGATTTTTTTCATACTTTCTATTAACGCACTAGAGTGGGATAAAAATAGGAAAGTGCTGCATTCAGGGTTTCTCATAGCTTTTCAGGTTTCCAATCCTTTTTCAGGATTGTGTGCAAAATGTTCTGTACTTTTGCCTTCTACAGCCACAGTGTAAGGGAAAGACTTCCAAGTAAAGATCATCCAAATCTCTTTGAGGCCAGACTCATCCCAGCAACAGCTTCAAGTCCTTCAATCCTTCCTTGTCACTGATAAAGGAGCTGGTAGCTGGTATCTGAGGTCGTATCACTCCTATGTTAAACATAATACATGATAGGTTTCATGTTTCTTTGCTTTTTCAACCTGATGAGGTAAAATGAGAACTCAACCCTCAGGTCCGTTTGTCTACAGCTCAGTGGTGGGTAATTCCTCTCTGGATGAGATTTTTGGTGTGCTTTCTAAGTCTGCCAGAAAAGGACCCATACCTCATGGGTGAAAATATTTCACTGGCATGGGGATAAAGACAGCCTTTGCCATCTCAGCTATCTGTGATTCATGAATTGATGCAATTCATATTGCTCATTTCCTTTAAATCTATCTTCCCTGAGCAAAAATATTTCTGCCATGGTGCATGACAACATCTGTCAGTACCTGTCCTTGTTAACCAGTGTCCGTAGAGACCTCATGCAGGAGACCAAAGAGAAGTAAAAGCCTTACATTAAATCCAAGCCTTTCCGATCCAGTCATGCTGATATCATTCCCTGTTGCCCGATTAGGGGGATCCCAGTGCCTTTGAAGGTGGCTTTGCATAGCTGTGACACACAGGCACTGGGGACAATGCCAGCTGGGGAATTCAGTGGAAAAACTTAGTATGTAACTGCAGCATTTGTTGTGTTTCATCAGAGAGGAGATTTTAGACGTTTAGTGCAAAATGCTGATTTCCCTCCCTTAAAAAGAGGCAAGACACCATAAGACGTCTCTCAGGAGTCTTGATTTCCTCTCTCTCTGGTGCACTGATGTGTACATTTAGGCATTATCTTGCATGTTTGTGTATATGGAGAAATCAGCAGCACATGAATAAGTGTGTTGCTTGAGTGGGCCTTTGTCTGAGTGCATGTGTGGGTAGAGCGCAGTTCCCCCCCTTTTCCTTCAACCCCATTAATGTCTCCTTTTTCTTGGTCCTCTTCCTTTTTCATTTTCCACCCTCTCCCTTCCTGCATCCCACCCTCCTTGCAACCCCCTGCCACCCACTGCTTCTCCCTCCCTCCAGAGGAGCTGATAAGCAGCTGTTTTTGGAGGCACAGCTAATGCCATCCCTCCGGGGGTGTAGGCGAGGAGGGGGGCTCTTGTGCATGGAAACCGGGTGTCCCTCATGGAGAGCAGAACAAGTCTCCTCCGCAGTCAGCACAACACCACCCGCCTTAGGCCTAGTATGCTGACTTTATCTGCAAATTCAGATCTCCTGGTTCATAGCCCCATGCCAGACGTGCTTTTCTTTTGGATGCCTAAGGAATTCCTTGGTATTAAACTTAGAGTCAGGGAGAGAATGTGGTGAGAATACATTGCTTTGTCTGTTTTAGCATGTGCTAACAATAATTCCTGATGCCGTCTCACAGGGGAGGAATACTGCCATGGTAACTTTTAACATAAGCATGAAATCAGCAAGCTCCACTCTGATATCTCATGTAATTAAATAACTAATAATGTACAAATGTAATTTATACTAATGCTTTTGATATTTTGCCTTTATCTCAGAGCCCTTACCTCTTGGCAAAGCATGGTATCAATGTGGACATGGTGCTGAGGGTGGGGTGAGGCAAAAAAGGGATCGGGGGATACCTCATTATAAATGTGAAGCTGGTGCATGAACCGTGTCTATGGCAATCAAACAGCTAATTGTTACGATTTTGCTGATAGTGTCTTAGCTGTAATATCCTGCATTGGGTCAATTTTTCAACCCTTAATGGAACACATTTGCATATCGAACCATCTCAGTGACTATCCTATCAGCTGTACTTGAGTGTGTGAATCAAAAATGTATTGTTCCCCGTGCCCTTCAGCATATCGGATCAAAAAGCAAAGCTAAGAGATAATTTTTATTTCAATTATTTTTTTGGGAGGGAGACTTGGAGAAGTAATTGTATAGACAGTTTCCTAAAAGATAAACCCCTTGCTCATGCATGCGTTAAAATTCAGCTTGCAAGGCACCTCGTGTGACTGCAGCCTAGATAAAAGAATTGAATTGTTAAAAAAAAAAAAAAAAGGAAAAGAAGCCAGCGTTTAAAGTGTCCTGTGAAAGAAAGAGGTGTTTGGCCTTAGGCATGTGCATCCACAAGAGACAGCTTCAGCTCTTATAAAGTGGGGAGTTTTGTGTGAGCACAGATGCATTTTGTTTTCCTATGAGGAAAAGATGATTAAATTATCAGAAACAAAGATAGAAAAAACAGGACTTCCTGGATATTTTTCTTTTACCTCCCTTGTGTCTCACTTATGCCTACTTCTTAGCAAAGGTGCTGACTCTATCTCTCTAAGCTTTAGTTTAAATGTCCAACACTGCTTATTAATGAAAGTAATAGGCTTTTGTTTATTACATGTAATAATGGGGAATATGACTGTTTAATATAAATCTGACATTTAAATTCCACTTAGTTCTGAGATTCAGTTGATATAAACGAATAACTCTTTACCCTAGAGTAAAAACTCCCTCAGTCTGCATTTTAAAGCATTGAAGTTTTCAAAGTAATCAGGTTTTTTTCAGAGGAACCAAATTGTGAAGACATCTGTTATGTTATTAATTTCACATAAATCTTAAGCTCCTCAAGGCCTGAAATGAGGCTTCATTCAAGCCGAATTAATGAAACATGATTGTAAGTCCCTTGCATGGAAATGCTGTCATACAGTATTGAGTTGCTTATAATCACTGAGTAATCTTGCAGGCTGCCAAGGGAGAGCTACTTTAAATCCCTCCATAAAACAATATCTGAAAATATCAGAACACTAACTATATCCTGCAAGATTAATAGCAGATGAAAATTTCTATGAAATGAATCATTCTTTCTCAGTAAAGGATACAAACATTTCCAGCGACTGCAGATTGTATAATACAAAGCACAATTTACAATCCAGATGCGACTTGCATTTAAGCTCTGAGATTCGTTCTAAATACAGAGTTGTTTAAATGTGCAAGTATTCTGTATAATGGAGAAAATGTTTGGAATTATATAGGTTTCTAAATCAGTATGGCCCAAATCCTGAAGGATGTAGTGAAAACTCCCTCTTGACATTTTTCACCCAAGAAAATATTGGGGGATTTGCAATATGTGTAAATATTGCACTGAGCAAATGATAACTAATCATAATGAGTAAGAAGCAGCATACTGGTTTTGAACTCTGTCTTTGAACAGTATTTAACTTTTGCTCTTTTAATTGAGCAAATGAAACTTACTATTCCTTTATAAAAAAATAATTAATAGAAAAACACCACACAACTTATTTTTAACGTTGAAACAGAAACTTTTGAGAGGCTGAACTGCCTTAATCAAACTTCAAAAAACTACACTGGTCTCCAGCAGAATTAGGAAATAAAAATCTGCATATGATATTTATTACACAAATCTTCTGAGTCCTGTTAGCTTTGATAGTTTTTTTTCCCCTCTTTTCTCCGTAAAAGAAATAAAAATAAATAAATAAAAGATTATTAAATACAAAGGCAATCCTTTTAATGTAGTGGCATATTATGCAAACTTAATTATAGGGATGGTATGCATAGAGTATGGGACACTTGGTAATTACTCCTCAATTAGAAACCTCCGTGACCATGGGATCTTACATAACATACGTTTAGGTGCAGCTATTTGAACCAACATTCAAAATGCCACTAACTTCCTCCTGGGCTTTCATCTTGAAAATTTTTACACTTTTGCCCCTTCAACACCTCTATTCTGTCAGGTTTTTAAGATACATTTTTTTTTCTTCTCCCAAATGTTTTTGCTGAATATGATCAGTGCTTAATTAATTGTAAATAAATAATTATAACAGTTGTATATATGCTTCTGATCAGCAGATGTTGGTATTGAGAAATACTTTGGTGTTCTATACAAGGGAAGCGAGAATAGTTCTAGGAGTTTTTTAATGTATGTTGATGGAATGAATAAAATTCGTATTGCAGTTGTAATCATATCCCAACATTCAGAGTTTTCTATAGGTCTATAACCTGATAGAAATTGCGCACATATATAATACGAATTTTTAAGTGTTGTCATAAAGTCATGAGGGCAAAAGCCTTTACATTATCATATTGTATGATCCTGGCATTGCTAGGGTGGCAAAAAGTAGAGGACCATCAGAATTCATCCTGGTAGTGATTTTAGATAAAATTCTGTGTAATTCACAGAATAAAGATGTACTAACATATAGCTGCCCTACTTGTAATTTTGACAGCCTCAGTATGAAATTAAACAAAAAGAAAAAAAAAGGAGCTGGGTCTACATTTTACCCATTAGTCAGATTCAATATTACTTCAAAGATGTTCTAAATCTGCATTTGAGTACCATATGTTGACACTGCATTTTGGACACTGGAGATTACTTGCAGTACTGCAACCATGACTTGTACTCTTCTTCTGTAATCCCTGTTCTCCAGGGCATTAATGAATTCAGAGGGAAGCAAACAGAGCAGGGCTTTTGGTATTTTTTGGTTTCTGGTTTAGGGGGGAATTACAGTCTGGTTTGGGTGCTGCTTTCTTGTTCACCTCTGCAAATCCATGTCAAAATAAATGGAGACCTTATCTAGAGAGTGCCACACTTTGAAGTGCAGAGATGCAAATCCAAACATTGCATCACACTGTCAGATATAGAAATTAGTAGCATCCTGCACGTACTTTGAAGTTCAAGGCTGTGCTTCCATGGAGCGTATTTTCATACAGAAATCAGATGGAAGCTATTCAGACTTAGATAACAATAATGATTTGCTTGCAGCAAATCTTACAGTTTTTTGGCCACACTTAGGGTATGATTTACTAAATTTTTTTTGGTCAGATGTTACTTATTAAGATATTACTCCCTCCTCCCAACAATTTTTTAATTAAAGGCTAGAGATCTAATGTTCTCATTTTCTCTACACGTGTAAAAAATCAAATAGTTATTATATACCAGATTATTTGCTTCTTGCATCTTTTTAAAATACTATGATTTACAAACTTTGATAGGAGATAGAACTACTTGACTGCAGCCGCTGTTCAATCACAGTGGAAAATATTTTAGAATGACAACTTCAGTGGTGGTCTGTTCTGAACAATGAGCAGAGTAAGTAGGCTGGTGTTAGAAGCAGCACATTGGTAACAGTAAAATGATCAGAGGCAGTAAATTATTGTGTGTAACTGCTTTTTAAATAAATATTGCCATGGCCCTGCAACCAATATGCTGTGACCATAACTTGCTCTCCATCCTTCCCCAGCCTGCTGGCTCTTTGCAGGGCTGGCTGTCTCTCAGAGTGCATTTGTACAGTGGATAGCATGAGGGGAAGGTCCAGTTTCTTATGTCTTACAATAAAAATTCTTAAAGCTCGGTCCAAAATTTGATTCAATTGGCTTTGGGTCTAATCCAACAGACCAGATTTTATTTGGCTGCATTTGTAGGTCCTCAACACCCACAGCTGAGACCAGGTTTTTATAGATGCTCAGGGCTTAACAGTCCACAGTGGTGGTTTGAAAGTACTTGCAAAGTCCAGTCTCCACACCTGGCAAAGAGACAATGTCTTCCAGAGACCACTCAGAGCACCTGCACTTCTTAAAACTTTTTGTTCTGCTTCTTGAGCCACTTTCTTCACCGTCAATGCAGCTTCAAAGATAACATCCTTTGGGCAAAACTTTTCTGTGGAGATTTCCTTTGTTCGCAGTTCTGTGTCTTTGAGTGTAGGAAGCTGGTGAACCAAGTTAATAATAAAAGGGATGAAAATACCAGTTCTTAAGAGGAATGTGAGGTCTAGGTTAAGATGTCATTCATATTTGTGTATCCAAATATCCTAAACCAAGAGTCTTTTATCTCTGTATTCAGGATCTCCTATGGGTTTGTACTGCCACAGATCAAAAGAGAATAATAATTTATTTTATTTTTTTTTTTTACAGTTAACAGACCCATAATTTTCTTTTTCATCCTTCCACAATTCTCTCTCCTAAAAATTCCTAAAAGTGAATTGCTGCTGCTATTGAGTTCTTTAGGCTTACACTGGGCCCATAGAGGGACTAATGGGACCCTATTTGTGTAGTATAATTACAATATGAACATTAGGTTATTTGCTTGACCATGATGGGAACTTGTCTTTCACTTCTAATGATATCAGTTGTAGAGAAAGGACCTTTGCCATATAGCTGCAAAGCAGTAATGCATGCATATATGTGAATGGGAAGTATTTATGTAGTCATACATTATATCCAAAACCTGAAAGGTGAAGGAAGGAATTAAAGAAAATGAAACTGCTTTGAAAAGAAAAAAACATGAACTAGATCTATTTTTCTATTTTTTTTCCACTACAAAAAAAAAAAAAAAAAATAGAAGCAAGATGGTAAAAATGAGATTATTTCACGTGGTTCTGGTTGTTATGCAGATTGCCTCTTTATATCCATACGTTGAGCACATCTGGCTCCCTTGTGGCTTTGCTCTTTGAGCTGGGAGGAAGAATGCACAGTGAGATTAAGGGCAAAATAATGTGGAAGAACAGGAACGGAAAAACAGTTGTGGATGAGGACTAGCTGGACTAAGGAGGATTTTCCTCAAAAGCCTACAAATATGTCTTCTCTTCCCTTAAACCTTCCCATGTTTCTACATTGAAAATTACTCTCTTTTTCTCTTGAGTAACTTTGTTCTTGCCCTGGTTACCCCAGGCCACACCCCTGTCCCTTGGTTTTCTTGTTGGATTATAAACTCCTAAGGGCAAGGGCTCTGCTCTACCAGTTTGTGCTGCTCCTTGCACTGCGCAGCACTTAGCTACTGTGATAAAGCAAAGAATAGCACTACCCTAATTTTTCTGTTAAAGTAAGGACCCAAGACCTTCCCTCACTGTTTCCCAAGTGACAACTCGTTTGTGATTCACATTGTGTAGAGGCTTTGGTGTGATGTGAGCAGAGGGCTCTGGAAAAGCTCACTGGGGAGAACAGGGCTATAGCTGCAGGGAGCCTGATGCATCCTGCAGGGAAGTGCTGCAGTAGTACCTCTCTTGGTCCAAGCAGAGCACAGGATGTGCAGCACTAAAGCACGTGGCAAGGTGACATTAGAAGCAGACTCTGTTGATGAAAGTCTTACTGCACCATTCATTCTCTTAAACATGGACCATGATGAGACTTTCATAGTCTCCATGCCTTTATCATTGATATGATGAACCTTGGGAGCGGAAGATGCACATAGACGCACCTACACTTTCTATGCAAGCACACATACACAGGGGAAGCCCAGAAAGACTCATCCTGTGTCTCCATTTCCATCACAGAATAGATAGATGGACAGGCCCCTTTGAGTCAAGCTGCTTCCGTATTGAGTCAGGCTGCCTCTGTGCTGGGATGCTGCAGAGCACCTGCCTGTCTTCAGTCTAGGAAATCAGTGTTGAGGCTCACCAGAGTAATCTCGATCCAAGTGTTTTGGTCTGCAAAGCATTTATTGAGGGACTCTTCATAAGCGATGCTCTGCATTATAGTTTGGAAAAAATTCCTCTTCAGAAGAACTTTCTGGATCAGGTTCCTTTTGCTGGAAAAAGCTTCCCTCTGCAGTTGAAATGAGTTATTCATGGCTGTACAAGAGAGGCTGAAATGGCTGACATCTTTTAGCAGTGTAAGCCGTATCTTTTATTTGTTGTTACGCTTCCAGCTCCCCATGCACTACATGACTGAGACAATGAACCAAATAGGTCACATGTGTAAAGTAAATCCTTCTAAGATGTTAGCAGCGCTGTCACTCTCTCCACAACCTGTTCTCAGCTCCTTTCAAGAAAAGTACTGTTAAGGCTATTTTAAGTCAGGTTTTTGAGGGTTTTTTTTTGGGCTCCATCCACCTTAGAAGCCAAATATATGAGCTTTACTGAATGCTTTTTAGACACAGGAACACAGGGCTGTCTTTTAAATGCTTTCAGTTGTTAAAGACAAAGAAACCCAATGAGCTGTGACAGCCATATAACCAAGTCTCTGATAGCTGATCCTTGCAGTCTGTCTGTGGTTAGATATACAGCTCCCCCAGCACTCCCCTGTGGGCTGTCCTGCCTAGTGCTCAGAATGCAGGCTGCATGTTTTGGATGCTCTGCTGCAGGCTGAAAGGGACCTGGAAGGAGATGGTTTTGGACCTGAGCATTTAAAGGTTGTCATGACACTTGTTCTACTTACTGAGCACGGGAGAACTGCATTCTTGGATTCTGGCCTTCTCTGGAGTGCTGTTTGGCACACAGCTTTTTGTTCCACTGTGTGGTTTCAAGGTGAACACGTTAATTCAATGTGACCCTTTTAAGAAGACCAAACATCACATGCTACAAGAGGGAAACAAAGCCACTTAGTGGTATGAATCATGTTTTTAAGATGGAGCAGAGGTGGTGTTTGTGTTGCCATAAACAGTTCCATTTTCAGTGGAATGAGTCTGTCATAGGGAAGGTTTTGGACTCATTATGACTAATTGCTTTTTAAATTTCAGTGATTTTCTTTTTTCTTTTTCTTCTGGTTTGTTTGTTTCTTGAATTTTTTTTTTTTTTTTTTTTTACCCTGGCTTACGAGCCTTGTGACTTGGTTTCCATGGCCAGATTTTTTTAATTATCTTGTCAGTTTAGAGTAATCTTAAAACAGTGCTGTTGAACAGTTTCCCTTTCTGTAAGGTTAAGCCTCTGCTCCTGAAGATTTGCCATCAGAGCTCCTGCTCCTCTGCTGCCTTCATCTAATTCATCTGCTGACAGAGTCATGGAAGAGGATGTAAGAACATGCTGTCCTGCGCTGTACTCTTGGTCTTCTAAGGATCTGTTTTATTTAATCTTCACAGGCTGAAATTGTACTCTCATCCCTCTTACAGCAGGAGATTGGATTGGCAGGTAGCTTGAATCTGGGTTCTGATTTCAGCCTGGGATTATAGAGGTTGCACAGAGAGGTGTTTTATTTCCCCAAGCTGATGATGGAAAACTCCCACCATTTTCTTTTTCATTAGCCTAGCACCCAATGGACAGTCTTGCCTTCCTAATGGCTTTGTTTATATGGGCTAGGTATAACCAGTGTTGAGTCAAAACTCATCATCATGTTGTGACGAGTTTTCTGCTGGGTAAATAATTGCTCCTGAATCCAGTCCAAAGCAGCCAAAGTTGTGATAAGAGGGGCAGTGACCATGGAGATGCGTTCATATGCTCTGCTCATGAATTTCAGCTGAGTCCTACAGATCACTGTTGTTACTCAAGAATATATTTCATTGATGTCTGTATTAGACAAGGAGCTCGACAGGTGGTTAAAAATCTTGGAGGATGGAAATATGGCATGTCTCTAAATAGTCAGGAAAGTGTTAGCTTTTCAGTGTGCAGTGTTAAGCACTGCATATTTCAAAGCCTTTTCTGCAGTTGTTATCCTACCTGCAGTTCTTGCTAGGGAAAGTTACTAGGAAACTTCTGAAATGTTATTACCAGGAAACTATTGAAATCTTATTTCAGTAACATTTGGCACCCTGAACTTTTTAGTATAGTTTATGCTTGCGAATATTTTGGAGGCTCTGGTTGTCTGGTTGGTACCATGACGGTTGTCTTCTGTTTAGTGGTGGCTCCTGCCCATGAGGAATCATTTAACAGTGGTGCTGCTGGCAGTGGGGAAACCATAGGATTGGGAAACCACAGGATATGGAAAGGGGAAGTAATAGCTAGGGATGACAAAAAGGACAAAACATGTCTGAATTGATTTGTGGAAGAGTGGAGCACTCCACTCTCCTGGAAAGAAGAAATAATTTCAGAAAAGCAAAGGTAGATGTGGGAATGTACCTAGGTAGATCTGGGAATCAAACAGCAGAGCTGTTTGATTTGTGTATGTTAGTAGCACATTTTGAAGGGGTATTTAAGGACTGTTCAGGTTAAGCTGATGTTAGTATTAGTTTTGGGTTTTTTTTTCTTCATTTTCTGCAACCCTCAAATACATACAATAACTGATTGTCTTTGTGCTGTTCGTAAAACCATTTGGTATTATGTTTTCTGCTCACACTTTCCTTCGCTCCTCACAACTTTGGCTTCTACAAAAACATTTTAATACTTACAAATAAGGGAAATTGCAAACAATCTATGTTTGCATGCATACTAAGTCTTACATACTTGCAAAGTCTCCATGTATTGTTGCAGGGAGGCAGGAAAAGAAGCTTTTATAATTCATGAGTAGTGAAAGCTTTCTTTACTTCTGGGATAAATATTCCAACCCGTTAGGTATACTTTATATATAACATTTACATCTTGCTGAGTGATTAAACAGCTATTTTTATCCTGCATTTCAGCCCACAACTCTCAAATGTTAATTAGTATTAGGAAGGAAGTATGTTTTCTTCACATGCCATAGCAAATGTGCTTTATATAATGATTACAGAACTTGTTTGATCTTTTGTTTTTACTGAACACAGTCTACAGCACTGACGGCAAACTGTTTGGTTTTAGTTTTCTTATGCCCTGGGCTGTTTTCCACTGTGTGAAATTGCTGAACTTTTTTTTTTAGGTGTTTTTTCACAATCACTGAAATTGTTGGGGTAAGATAGGATTTCACTGTAAATTTTCTTTAAATTGTTGTCTTTCATTGAACAGTTCAAATAACCCATGCCTCTCCCCATTTTATACAAGTTTGCGGGCATGGTTAATACTGGTAATGTAAGAGGTTTGGACAGATGGGTTCAAAGGTTAAAAGCAAAAATATCTAAGGCTTTAGTAAATAGTCATTGCCAAATATTTAGAAATCAGTTCTATAAAACTTCCACAAATTGGGCAACTAGGAGAGCTTCTACTGCTGTTCCCACTCTACATTCATGATTAGAAATAATACAGAAAGAGTTTTAGCTAATAGAAATATACTCACAGAAATAAAGATTTAATTATAGAGTTCTTAAAATTTGCACTATTACAAGCAGAGGAGAGCCACTGATTCAAACCCTCTAGATGTAGGAAGGAGAAAAGTATGGACCTGAATACAAATTCGTGACTTCCTTTTGTATTTGGAAACGTAAGGTCTGACACTTTGCCTGAATATGCATCTATGGTTTCTTGAAAGGTTTTCCTCCCAAAATATTCTAGGACTACATAAAAACACGTAGAAGAAACTACTCCTCATGATAAACCTGTATCGTAAAAATGAACTTGAGGTTTCTCTCATTTAATTTAGAATAGACCAACTGTATTATTACAGTTGCTTTCTAGTTGTGAACCTGTTCATCAAGATTGCTAACTGTTAGTTTTGGTTTTCTTAGAACCAAGCAAATTGTCATCCTTCTTTGGAAACAGTTATATCCCTGGATTGAAGAACTGGTAGGGCAAGTAGGCATATGCTAGTCAGTGTGGAGAAATTTGTGGGTTAAGGGCCATCTGTGAAATATTAGGATTTGGACTTGAACTATCTTGCACCTCAACTATATTTTGATGGACAGAACTGATTTCTGCAAAAATTGTGCATGTATTTTGCATCCTCAGAGGCTACAGATGCACATTCTAGTTGGTAATTACCAGGTCTGTGGTGCTTGTTCATTAACTAAGAGTATCTCTGGCATCTGGTGTTCCTACTTGAAACACACTGAGGCTTAATTACTACTGTGCAGCCTCTATATCTGTAGTTGCATGTGGATCTATACTTGTTTAGTGCAGAGATTTCCAAAAGAAAATGAATTAATAGTTTAGGTTGGAGAAGGAAGAAAAAAAACAAACAAAAACCCACAAAGAAATAAAAAAGAAAAAACCCAAACACCACAAAAACAAGAAAAAGGAAAGGCAAGAGGCAAAGAACAGAAAGAGGAAGAGATGGATCCTGCCCTGTGAGGAGTGTGCGTCTTCCAACTCCTACTCTGACTGGTGCTCAGTCAAGGTATGCTGTTTCTGGCACCAGGCATGTTCTTTTGGAAGAATTCAGAAAACTCAGTCTGTCTCAAACTGTTTGTGTCATGATCTGAGGCTTACAAGCAAGAGAGGGATCAATCAAAATACAGACCAGCTGCCCTGTGGTAGCCAAACTGAGCCCTTCCGAGGCTCCCTCCCTCCCTCCCTCCCAGCGATTCATGTCCCTCTGCCGCCTTTAACGCACAAGTTCACACGGCTGGTGCCTCAGTGTGGGTAAGGCTTGTCACTGCACCATGTCCCCCAGTTTTTGTTTCGGTTCCTTTCTTCTGATTGTTTATGAAAGGAAGATATTTGGGAAGGAGGTGGGGAAGCAAGCCGCCTGCCCTGGCATAATGGGAGCTCTTGGAGCAGATGAGTGACAGCCTGCGGAAAGCACTGAACCAAAGGCCCTCGCAGCGGCTGAGCACTGAGTCATCAATAATGTAGAATGAATTCTTGCTTCCCTGGGAGCTGAGAAAATAATACCTATCCGGAATTGAGCAAGCGGTAGGGGACACAGCACCGTTGAGACTGTAGGTCTGGCAATCCTGAAGGGGAGAGCTCTGGAGAATTGAGTTTGTCCCTGTGCTGTGCCTGACTTCTTCCCCTGCCCACTCGAAAATTGAGAAGTCAATTGGTCTTTTATTGTTACGGTTGAAATGACTTCCCCCCTCCCCCCAATTAATTTTTTTATTGAATTTTCAGAAAGGTAGATTTACAACTGCCAGCTTGGAGGAGGAGAGAGGGAAATAACTATAAAACACCCAGGCAGGGTGGCTGGGTGCAGGGGAAGCTGGGGTGCAGCCTGCACTGCCTCAGGCCCAACTGCAGCTCCATGCCTAAGGTAGAGGGAGGGCCTGGGCAAAGCCAGTGCCTTTGAGATGTGTTTCCTCCTCAGTAGTGACCTGGGCTGTGTGAGCATTCCTGTCAGTATCTGAGGAGGAAAACACAGGTGCTGTGTGGGCTTCGTGTAGCTGTGGCCTTGGTCCTGCTGGCGGCTTCCACAGCTATGTATATCTGCACTGCCGCTGTGCCCTCAGCTGTACCAGTGTATGCTCAAAACCACTGCTCAACTGTGGTTAATCCATTGCTCTGAAGAATTAGGCATTATCCATGTGAGAGATTTTATATGTAGTGTGGGTAGCTAGAGGAAGATAGACCTGTACGTGTACATGTATATACACTGGTACGGTGATAACCCCTGTGTTCAGGCTGGCTACCACATGCAGTCCTTTTCACCAAGTAGGAAGCTGAGATGATTGTTTTCATAAAATGACTTTATTTTGTGTATAACAATTCAGTTATTGCATAAACACATTTTGGGTTATGGTTTACTCCTGAAAAATTTAGTTTGCTTTTTCTTTCTGAGGGTGAAGGTCCAGGCTAATGGAAGAAGATGTTGTTGCTAGGGGCCTTTTTTTGTTTCTCCTTGTTGTCCACAACCATTTTAACTGGAGATAATATAAAAGCAGAAGGCACCCCTGATACTCACATACAGTGGTTCCCAAGTGAATAATGATTTGTGAAGTTAGCAGCCATGGCCCCAGCCCTCACATAAACACATATGCAGCTGCATGAATAATTACGGTGAAAGTGAGTAAAATAATGATGCTGAGGATCCAGTTATTTGTAAACTCCAATTTTTATGAATGTAGTTTTAGAGTAGGTGTCTGTTGTAATTGGTACTGATGAACAGTAATTGTTATGCTCTACCCGTAGCTATTTTCTACAGCAGGAAAATCTTACTGTGGTACTGCACAGAAGCAGCTCAGGTCACCTTGCCTGGAAAATCATTGAATCTAGTAATAAGTATTTCATCTGATTTTAATAAATGTAATCCTGACTGTTATGAGCTGTGCCATCTGTAACATTATGCAATGTATCTCTTACCTACAGGGTACGTGACATTCTAAGTGGAAGTTGCAGTGACGTGACAGTGTCTGATAGCTCTGCAGCGTGGAGGCAACATTCTTCTGCAATAGTAAGGCCTTTATTTGTTTTTAAGATATAAATTAATTTGCTTTGGCCTAAACCCCCTTATGTCATAGTTCTGATACCATTATTTAATTTTCATTTTATTTTGTTTTTGAAATGGCCACAAGTGAGATGATAACGTGGTCTAGCTAAAGCTTTTAGATTATAAGAAGTTCCAGATATTTCTGACATGATCTTCTGATGCAACAATTTGGCATGGATGAAAGTCTGACTTCCACTTTAACAAACTGGAATTGGGAAATAATTCTTACTTATCACATATTTTATATCAAAGCAAAGATGACTGTGATTATTTACCAGAAATTGAAGGCATATGTCAGGGCAGGTTGCAGTCCCCTAAAAGTCTCTAATATTCTATAAGAAAAGAAATTGGGTTCATCTTAGATTAGATGGTAGATTCTCTTTGTTTGAGCTGTGATTCTGCCCTGTTTTGGCAGGCTGTGATTAGAAAGTTATTATTTCATGCTTAATGTTTAAGTGCATCCCTGAAACAATGTGGGCAGATTAGCAAGAGTTGCTGGTTCATGTTGGTGTAGATGGTATGTTTTCACACATCTCCTTTGCACTCAAGGACATTTTGCCAGTTACATCCCTGCTGTTTCATACATTACATTTGGCTTGCTGGGAGCTGGGGGGAAAGGGAAGGCTGAAGATTACATGGCCTCCAGCATTTTGTTTATGAGAGCTTCCTTCTAGTGATCAATGTCCACACGGGGTGGAAACAAATTTTCCCCTTGAGATGAGAATCAAGCAAAGTTGCCAAATGCACAGTCTTCCCTTTCAAACAGTCTGCTGCTTCTGAAGCTGGGAGACAAGCAGGCTTTGCTTATCCAGGGATGGAGGAGGCAATGGCAATGAACCTCAGCCCTCCTTACATTTGGGGATTTTCTGATGATGGTTGCTGTTGATCTTTATTTTAGACACAACCACAGATCTTTTACACGTTGAATTAACTAATGACTTGCCAAACTTTAGGTGATTTCACCTGAAGGCAGGTTTTTCTTGCTGTAATGAACCTAAAGTGCTTTAAATATTACGTGACGCCCTCCACATGGAATGAGTGCTATATCAGAGTAGTTGTGCATGTTTGCTGAAGTGTGGTTTAAGGGTAAGGTTTGAGACATGGAGTCACCCACTGAGTAAGGAACCAGGGTGACTGTCAGAATTTCTTAGGGTATGGTGGTCTTGGCTAGCCCCAGATGGCTGTCTTACTGTGTGTTTGGCAGGCAGATAGTCTCATGTTTTCTGGACAACAGCCTTGTAAGGTATTCAGATATTTTTGAAATGTGTTAATTAAGACAGTCAGAAAATTAAGTGAAGATGATGTGTCTGCTCAAGAAGTATTAAGACTACTGTGGGGTGTTTTATGAAGCTCCAGTCTTGCTGCTTTTGTTGTTGCTTTGGTCAGAATTGTTCAGAAGGCAAATGGCAAGAGCTGTAAATGATCTGACAGTGGGTGTGATGCAAAGGATTTCAAATGTGCTTGTGTAGTAAGGACAATATCAGGGTTTAGCCAGGCACCATTGACATCAATGGGCTACACTGTCTTCCCAAAGGCAAGGCAGGACCTGGCTACCATCTTGTGTTTCAGTTCAGACACAACAGAACTCAAGTCTATTGCTGCACCCTTGTGCACTCCCTGTTCTCCTGCTGGAGAATTTGTACGTTCTTCCATGGCTGCCTTCCCTAACCTCAAATAATCAGTTCTTCAGAGGGAGAATGCACGTTTTGCTACTTTTTACATTGAAAAAAAGACATGTCAAGTAAACCACTAAATGTCCATGCACTGAAAGAGATTTTACTATAAATAGAATGAAGGAATTCATTTCACAGTATTGGGTCCTTTTGTTCACTTTGTTAAAAAGGGAGCCTTGTGTTATAGCTCCTTTCCTTCTGAGCAGATTTCAACTGTACATGAAATACCATCTCTGAGATGCAGATTTTATCTTAGTCTATCAGCTGTACTGCTATGTACGGGGTGCTGCTTTGTAATCCACTTGTGAAAATTGTATGATGTGTTATCGTATGTAAGGAGGATACAAATTCTTGCACAGATTTCCCCATTCGGCCATGGAAGTTGTGCTGTTACAGGCCCTCAGTTTAATCCAGAAAAAGATAGCTGTAATAAAAGGAAAATAAGCTGTATTCAAGTACTCTATTTTTGCCTGTTCACCCTTTGACCAGCTCAAAACCAGACTACATATCTCTGATATGCTGCATTATTTAAACGTTATTGGGGGGATACTTCTTTTTTCCAAAAGAAAATATTAAAAATAAGGAAATAAAAGAAAAATAACACATCTTCTGGATTGATGGAGAATTTACGGGTATATAAATGAAAAGATCAGCTAAACTTTACAAGGCAGATATTTTATTTTACGAGCAGAATGGCTTTAAAATTTTCATACCACTATGCAGTATTTGCAGAATGCATATGTGAAAGCAGAGATCAGAGTTATAGTGGCTTGTTTAGAAATGCACTTAGATATCAGGAGCTAATATTTAAAATTATGGCCTGAGTTAAGACTATATTTTTGGTATTTTACTTTCTGGAATGCAATAATTGTATATTGGGGTAAGCCTGAGAAACAGCATGCAGAAGTTGTCTTCCCAGTGAAATAGCTTCTCTAAAACTTACATGTTTAACTTGCTTGTGTAGTGTGTATCTTTTGCCAGAGGACCTACTTCAGGCATCTGTGGGATTAATCTCATTATTAAATTACTGAGATGTTTTGTATAATGCAGAAAGAACTTGTCTTTCAGTTGAGATGACCAGTACTTGAGTCTGAAGCTTATGTGCAAATTCACTCTAGCAGTAACTCCTGGTTGTTAGTGTGCTGGCATGCAGGGTCTGTGTGACCTCATGGCAGGCTCAGGGACAGTTTTTCCAGTGTATGGGGTCATTGTACATCCCTTAGACTGGGGCAAAGTGAAAGAGAGAAGATGCTGCGCTGACAGAAGAAGCAGGATTGCAGTGACAAGCATTATTGGCACTGCTAGGGGGGATCCAGGCTCAAATCCTTGCTCTGCGTAAGTCAGAGCAAGGACTGGACTTGGGTTTCCCAAGTCAAGATCAGGGATGTAACCACCAATAACAGAGCCTCTGTTTCTACAGAAAATTTGCTGTGAATGTAACTCTCAGCAGAATCCATTAATAAGACAAAATGTTTTGGAATAATGTTGGTCCAGTAATTTACAAGCAATGGTAATCAGTTAATAAAGCACTTCAGGAGCCTCCTCCAGGCAACGTAACCAAAACTGTCACCCTAGGACTGCAGATGTAGAAGACCTGACCTCTGCCATCAAGCTTGGTGCTCTTCTCTGTGTAGGGTTCAAGGGCTCACAGTGGGTTCAAGGAGTTTTTGTGAGGAACAGATGGTGTGAAAAATGAGGCATGAGGTCAGCACTTGACTTGTTACCACCTGCACAACTTGTAATGAGAAGTCAGACTGAACACAGTGGGAACCAGGGCAGGGGCTCTTGCTATAGTGCTTCTTTTCTCACCTGTGTAGGAGGGCTCACAGCCCTATTACAATAAAAATTGCACATTTGCCACTATGGCAAAGAGGAATTTTACCTTTGGAAACACCATGCTTTTAGTGACCAATGGAGCTGCAGCCTCTCTGCTGGCAGCCTCCCGACTGCTGCTCATGTCACATCCCTGACATTGTTTCAGCATCCCTTGCTATGGGTGACTGTGGTGCACACTAAGTTCATGTCTCCTTGTAGTGTATGCTTCAAATATATCATTAATATCCAGCAGATACGTGGGAAGGCAAGCAAGCTACCTTTCACCTAATGTTTGTAACACAGAAAACCTTCAATATTGAGAACAGATAGACTGGAAGGTGGGTTCACATCTCTCAGCAAGAGAGCTGTAACTTAAATCTAATACACCTGATCAAGGCTTTCTCTCTGCCTTGTAGGTATTTTAATACAAATGTGTCTTTCATTTGACTGATTGAAGGTCTCCAACCTGCAATAAATGAAACATCTGATCCCCTTGAATCCAAATCACTTTTTCTTTGATTTTCTTTTACTTCTATTTCTTCTTTCTTTGTTCTATGGCTAGAGTCGAATTTCCCTTTAGAAATTGAAAGAATGTGTGTGGGTTTTTCTGCTCCTCTTACAGTGAGCCTGTGTAAAGGTCGAGTGGCTAGTTGACTAGCATATTAAGACAGAATTCATTTCACAGACAGTCTGTAGTGATGTGCTTTACATATCATTATCACACTGAATTGAGGGAAACTGATTATACAAATTAGTTACTGTACATTATTCTACAAAGCCTTTTATTTGCATAACCAATAGATTTTATGCAAAGAATATCCTGAAAAATGACACATGATCATGTAGAGTTGAAAGAAAGTAGGAAAATAAGTAGGCATTATTCACAATTTAACTTTAAATTATTGTGTAGCATAGTATCGAGTGTATCAATTAGCTTATGCCAGGCATAGCCTTTAAAATATATTTCCTGTAAACATGATTGTGCCTGCAATCCTGAGAGCTGGGAGCTGCTGATTCCAATGTTCTTTATAATTATGTCTTTGTATGAATCAATCAGTTTAAATATAGAGCGACAGTCTGTTAAAGCCATGACCTCCGTTGGGTTTATTTTTTACTTGGGTAGTCATGTCTCTTTCCAGATGTCAGTGACATAATTTGTATGCTCAGCATTTCTTGCGTCGAGATTTTTGTAGCGGGGGCAAAGGAGGGGAGGAGGACCTTCAGAAGGAGATGGGAGTTGGAAATATTAAGCTGTAGAATCATTGAAAGTGTTGCTTTTAATCTGTAACTATAACCATGTTTGTAGTGAAGTGTTAACTCTCCTACACATGAACACACTTAGTCTTTGCGTAGATATTGCGCTGGGTATTAAAATGTATGTCAGCCTGGAGAACAAAGAGCACGTGACATTATGGACTGAATTCATGGCTACAATAAAAGAAGCAATGAAAATTCAATAAGGGGACTGGAACCAACAGTGTCTTTGTACTTTTTATCTCTGGTAGAGTTTCCAGAGGAACTGTTAGTGATTAAGGGCCTCATCCTGTGCATGTTAGCAGGCTGTGCTGACTGCTCTGCGAGTGGCACCAGGCGCTGAGAGCTCCTGCAGGCAGGACGCTGGGGCAGGAGCACGCAGTGCCGTGCTCCCCACGGTGGGTAGCTGTTGGTGGGCTCAGGGGATTTGGCAGGATGTGACCCAACAGGGGAAGGAAAGCAGAGGAGAGGAGTCATGTGAAGTTCGTTTTGCCTTTATAAAACTTACTAGGGATTGGAAACATGCAGCAACATCCAGTTGGCAGAGGAGATGAAACACTGGTGTGTGCTGTGTATGAAAACTACACTTTATGGTTCATAGGTCTCCAGTGTAAAAGTTCTAAAAATATATCCTTGAAACTGTGGCAACCTTTTTCACCATTTCATTTCCCTTACATTTCTGTGTTTGCAGTAAACACATCTTTGATGCTAAAACCAAAAGTGTTTTATGTGCTCTGATTTTTTTAAGGGAGACGCTCACCTTACTTTAACTTCAGTGGAATGGGATTGTGTTAAAAACACTGATCCTTTGCTCCGACAAGATATTTGGATGAAGTCTGATGCATTTCAGAAATGTTTCTTTTTCAGTCAAGGTCTAGGTTTATTTTATTAATCACAAAATTCTAGTTTTGAAGAATAATTATATGGAACATTCCATGTTGTATAAAGTATCTCTCTACATTTTAATTGGAAGGAATTATTTGATTTCAATATAACATGTTTTAATTGCATTCTTTGTGCACCTATAAACTTTAACAGCTGTAGACACTGATATTATTTGGGGAGTTTGTGAGATTACTCATCTAACATTGTTTCAAGGGAGCTACATTTTTTATTTCTTTTAAACTTTCTAAATAACGATCGAACTTTCAGCCTTTCCTTTGTGTTTTTTTTTTCCTTGGATTAGTTTCAACTTGGAGTGAAAGCCAGCAATTGTGAGGTAGCATGGATCTGACATTTTCTCATGTACCCCACATATTATTTGCAGTAAGATTAGCATCAGGAGTGACTTAGATCAGTTGTCTTTGGTTATGCATGCCCTATGTTTCTCAGATTTTTTTTCTTTTTTTGGGTGGGGGGTGGTGGTGTATTATTTACTTTCTTCATCCAAGCACATGAAATCAGCTTTAGCTGGCTGTTTGTATTGCAGAACTTGCCAGATAGAGTGTAGGTGGAGGATAAAATGAAAGCAAAGAAGGTAATGTAAAAAATGAGAGACATTGGAATGGGTACAAAGGAGAACTCATGTTCTTTGAAATTACAGTCCCGAAATGAGCAGCAATAAGCTGATAAAGCAGCATGGGTCTGTGTGGATAGAAGAGTCTGCTTAAACTCAAGATCTAAATGATTTAACCATCTTAGTGTATGGATTATAGTTGTCCTCAGCTAGGGGCAAATCCTGTCTCCAGTGACATGTGCACCCATTTAAAATCAATGGAAGCTGGAGATGTGAGAGAGCAGGGTCTGTGCTTTAGCTTTTGTCTGGTGTGACTGTTAGCGGAGAGTTCCCCTGAAATGCATCTGGATAAGTTAAACTTGTTACCCTTGTGACAAGAATATTCACATAAGTAACCATAATAGTATTAGCTCTCACAAAATATTTAAAGAATCTGACCTTTGGCTAGTAATATTTTTCAGATGTCACTCTGCTTTTGGCAGTATAAGAAAAATTACAGTTTTGCCCTGGATAGTGGATATATTTTGAAATGAAGTAAATGGCAGAACTGCAGCTCTCTTCTTCACCTGAATAAAACCTCTTTCAAGTTCAAAGTGTTCAGGTACATAACTCTAAGCTCTCTCTTCCTGGTGCACAGTGGGCTACCTAGCTTTTTTTAAAATTCATGGCAGGGTCTCAGAGCAGGGCTGGTAACCTCAGCTACAGTAACTGCTGCTTTTATTTCCCCATGACTTTGGTTCTCTTTTGAGGTCTCAGAAGACCACAGAAACTAGCTGAGCAGAGCAGGAAGACAGATGAAAGATGGAGATGGTAATTTTCAAAAAGAAATTGTGTTGGAACCAATGAGTTCTTTATGACTTCTACTTGAAAGCATGAATCAGACCAGGATCAATTAAAATTGCATCTAAATTGAACTAAATGAGCTTTTCCTGGTTTAGAGTTTCCATATGAAAGTTTTGCACATCTCTGAATAGCAATGACAAGCTCTCAGGAAGCTGAGAACATGAAAGCTTTGAAGAGGACAGTGATTTTTAAAGCCCACTCCTGGCTCTCACCTTGCAACTTTGTAATGTTGAAGGCTATATTCTCTATGAAATATAAATACAAACAATATTTAAATAATGACTAGGTGCTCTTCAAAAGTTGTCTTAGTTATTAATGTCATCTTAGTACTTTAAAATTCATGCTGGATTAGGTCGGCTTTCCAAAAACCTACTAAGTTTTTAGGATTTTCCCTAGGACTTAAGCAGGATTGCAGGTAGATTCAAAAGGTTAATTCAAAAAGAATTAGTGAACTCCTGTCTCTGGAAGTGAAGTAGCAGAGGCTGGACAGGACCAGACTTTGCATTCAGTAAGCTGTCAGGTTGTATGACAGGTTTCCATTAGCTTGACTTTGCTGAGGTTTACCTGAGTTAGAAGATGGTGAATTGGCAACATTCTGTGGTGGAGGTGTCATACTCAACCAAGACAGACATTTTATAGACGGGTAAGCAAAAAATGGCTTGAAAAATCATCACTAAAATTACAGTTTGAAATGTTTAGGGAGTCTGGGAAAGTCCTTGCAGTTTCTACTGAAATGTGTAATTTCCGACAAAGGACTGTTATCACTTAGCTCCTTTAAATCAATCAATAAATTCTTGCTTTATAGAGGAATAATCACCTGTAAACACAAACACTCCCTTGCAAGGCTTCTGAAGCCTTTGCCCACCAATGGGAGCACTTTTGTAGTCCTTGCAGTTCCCGTTTACATCCAAACCCAGCCACCAAGCACTCGGCTAAAAACTGCTAGTGTAATGTGAGGGCATGTTTTGAGCTGGAGCTACTTTATAAAGAAAAAATGCTTGCTTGACATAGACCAAAAATGACAGTGTAAGTAGATCATCTGCCTGAAAGGCTCTCAGGCAGTATGGATGTCTGACCCTCATGTCATCCTCTCATGACCTCTCACGAATTCCTTTGATCTCCCATAAAGCCATCAGCCTCCAGTACTGTCATCACCCTGCAGATGTCCACTCCACAGGAGGTGGTGACCTGCCCAGGTACTGGGGCTGTGGCCACGGCCATCACCAGTGTGCTCCAGAAGCTGTGGCTCTGTACAGCCAAAACATTTGGTGGAGCAGTGGCATGTGCATGAATGATGGGTTTAATATATAAAAGCTTAAAAAAGAAGGAGAAGCTGCAGCATTTTCATATGCAGTCGCTTTCCTCTTGTAATGCTCCCATCAAATTAACAAATTTGGCATTGCTTTTGCTTATTTCTGAACATCACAATTTCACCAGGCAATGGATGGCTTCTTTACCTTGCCACAAAGACTTCCCATCTGGAGAGCAAGGCTCTGGCTGTGGTCTTCAACCTTTATGTAAGTGAGCATGCTGACTCACAAAGCAAAAGCTGAAATGCAAAGGTTTCTTATAAAATCCTTGGCTATGAGAGTTATTCACCCTCTCATTCACCAGGCTGGCTGGCCTTATAACACTTAATACTGCTAGGTTATTACAACTCAGAGGAGTTTCACTGATTTCGCAGGGACTGTAGTAGTTTGTTCTGTGGATGAGATTTCAAAGCACAAAGAAAGCAGTTGTGAATCTGTTTTACTTCATGTAGCAATGGACTAGGAGAACCTGAAAAGCAGTCCCCTGGCTGAGCAGGTGGTAGCTCCTAAAGGAAGGGTAAAAAAATTCCTAGGACACCCTAATTGGATCATTTGTCATGACCTGGCACACAGACGCTACTGTATTTGGGTGCCTGCATCCTTTAGGACACTTCAGAAATCTCACCTCATACAGGAGGGTTGAGATCCATATGGTAAAATCAAAGTCTATCCAGATGCAGCAGAAATTCGTATGCTACTACCCAACTCCTTGTATCAATAATGAGATGTTTTTGTAAAATACGAACAAACTACAATCAGGGAATGTAATCATTTTAAGCCCAACTGTGCTGATAGCACACAGCCCAGAGCCTCATAGCACCCCTAACCTAAATGCTCTGGCAGCACAGCCTGCAGCTGGGCTGGGAGGGACAGAACCAAACCTTGGGATGTCCTCCCCCAGCTTCGGGCTGAATTGTGTCTTTTCATAAGCAAGAAAGGGTGTGCACCTCTGCCCAGTCGAGTTAAGTTGCGTAAGATTCACTTCGTGAATTCACACACTCCCACAGCCTGAAGTTTTTTATTTGTTTGTAAAATAAAAACCAAACAATACTGCTGTAAAGTCACATTTAAAAAGCTTTGGAATTTTGCTTTTGACCTTTTTCCATTTTGTATTTGTTTTCTCCACTGCGAATATGTAATTTATTGTGGGCAGTTACAAAAGGAAGCAAGTGCATATCTCTTCATTCTGTGAGTATATTAAAATGTGAGATCTCAACATGCCGATTCACTAAAGGAAATTTAATTCATGTTTTTCAAAAGTGCCATTTGTGTGAAAATAACACTTTCCATCGGACCAAGCACCCCCCAATATTTTAACATTTTTTCAAATGGCTCTTCTGACCAGTTCTGTCACAAGCAAAATTAAAGATACTTGAGAATTGCCCCAGTCTGGCCTTTTCTTAAAGTTCTCTTTACAACTCAGCACAGCATAGAAATGAGCCAATGACATGAAATGTATCACCCTAGAGCAATGCATTTCTTTTATAAATGGACTGAAAATAAAGAAGGAGTGCAGTATTCCTCTCAGCTGTAATATGTTCATGAACCTGTCAGAGCAAAGACAAACCGCTCTGACTTCTCAGCCTGTTGGAGCACAGCAGCCAGGATTGTAACTGAGACATCACAGGACAGGTGCTTTGAAAATTACTGAATTTAAGTAAATGATCATGTGGCTTTCCTCTATGATCAAGAGGCTGATCCTTGCACATTTCAACACCCTACATCCCCATTTGCTCCTTGATTGTATGTCTTTTATGTTAATAAATAATCCTGTAGATCTGAGATAGCTTTTCACATAATTCATGTCTGGGCAGTCTCAGCCTGTGACCCCCCAGACTGAATCTTTTAAAGGTGATTTTATTCAAAAGTGAATTTCACCCTATTACACATAATCACTGCTTATCACTGAGGTGATTAGCAGGTATGAGAGGTGCAGAATCAGCTCCCAGGTATGCTCTCAAAAGCCTGTAATTTTTTTTTAATAGAAAGCACCCCAGCTATGAGCAAGAATGGTGGCTCTGCAGAATCCAGGAGCTGCACTGCTTCTGCCTTCGTTCTTTGATTTATTTTTTTTTTCCATGTGTTATAGATTCTAAATAAATCAAGGAAAATATATAAATTCCACACTACACAAAATATTTGAAATAGTGTTAGAATTGTGCCTTAACTGTTACCTGGAGGTCTGTAAATACCTGCAGCAGTTTACTGCTGCTAATGCTGTAATTACATTTCAGCATTGACTCACACTTAGGCTTTTTTGTGTTTGTGTTCAGCAGTACAGTTTATTTGAAAAGCACATAAAATATAAACATCCAAACTTCAAAGATGCTATGGTAGAGGTAAATTTCCAAATGTTCTGTGATTTTCTCAATAGTTTTATAATAACGTAAAGCCAGTGTTTCATCAAAGAACTTTTTTTTTCTTCAAGAAGGATTGCACCAACTAAGTATAAATTATAAATCATACTCTGTTTTACATGTGAAATGGGAGCTTGGAAGTGTATCACACTTGAGCACATGAAGGCGAGGTGTTTTTGTGTTTTTTTGTGAACCTATGGCTTTGTGATGTCATTTTCTGTATTCTATATTTAATATATTCTATACTTAAATTCCTTTGCACAGGGGCAAGAAACTATCGCCAAGGAAATACAATTATTGACAAGTGTTCCTAGCAGCAGGGGGCAATGACAAAATCATCAGTAGCACACACACATAAAAGCCAGAGTGACATTTGTAAAGCACAGAGTAATGAGCTAATTGAGCAGCTGTTCAGGTTTCATGGCATTAGAGATTTTATTTAACAAAATGAGTGATCAAACCCAGTGACTTACAAAGTGCTAAATATATATTTGCTCACATAGCTAAAGCTGATTTCTGGCTTTATTCATTCTGGAAGTGTGGCTGAGTTTTGGTACAATTTAGAGAACTGGAAGGATGTTATCTAAATTCCAGCCTATTCGTTGATTATTCTTAATAAGCACTATTTGACTGTGTTTACAAATTGCAAATTGAGCTGCGATTTCTTGTTCCTTTGTTAGCACCTTTGCTACAATATAATGACATATTAAAATCATATGGCATTTGAATGAAATCGTTTCCTGGCTCTTGAAAGCTGCTTTTAAGAATGACGGTGAAGGCAGCAGAGGGAAATGGCTAGTTTTGCAGGGCAGAGATGAGGAAATTCAGCCTCTGAGCGTGTTACACAGGCTGAGAGAAAAGCAAAAGAACCGAGAAGCACTTTTTAGCCAAGAAAATAGCTGGCGTGGGCTCCATAGGCTTAGATTAAACCAGCTGTAAAACAGGAATTTCCATTATTGTTATTGACCAGAGTTTGAACACTTTTATCAGCTGCATGCGTTAATAGCTTGTTAATGATTGATGTGGAGCTCTTTTATGACATCAAATGAAAGTGAGAAATAAGTGCAGAATTTCGAGGTGGCTATTGCAGTCACACTCTGAGCAGCACTCTTTGCAGAATTTCAGCCATGTTTTAAAACATTTATGCTTGCCAAGATTAGATGGGTTACACTGCAGCTCCAGATAACACAGAACTACCCTGACAGTACTGCTCTTTCAGCCGTTATGTTGAGCAGTGAAAATATAGCAACCCTCAAAATGAAAAACTGAATTGTACAAGGTGATGCAGTTCTGCCAGAGTGTATAAAGGAGGGTAAAATGCACAGATGACTTGGTATGCAAGTCAAATAAATACCAGATTTACAGAATACTGTCTAAAGAGAGCCTTGTTAAAATGATGCAAGTATTTCAATTAGGGTTTTGTTACATCCTTCATTTCACCTGGTTCAGCAAAGCAGTTCAGCATATGCTTAAACTCCAGAAAAGTCAGTATTACACGTTAGCACAGCGCATTTCTTGTCTCCATCAGCTACGTATTCTAGAGCTTAATATGGTGATCTCCATATTAATTTAGCTAAGCCTTTCTGCTGATTGTAGGCGATTCTTATTTACTTCACATGTAACCACATTACTGCTCTTTTTTTTTGCAGAGTAAACCAAGAAGCCACAGAAATCTGAAAACACTGGGTACCTGGTATCTCTTCAGGAAAACACTGGAAATATGTCTGTAAGATTTCATATGCATTTATTTTTCTCTGTTCACATCATTCCTTTTTACCATCACTGCTTGCCCGTCATAAATCCAGTTAGTGAGCTTACTATATTGCAGTAAACTGCTCTTCAGGAAGAAAATTTGCTTTGTGAGCAAAGCCTTTTTCCTACAATACTATTTTAATTTTCTGTTTTTTTCACTGCCTCACAAAGCATTTAAATAAAAGCAAAATAAGCTATATCACCGCATTTACTGTGCTGCTCCTTCTTCCTGCAAAATGCTTTTTCCATCTTCAAAAAATTTTGCACTAGCAAAAATTTCTATTAAAGATGAAACAAAGTTATATAATAAAAATATAATAAAACCAAAAGATGTGTAGATCCAGCCCAGAATAAGCAAAAACCTAATTGCTGGTGCAGTTGTGCAAGATGGCAAAAATCCAGGTTGAAGTCCCTGATCTGAATCAAGGACTTAAATGCAGATTTATCATGCTTTGACCAATTGTTCTAACTGCTATGACAGCCCTGTGCTTTCTAGGTTTGAAAAAAGAAATTCAGTAGGTATTCACTAACAAAACTCCTGCAGAAAGGATGGTCAGAACTGGTATGTTCTTGTAAAACTTTTATTTCCTGCAAATATATATTTGCAGAAAAAAATGTAACAGGTTACTTTGTTCAGCTGGTTTTTTTTCCTTCCCTTTAACCAAGTGAATATTGACTCAACACACTACAGGCTTAAGTACTTGCGTTGGTTTCTTCAGTTTGTGTTAACTCTCCATGTTACAAATGTTGCAGAGTTTAAACAGCATCAGAGAATATTGTGAGCCTTTAAAGATAACTTTGGAATAGAGTAGCCCTTGATTTTAGCTGTCGTCTAGAGTTGGGTTAATTTTTTCTGTAGTACTGTGGTAATGAGTAATTCTAGGCATTGGAAAACCTGCCGTATATGTAAATGACAGTAGTGAATTGTCTCTGGTCGCTGTGTCCCTTTTTCTCATTATTTATTCATGCTTTTTTTTCTTCTCAGAAATAACAAATTAAACCTTAGGAGACTTGGAGGTTCAAAGGGTTGGTCATTAGTCTTTGCTGAGTCCGGTTCTGTAGAGATTAGAACAGGAAACACCATTAAATTTAACCGTTTCAGCATTTCACTGATCCTAAATTCAGACAGCACTATCACTTTCTTCAAAGGATATACAAAGCCTATTGTATTATAAAGAAACTGAATTTTTTTTTCATATCTATTCATTGTAAGCAGTTCATTCTGTTTTCAGAGACATTAGTGGATTTAGATATTCTTTTATGTAGAATAAAACCCGGCAGAAAACCTTGATGAGTTTTCTGACTGCATCCACAGCCCATATGTGCTTTTTTTCCTGGTTCATTGCAGACTGGAGTTCTTATAAATGAAGCCAAGCCTGCAGGAGAGCAGTATCTATTAGCAAATTAAGAAATGGTGGCTTTGAATATGTACTAGTCATCATGAAAATGCCAGCTCTTGCTATAATGTAGCATCAGAGAATGATGGCTCCTTTTTTTTAAAGACTTCTGTAAGTAGCTGTTAATAAATGCTGACTCTATAGTAGGAACCACTGTAGAACATGTACAAATACAACAGAGGGAGAAGTGGCCCAGAGCTTGCTGTTTGTTTTCAAAACTGTATCCTTTTTGCATAGTCTTTAAAAAAACTATTAGCAACAGGGATGCCTCTGAGATGCTCATAGAGGGCAGCCTGGTGAGGCATATGTGCCAGTGTGTGCCTGGGCAGATGTCTGAAAAGGCTATGTGCTGCAGGGCACCTGCTCTGCTGTCACCCCGCAACATCCCAAAGCATAAAGCAGCATGGGCAGGTCAATGTCCGCAGGTATTAATAAATTACTGCAGAAATTACGGCATCACCTCCCACCTGTCATTTGTTCTGCAGTTAAAGCCCCAGGAAATGAAAAACGTGGGTCACCATTTGAGGTGAGAGCAGACACATAAGCAGTCACTATGGGTGATACTGTGTAAGTCTTGTTGAAAAACAGAGGCTTTCTGAACATCTTTGATGAACTTCTTTGACATCTTTGTGCCTCATTATAATTTACCAAAATTTAAAAAAATTCAGGTTTCACGTGGTAATTTTAGGGTGCATACAAATTCTCTTTGCTTCCCATAAAAAATACTTGAAGGCGATTGTTATCCTTATTTGACAGAAGAACAATAAAATCCTTCCCGAACTTGGGTGTTGAGAAGAGGTGTGTCAGCTGCATTCAAGGGAATAGGATATTTGTCTAAAGTTGCGGGAACTGAAAGCACACTGAGGTCTGTGCCATGTGGTGGTGAGGCCACATGGAGAAAGCCTGTCACCAGCCAAGGGCAGAGTATTGCTACTCTTTCTGGTTTAGCATTAGTTAGAAAATTAAGCTACAGACAAGTGTGTGTCTGCACTGGTAAATGTATAGCAATGGTCCACCTACCTGGCCAAAAAGCAGAACTTGACAGCGCACTGGGAATACCCGGAGGATGGAGAAAGAGTGCCTTCACCTTTGCTGATGCTGAGAAGCTAGGTGTGGTCCTGCCTGGTGAGCAGGGTCTGCACTGGCCCCAGGGTAGTGCAGAGAATATTTGCCTGTCACCAGCACAGTTTGTCAAGAAGATGCACACTGGGAGTGACAAGCACTCTGGAGGAGTATTTGCAGTGAGTCAGCAGGTGCTGGTATGATACAACAGTCCAGAACAGCTGTTAGACAATGCTGTAGTGAAGGTGGGTTAATTTTTCTTAGACATTTAGGCTGAGTAGAAAAAAAGTCCACTGCCATTAGAGAAACAAATTGTTAGAAATTATTTTTAACTACTCCTAAAAAGTTGTGGGTAAATTAAGCCACTAAAGTGGTTTCATTTTAAGAACGTGTATTTACTGTGCTTGTCTCTGTTTTTGCTGGGTTTAATGAGAGGAAATTGATAGGAGCTCTGAAGCAGAGAGAGAAGGTGTTGCTGATGAGACAACCAAATCTTCTTAAAAGTGGAAACAGGTTTTTTCCAGTACTCCATCTTAACCCTTCAAAAAAAGTTAATTTAACCTTTTTCTTTTTTTTTAATTCCAGTTATTTTATTTACTTTGAGTGAGAAATTCTCAGAATGCAGAAAACTTTAAAATGAGTTTAAATTATAACAGTGAAAGACTTTTCTGACCAACAAAAGAGCTTGTTAAAAAATAAACTTTACAAATAGTGCTGTGTCTAAAGCACAAAAATCTCCTTTTCATTGTTGCAGAGCAGCACCATTTTGAAGTGTCTTACATTTTACTCATATGCAAAAGAGTAAACTGAGAAAAAACGTATTTGTGTTCTGAAAAAAAGACAAAGTAAAAGGAAGAGGACATGGCCGCATACTCAGCGGTAAAAAAAATATTCCCTCACTGATAGGGTTGCTTGTGAGGAAGGTCCCTGATTGTTTTTCATGGTTGTGAGACTTCTTTTTTATTTTTACCCATGGTCAAGCAAGCTGTGCTCCTGCTGAGCAACAGTGAGGAATTACTGGAGCTCCATTCGCAGTTTTGAAACTGTTTTGCATTAATGGACAGCCTGAACTGGATTTGGGTTAGGTTTCATTCTGAGCTGTAGCTCTTTCTCTCCACCCCCTGAAATAATAATAATAATTACAAAAGTCTGAGATAGGACTAGCGTCTCCACCTCCTGTTTCATAACTGAGCAAACCAAATATTATTACATACATTATTGAAGGGGTGAGGAAAGTTAGAGGTCATGAACTGAGCTGTATGAATAGCTGGAGGTCAGATCAATCACAGACATGTATTTCATAGCTGAGGTTTTAGCCTGTGGAGACTGGTTTAGTTATACTGCCTTCTACCAGCTGATCACATATTCTAATTTAAAACAAAAATTAAATTAAATATATGAGAAATACATAGAGACTTATTCAGTGTTTAGTAGACAAGTAACTAAACCAGTATTTTTTTCCTTTTATTAATATATGGGGAGGAGCAGGGAGAAGCTACAGACATGACGGTAGGTGTAGTACCTTCAAAATGAGGTAGTATTCATGGGAAAATGATACCTGTTCTTAGTAGTAACTGTATGTCTTAGTAGTAACTGTATGAAGATAAGCTAGTAGGGAAAGAGGGGAATTGTCTGACATGAGAAATAAGACCTTTTTTGGAACATTTTGTGAATCTCAATGGGTAGCAAAGGATCTCAGATTAGACGCCCCAAAATTAATGCACATGATACCACTGTGTTCTCTGAATCTATCTCTAGGATCAGATAGACACTTTCAGTTAGTTTTGGAGTTAGATCAAAATACTGGTGAACCATGAATGCAGAATTTTGCTAATGGACTGGGACGGGGCAGGGGGAAAGGTGGGGTTTAGGGCACACTTAGCTGGTTGTGTTTTCATCAGACTCCTCTGAAGTGGCAGCAGTTTGTAGTTGCTTTGTGTTTTGCATTGCTATCTTTTCATATCTGAAGATTCAAACAATAGCTCCTGGTTATTATCCCACATATTATTGATTAAAAGCTTTGCCCGAAGACCTTCCATCTCACTTTCCAGCTTAGTGTGATTTACTTTTCTTTTTACTCCCTGTAACATATGATTAATGCTGAGCTAGAGAGTCCCACTGAGATGAAGCAGAGTGTCAGGTAAGATTTGTCAGCTCGGAAGTATAGATTATTTTATGTTTCTCGAACTTTGTGGGCCCAGGGAACACAGGTCTTGATTGTTAAATCCATTCACACTTTCCCTAGGGCTATAATATGCCAAAAACATTAAATAGCCCACTTAATACATAACCTCATTCTGTATGCTTGACTATTTTGTTTTTAATTTTTCTTCCCTTTCCAGGCTGCTCAGATGAAATGGGATCAAAGAAAAAAAATTATCCTCACTGGATTTTGTTAAAATATTAATAGGTTAGGGTTGACTGGCTAAATTGAATATCTATGCTGATCTTGCTTGCATGTTTAACTTGTGCTTAGGAAAATATGTTTCCTAGGTGATAACCTTTTATGTACCAGCCTGACTTCATTGAAATGCATAGAGATAAAAATATGTCACACTCCATGGCCATGCTATTCTTGTGTGACAGTGTGATTATTCAGATGATAATTGACCCCCACCTGTAGACAGCTCAAATTCTGTAGTCAATCATTCCATTTGATGTTAAAATATGTGAAAGTACAATTATATAATTTACATTACAAATCATCCTGAATGCCAGGCATCTCAGAACCACTGACAAACGAAAGGGAAAAAAGTCAATAAATGAAGTGAATTACACTAGGCAAAGAATTCAACTTTTCTTATTTGCTTCTGCACAGCAGCCTTTATGTGGGTGTTGTTGACGGAGCTCAGAAAGATATTGCTTAGTACTGGATCTGACTGCCTTTCAGCCTCTTCCTAACTTTGATGATACTTTTCAGATAAGGATACCTTCTTTCACTGTGGAGATGAAAGTCCTCACTGACAGATAAAGGTAGAAACACGTCCATGTCAACAGATTTAGGCAACAAAGACTGGTGGCTAGTGAGTTGTGCTCCAGATACTCCCAACTTTGAAGCTCCTGTTTGTCTAGACTTTGCTGTGTATTTTAAAGCCCTACAGAGCAGTTAAAGAGCATATTTGTAGAGTGGCAGATTGCTATTTGTTGCACGCCTGATTAATGCCTGTTGCAAACTGTCATCAGTGCTCAAATAATGTGGGCAAAAAAACCCAAATTAGCTCATACCATTCCCGAGTAGTAAATGTTAAGAAGTGGTGGGCTTAAAATGTATTTCTGGGTGATCCCAGTATATCTGAATGTTGGACACCAAGAATCTAAACTTCACATGGCTTTTATGGTAGATAAAGATTCTTTCTATTATGTTTTTCTCTCATTGCTTTGTACCCTTCAACCTCTTCACAGCAATCTCTGTGACATGGCTGCAGATAATATCTCAAACATGGACTATTCCTGAAATTTCAAGGCTAAGTAGTGTAGTCTTCTGTTTATGATTATTCAAAAAAAAAAAGAACCTTCTTCTTGAGTGAATTATACCACAGATGTGTACTACAGCATTCCAGTCTACTGAGCAAGACAGACCCAGATCAATGTAATCAACCTTATAGCAAGAGAAAGCTCAGTGTTAAATCAATTGAAGTACCAAAAAGTGAGCCAAATAACCCCTAGCTTCATATTGAAGAGCCACAAGAAATAGCAAGTGTTAAATTTTTCTTTTAGGTTTAAACAGAATTATTTTGCCCTACTATACTAAAGACTTTGTCATCCATAGATTCTCATTTTTGATGCTGCCAGTAATCATCTGGTCAAAACTTATTCACTGAGGATATTTAGGTTCATATTACTTTGGGGAACAGCAATGTCTATGCAGAGAATTCATAAGCCAACCAACCACTGATTAATAATTAGTGATTCCTGCTGGTATGTGATTTCAATAATTATAAATCATAAACAAGTTAAGAGATAATTTTGGCTTATTTACAGTCTATCTGTAGATAACAAAAATATTCAGACTTCATCATCTATATCTACAATGACTAGTTTAAGCAGTTACTCGTTGAAATTAGTGCATGTGGCTTAAGCCTTTATTTCTTAGCAAGGAAACAACAAATAAAATTTTTAATCATGGTCTTCTTATTCTAAAATTGCTAATTAGAATGTTGTCCATGATCCTGAGATTCCTTGGAAAATACTGTAAAATGCCTTCATGTCCTAATGCATACTCTTCTACAAAAAAGTGAAGAACATCATGCTTTCTTCAGCTGTTTTCACTCACAAAAGTGAAGCCTTTCATGGAACAAAATCCAAATGATGTAAAATTGAGAAACCTATCAGATTTCCAAGTGTGAATATTGTAAGAAATATTAATCACAAAGTAATTGTGAAACTTTATGTGTTCAAATGCTTCATTTCACAAGAAAAAAACAGATGTTAACAGTTGTTTCAAACAGCCTGAACATCCTTGTTAAGTGAATGGAAAGGCCTCATTCAGAAGGCTTTGGTTTACCTTGCGGTCTTATTTCTCTGCTCCCAAGGCAAAAGACAGAGACCTTTCCTGGCAGTTCTCCCATGAATCTTCAGCTCTTCTCATCACTCCTCATTTGGGAGTCCAAGCAGGGGTGTCCTCAGATGATATTTTGTCCCCCTCAGCTGCTGTGAGCAGGAAGAAATTGTTCCTTGCTCAATGCAGGGCAAGGTCGAACCTAGTAAGGGTAACTTCCAGACTGGAAAATACATACTTCTCTCCTTTTACTCCCTCTCCTCCCCCTGCCCTCCCTTTCTCTTTAAAGGCTGTTTTCCCTAGCCCCTTTTAAAAACTGGCTACTATCAGGAGCTGCGTTCAGGCCTGCCGCAAGTGGCAGCAGTTCTTCTGACCTCAGCAAAATCCCTCAATCGTTATCCCAGGTGTGAATTTGGCTGTTGTCTTTAATTAAAGCTCCAGTCTGCTCTCAGTAAATTTCACACCCTGTACAAGCATCAAATTATGTTCTTCAATGACTTGTATCTTTTCTTCTACCCTTTTAATTTCAGGCCCATCAAAGAGCTGGTTTACTAAATCAATTTCAATGGGAATTTACACATTGTAAATCATAATGGGACACAAAATTGACTTGGCTAATGAATAGTTAGTAGCTTTGAGATTAATAGTTTTGGGGTTTTGTCTCAGGTACTTTGTATTAAATTTAATTTTGATATCACTTTGATGAACACAGTGTATTACTTCTTTTTTCACCTGGACCCATCTAAGGTGTATTCTCTTTGCCTGCCTCAATTGGTTTGCTTTATGAATAACTGTATGAGGTTTCTGTTTAAGAAAAGCACTTCTGCATGTCCCATTTCTGTGCACTACATATTTTGTATGATGTAGAAAGTTTAAATAGGAAAGAGTTTGAATGTTGCGGATGAAGAAGGAGGTACTTCTCTTGCTCTGCCTCTTGCTGCTTTACAGGATGTCACAGAACTGATTGCAGGAGTCCTTTTTAGGCATTCATGGGGCTTCTCTACAAATGAATATAAGTAGAACAGCTATCCTGGTACCAAGGTGCAACCTTGGTATAAATAAAACGTGAACACTTCACTCATTTTGGAGTTCCAGTTTAGGCATATCTGATTTACCCAGGCAACACTTCTGAGTTCACACCAGTACAGCCTCAGCAGGCAGTCCCATGCAGGCTGTACAAGTCACCATCTGGCTATAGGGGCTGGATTTGGGCAAGTCTGGAAGAGGTGTGTGTAAAAGTTTCTGTCTATGCTGTAGTAGTTTTGTAGTGGGAATGTTACTTACCAAGTTTTCATTGCCTCCCAAAATCTATTCCTTTCTTACAAAAAGTTTTAAAAAGACAGCACGTGGAGGCGTAATGACTGAATCAATTTTCTGGTAATAGTCTTGGAAATAGCTGCATTGTGGTTAAAAGCACCATTCCCAAGACAGTCCGTCCCAGACCTAGTGACACCCAAAATCTGTTGAATCAGCAAGATGGTAGGATTAAGATGACCATGAAAGAGCTCTTCTGATCCATCTGCTGCCTGGCCTTTTTAGAGAAGGCTGCTCACAAGGGACTTCTGGTGTCATTTTGACAACATGCTTCTTACCTAGTATGATATCATGTGTCATCACAGCCATGCACCAACTCCTCATGCTTCAAAAAGATGTTTAGAGAGCCAGGACACTGCCCCTGTCACCACTGGGTAGGACACACCTTGGCATGAAGTGAGTTTATCCATTGCAAAGTTGTCAGCTTTTCAAAACTGACCCATTGGTTGGTTTGTGGCCTGTAGCATGTCACTTCTATGTGTTTCAAGGTAAGAATCTAACACTGAGTACTTTTAAGCTGAGAGTTTTCATACCTTCCCAAAAGAAGCCTGGAGAGCTTGTTGCCCCAACATTGGGAGTGAGACACCATTTTTAGTAATAACAATAGACAGGCTTTTAATAGGAAAGACTGTTATTTTTTAATGCAGTGGATAACATGAATGTGTTCTTCAGAGCATGAGTCTGTATTTAACAAATGTGGTTTCATTTTTCTGTATTCAAACATATTGGCAACATAAACACCAGAGAAAAGGTAGAAGACTATTTATGGGGCAATTCCAGCAGGATAATAAATGGATATAAAATGGCCAGGTGTAGTTTTAAGCTTAAAGTAGACAATTTCTGCCTATCTGAAGAATGAAGTTCAGCAACTGTAAGAGGAAATGTTGAATCAAAAAGTCCAAGTACAGCTCTAATTTAGTAATCCCTGAGTTAACTGTCTGAGTTTCAGATTAACAGCACTACAGACACAGAGGTATTTGAGCTGGCTTTCTGAAGAGCCAGATTGTGTCCAACTGAGCTGGACACTGATGATGTGACCATTTCTGTCCTGCAGCTGGTGGTGAGTTGGAGCTAATTAAGCCCTGCTGGACCTAAGCTCATTTATACTTAGGTGTCTCTGCACCATGAGTTGCACTGTGTCCCTTAGTACCATTTTTTCCCCAGTTTTTCCCATTGTGTATGTATCCTAGCATCCTTTGCTTGCATGGATAATAAAGCCTGATCAGATTTTGAAAGCAGGTCCTTAAGGCATTTTGTAAAAGCTACAGTGAATCTAGAGATCTTGTAGTGTCACATTCTTCAAGTAGAAAGTATATGGACAGGTAATTCCCTACCTGTATTTGTCAGTATAAGCTGTAGCTACCTGTGCAGGCTGACCAGCTTGGGCTGACCACTGCTATGGGGAAGACTTGGGCTGTGGTAGCCCTCTGTGCTGGTGCAGTTAGCATTTGCAGTGTTTCTGTACAAAGCATTGCCACAAGAATTACTGTGAACTGCATAAAACTGTTGCCTGTTATTTGTGGTTCTGGAGATTGCATGTCAAAATCTTTTCCATATTTTGTATTCCCCCATGCCTTTATCTTGTATTTCTTTTTGGAAAAGATTTGTGTCAGATTGTTATGGGAGGGAGCCTAAAACATATCACAAGCTCTAATATTTTTATGTACACCAACTTTTTTGTTTTCTGCTACTCTTGTCTTTTGACAAAAGAAAAGAAAGATAACTGTTTCAAATGAGGAAAAAACAGTTCTCAAGTAGAATTGAAATGTGATAGTATAAAGTTGCCTACCCAAGTATTTTGAGAGACAGGAAACACACTTAGATGATCAGTAGTGGCTGTGATCCTGTCAGAAAAATGCAACTTAGAAAAATTTAGGTTTGATAACCTGGGCTGAATCACAGTTACTTCGGGAGATAGTGCATTATCTTCCTACTGCCTTCTGGTAACTCTGAGAGAACAGTCTGCTGACAGTCGGTCAGGTTGTCTGTCTGTTCTTCTCAAAACTCCCTTTTATCAGCAGTCACCATGTTTCTCTTTCTAAGGCCGGATGCAATACCCGCTGAAGTCCATGGAAAAAAATCCCAGGGTCCTGTACCCTGCTGTGCTCTATGAGCCAAAGCATGGGGTTTGGAGTCCACTACGCCTGGTTCATTAAATTCTGAAATGAGTTTTGCCAGAAAATAAATTATTTGCCAGAAAATTATTCCCTTCCTATAGGCAGGATGTTACATCTGTAAGAAACAGTTATGAACTAACCCAGATCTCCTAATTGTGTGTATTCAGTCACAAAAGGCTTATTCCTCACTGATGTACATCAGCATTGTCCCCAGCTTTACAGGGCTATAAAATGTTGTGAGCTGTGTACAGCTTGGCTTGTTTTAAAAAAGGAGATTTTATTAATGAACAAACATAAGAAAAAAGTCTGTTAATGTGAGCCTTAGTTTAAGTAAGCATATGGGGGGGGGGGGGGGGGGGGGAGTATAACCTACAGCTATGTTTCTGCAATGAAAGTGATTCTGGTATTTTAAAGTTCCGTGTAGCTTACCAGCACCAGATACACACTAGCAGCAATGTATGCAGCTCCTATTCAGCTACATGTGTCTTACTGACTCAGCTGTTTGTTTTTGAGCAGTTGTACTTAGGATAAACAATGGAGAGACTGCTGCAGTATTGCTGGCATTAGGCATCAGGCATTAAAGACAATTAATGGGCTTTAACTTCCCAAATTACTCAAGAGCCTTCAGAAGAAATCTGGAGAATAATTTTCAGTCATTGAATGAAAGTGCTACGGTTTTGTGCTTTGGTAAATAACCGGTTCACAGAGATGTCTTACTTATCACTGTGGTATGCTTATTCATTAAGGGCTAATTGCAGAGGTCTCTAAATGAAACGCTACAAACCACATTCCACTCCAGTGCCAGTTTGTTTAAAGTCTGCAAAGCTTTATTATTAGCACGATTTAATTATGAAAATGGCAACCATGGAGAATTCTGAACACATTCTTTCCCTTGATCATTAGTTACAGGGCAAAAATGAAACACTTTCAACAATGAAGGGTTCATATTTCAAGCTTATACAGTAGCTGCTAAAAGGCTATACTCAGAAAATCAATTTTATTAAAGTCCTTCAAGCACTAAAGGACTTCCATGCAACTAAGCAATTTTAAAAACATGTCCACAAGCAGTGACTTTTTGATTCATGTTTTTAGCAGGGTTATATTTTCACTGTTTTCAATATTGTCCCCCAAAGCGGGGTCAGAAATGGTTTGAGGGGGGGAGAAGAGGTGAGCAAAGCATGTTCTCACTTAGCTGTGACTTGCATCCTTTACCTTTAAGGTACTTTAAAAAGGACTATGGACTGGATCCAGGAAGTCTGGCATGCTCTTAACTAAACCAGATCAAAAGTCAGTAGTGTTTTCACCTTTTTCAGCTTGCTTTTGCAGCCCAGGAAATTAAGTTTGGGGACTGCTAAGAAACAGTGTAGACTCTGGGCTTTTTAAAAAAACTGAAGCTGTGATTTGAGCTAAAAATAACAGGAAACTCTTTTTCCTAGACAGAAAAGGAAAAGGCATCTATGGTAAAAGGATGAAAAGAGTTACACATCACTCTGTTCCTGAAGAGATGTCAGGGAGTTGAGAGCCGTGTCTGTATTTCTGGGCCTGACATCCCTGGACTGATGGAAAACTGAGAGCAAGTCCCCCAAAGTCACTGTGTTGTCAAGTAAATGATTGCTCTGATCCAAAGCACTTTGACTTCCATGAATCAAAATCCTCCAAATTAGTGGATAACCCTAGCCAAGGGAAAGAGTATAGAAAGTCTTTTAGTGCATCCTGAAATTCAAAGGATAAAAAACCTTAGTCTTTAGGTGCATGTCTATATGTATAATGGAGTTAAAGCTTTTAAAATGGATATAGGCTTCCCATTGGCTGTCCACTGGGCAAATAAAGTATCAATAAAATATTGCTAATGAAGTAAAAGAAAACAGAGACAAAAGCAAATGAAATAAGAGTCTCAGGAGAGTTGTCACTACTATTAAGAAGAAATAATGTGCAGCAGAACTGTCTCTTATCTGTAATCTAGTTTTATTTTGTTCCTTGTTGTTTATATACCTGCTTTCCACTTCTTTTCCTGTTATTTCATTTTTTAGATGTGTATTTCTAGATGCACTTTTTGTTACTCACTAGCCCAAACTGTTCTGAATGCTCAAGATAAATACTTGAGTATTCATCTTTAGAGAGACGAATAATGAGTATAAAATTTTCACACGATATCTAAAATGTGAGAACAAGAGCTGAAAGGTGCTGTCAGCTAAGAGAGTTGTATCTGCCACTTAGAAAAGAACATCTTCATAAAGTTACTATCACTGCTATGAATATTTTTAATGCACTTTGATGGGATGAATCCAGTGTCTGCAGTTCAAGTGGGGATAATGCCACAGCTGATGGGCCTGGGAAGGGCTTCCTTTGCTCAGAGGTGGGCTACTGCTTGTGCCCTCCTAAAGCAGGTAGGGCCCAGGTAACTTCTAGTAAAAAGTTTCCATTGTGTATGTTCAAAAAAAATCCCACAAGTTCCCAGCCCAGAATAACTCAGGCCCCCAAAACTCTGGCTGTATTTGTGGTACATGGGCAGGATTTTCAAATACATGATGTTTGGCCTAATGATCTTCCCATTTAACCCAGTTATGAACCATCAGTTTTGCAGAAACAAGCTGAAGCAAACTGACAGTGAGTTAGAAAAGTTACGATTAAGTGCATGCTTGTATATACAACCAGTATGCCAAATATTCCTGCAGCCACTGAGGTCAGTCCAACATATTTTATCAATTTCAATGTGTGAATTAATCCAAATTCTCCAAGTACTTCAGATTTAGCAGCAACAGATCAGTGAAGTCATTACATACTTTTTTTTTATTTTTATATGATTGGATTTTTAGACCTTAAGTCTCTGGTGACAGCAATAAATATCCATCATTAGGTATGAGTGATCATGACTGGCTGTTCTAGTTCTGCCTATGAAAGATTGTTTCCTTTGGGAAGCTGTAAGAAATGCAACTGATGGGGAAAAAAAACTCTTCTTGGTAAACTTAAAAGGCGCTTTTTTTTTTTTTTCATCCTGGTATTGATTGTGGTCATTTTAAATCACATAAATAAGGGACTGATATTGTCTGTTTCTACAAAATTTGAAAATCCCCCAGAAGCAGTCCCACACCGGGCCCGGCTTTCCCTGCAGCTCAGCCACCCTTGCTCCCTGCAGTGATTCCGCTCCCTGCTTCTCACTCATTTTAACTGGGCTAGTGAAGTCACTCAAATACTGCAGCGAGGAACAAACCTTAAAGGGCTCAGCCTAAATCAGGCTGGGTCTCTGGACCTGCATTTCAGGCCATGCTAGTGGGAGCAGGGTGAGGACAAAGGCATTGTTCAGTAGACAGGTTTTCCCTTGCAACACGAGTTCCTTACGCAACCACAATAAGAGAACCACCTCAAGTGGATATGGAGATGGCACAAATACTAAATAAAAGCAGACACAGGTGTCACACTCCATGTTGAAAAAGGGCAACACAGGTTGAATTGCAACTCATTGCTGCTGCCAGCTGCAAACTGGGTTTTGCACTGCTCAGCAGCAGGGTAAAGAATTCTGTGAACTTCTGGTTCACAGTGAAAATCCCTTGGGTTTAAAAAAAGTGTAGTGAATTATGGGGGGAAATTATTTTTGACCTATGAATACATATCATTAAAACTTATGTTTTATTTCCATGTCAAGATTTGGATTCTTATTTTATAGAAAACACTTGTGAAGAAAAGTAAATATAAAATGAAGCATCCCCAAAATTGACTTAAACTTTTTAGACTACAGAAGGATCTTTACCAAAATAACATATATTCATGAAAGGCTTTGATGTTCCAAAGGAGCATTCCCCCCCCCCCCCCCCCCCCCATCTGCAAAATCAAATGGAAAAATGTTTTCCAGCTACACTGGGTCTTCATTTTACTCATGCCAAGATGAGCCTAGCCTACCCAGGAAACACCCAGTTCTCCTTCAGCTCGCAATTAAGTGCTGGCTTCTTAAGAGGTGGCTAAGGAGAAAAGCCAATGCCTGTTACTTCCTGCTACCGCTGAGTGGCACCCTGTGAAGTGCAGTTCAAGACAGCAGCTGAATTTGGGGTTTCAGGACTCCAAAATCCACTGACTGCAATGAAAACCCAAGTGTAGGGCAGAGCAGCTCTGTCCTTCGCTACTGAATTGCTCCTTTTCTGAAAAGGCTGCACTAACAGCAGGAGAAGAAGAATTATTGGTATGATGGCAGAAAAGGAGCCTACTGGCAGTTAGTTCCTGCGTAGGTCAGTGGTATTTCACATTTGTGTGTGTGACTGGACATGGATACATATGTTCTGTTCAACAGGAAAATGTGTAACAGAGTCAATTTGTATTTGCTTTACTCTCAAAAGCAGTACACCCATTTCTGGGTCCTGGTATATCATTCATCTCATTGTCATTGAACGTGTTTTTCATCTCGTCCATTGCTATTTCATTGCCTAAATGGAAGGGAAATTCAGTGAAGTTATTGTTGTTGTTATTATCATCTCATTTTTATCTGAATTTAAACCAACTAATACTCAAGCAGATTGGAAATTCAGAAAATGAGCTCACCTGGTGTCTGGCTGCATGCATTCTACACAGATGAAAGCCCTGACCCTGCAAACACACTCCTGTCAGAAGTCCTTGATCTCATGGTAGTCCTTAGGGCTGCTCGGATTAGAAAAAAATTGCAGGATTAAGTCTTAGCAGTTCATTTGAAATATAAGACATTTGTTGCTTAATATTGCAAAACAAGTCTCTCTCGTTTTTCTTTTTCTTTAAAACAAAATAAATATTCATTGAGTTGTGGAACTCAATGGACTCTTTCAGGAGATAGCTTTAACCATGTGAAATGGAGGCAGCTGCAATAAAAACATGTATGATTTTTATCTCTTCCCATCAATATAGTACAGCAGTTTATTTGATAAGTAATGAGTATTTGTGAAATGCCCAGAAGGTACCTCTGGAAAACTAAGTAACAAATTCAGCTGTAGGTATCTGTAGCTGCATTTTTAGAAAGTTTGGTGATGTGGTGTTGGAACACGGTGAGGTGGAACTAGTAAGTCCAGTGAGTTCCCTCACCTCTGGTGGTACAGCAGCGTGCTGCGGTTGTGCTCAACAGCTGCATGCGCAGAGCTGCTGCATTGGTGCTGGCAGTTAATAAGGGACCTGATTCAGTGAAGTAATTCACTCATCCTAGTGCAGTAGTTCAATCCTAAGCTTCTGATTCCCTACCCCTTTCTCAGAGCAACAGTAAGTAAAGTGTTTCCTGCTGGTGGGTTCATTGGCTTTGGTGGCAGGGATCAAGGAAAGCAGTATGCACCCACTAAGACTGTCCCTGATGCTGATTTTGGTATTTGAAGCTCTAGCTCTTCTCTGCTGTGTTGTGCAATGTAGTTTTTGGTCTTTGCTTCTTGACTAGCTGTTTTCTAGTCTGTTTATACTTGGGACATGCACTGTATGCTGTCCATGCAGGCAAATCCTGCAGGCCTGGAAGGGAAGCACTAGTCTGTCGCTGTAAGCAATACTGTTTGGGTATCATCATGTACTGGGAGAAATGTTTCTTGTACAGAATGCACTGCTCTGATTTTTTTTAATGGCTAAATACTAACCAATGTATTCATTTGAGAGCTGTGGGGCTGTCTCATGTGTAAATATTTATGAAATCGTTTTCCCTTTATTTGTTTTTTCTATGTAATATGAGAAATTTGAATTTAATTGTTGTAAAGGCTTGACTTACATTGATAAAAACCAAGTGTTTTACAGTCTGACACTTCATCCTTCATTCACGTCACCACTCTACTTTTGTTTTGTTTCCCAGATCAGTCAGAGTTGAATCCAGACTGTCAGCTATAACTTTGAACTTCCTGGCTTTTCTTACAAGACTACATGTCTCTTTTTTTCTTGTTTAGATTGATCTTCTGATCTGACCTGTGAAAGAGTGATTGGGAGGTTACAGAGGCAAATTGTCACACTGCCATGATGGGATGCAGCAAGTAGAGGGAGCTACAGAATAATGCAGCTGCTTTGCCTTAGCTGAAGCCTGTACATGGCATCTGTTACTCTGAGGTCTGGAGCCCTCCTTTGCTGCTGGCCCCAAGCTTAGCTCTGCTCTGCTTAATAAAATAAAACTAGAGATATCCTCATCATAAAGATCAGGCAAAGATACTCCTGAGATTTAAAAGGTGTAGAGGGCTTGAGATAGCACTTGCAGGGCACAGGCATGGTCAGATGTATACAAGCCAGAGGGCAGATGCTAGCAAGATTTAATGGTAAAAAGAAATGTTAATAAGTGGTGTTAGTACTAACTGATTGGGGAAAATAACCACCATATCCGAGGTACCTAGCTAAGGTGTGCAGGGAGCGGCTGCATTTGGTGATTTACCTTCCCAGTACTGCCATAGAAGTAGTGTATCTACACAAGGTTGCTTTTGGCCCTCCCTACCTGAAATGAAACCTGGAGTGTCAGGCACTGTGCGGGAGGCTTTCTGAAAACCATGGCTGCTGCTGGAGTTTGAACTACTGGCTAGGGCTGAGCTTTCATGTAAACTCATAAAAGCTGAATGAAAGTAATAAAACTGTACATGTATGTTGGTAAATAAAATAGCATTGAAGAAAAAGTTAATTCTCTTTACACCTACACTGGAAAATTGTTTTCAAACAGCAGATTATAAATGTTTTCTCCTGCTCATTGGAGATGGTTTTTAACAGACACATTTATGCTATAGTGTTCCACTTGATCCAAAGTAGTCTCACTTTCCATACAGAGAGATTATTTTGAAAATACTTATACCTACACATTCAGAGTTCACTGACATCAATCAAGTTTATCCAGTGTCAAAGAAATCAAAATAATGCCCTGGAGGTCTAGCAGTAAAGCATACAAAACAGGAGGCTCCTGTTCCCTGCTTATAAAACCCTCATATTTTTAGTTATGAAAACCTCTTATGTAAAATGTGCCCAGTGAGCAGAGCTGGAGTAGGCAGGGTATTACCCAGCACAGCTGGGGTTCATCTCCTGTAAACACAATGACAGCAGAGACTGGTTTGCCTGCCCGGTTGTAAGGCTGTGTGGGTTTCAGTACCCTTTGTAATAATTTAAACTAACAAACAAGAGAAGTTAATTTAAATTAAACCACCAGTTGCTACATTTAATTTGTGAATTGTTGTTGTCAACAACCAGTTGAAGTCATTAGTAAAAATGGCATGTTTGTGTATCGGGACAGTTGTTACTACAGAGCAAAATTATTGTAGGCTGTTCTTAGCAAACCGGCTGTGAATATTTTGCTGAGAATAGTTCATGGCTGCGTTTAATCAAAACTAGTATCTTCAATATCTGTAGCTCCAACATCATATTGTTCTCATCATCTAGATTAGTAGATTTTTCATCTAATCTTCAAATTTTCATTTCCCAAGTTCAGAGTTCATTCTAAATGAGTGCTGTTCAATACCCACCTAAGATGTGCCTTTTCTGTGAAATGGTCTTCCCAGCCCACTGATTTATTGCTGTAGCTGTACAAGGCACATAAACACAGCCAAAGTGAATTAGACATTTTCTGAAGCAAATATTAATGAAAGAAGTCATCCATTTCCAGCAGCTGTGCACATATCAAGGAAAGCTTCCTAAGACTGAGCTGATTGCAGGTATACATTGGATATTAACTGAATATTTGATTACATCTAATGAAACCCATGCAGTTGTAGCTCTTTCATCTGCAATACCAGCTACCATGTACATATGTGGTAGTTTAGCTCTCCAGGAGGAGACTGGTGTTCGGGCATCTCTGTTTTGGGTTTCCAACTGACAAGAATCTCTGTGTTTGGGAAGGGGCTGAGAAATGTTATTCACAGAAGCACCACTGGTTATGGATGTACTACACCGACATTTCTGTTTTGGTGTGCCATCTTCCATACAGGAACTATAGTTCTCATTGGTGTCAATAACCTGCCATAGGTGCCTGTGGCTCTTGGACTGCTGCTGCTGAGAGGAGTTTCCCATCAGAGAGTCCTAGTTGGTGGCATTTATGCCACTGAAAAACATACCCAACCCCTTTAATTCAAATAAAGTCTTAGTGAAAAAATAAGAATTTTTGCTTCTGGGAAGTCACTAATGCAGCAGAGCACAACACTCATGCAGCTGGCTCCTCTGCCAGTTTGCTCAGTGGGATTTGCTGGCCTTCACTAAAACCCACAGCCACCTCTTTGCCTAAGGTGCTAGAATATTTTTTCTAGAGACTTGACATTACTTCTTTTATTTATTTATTTAAAGCTGCTATTTACTATATTGCAAAGAAGACATTTCAGACTGAGTCAGTAAAATAATTTTCAGAGACCATGAGGGCTCTTCAGATCCAGTCTCATTTCCTGGTCTGCAGGGTTGTAGAGAACATGCTGTGTTACTGGGATTGTGCTGCAGTCCTGGACATCAGGTTTCAGGGGCAGCAAACTGGAGTGCCTCCACTTGCATTTCTCCTGATCTACACATGCATAACTGAGCTCAGATTAGCTGTACCTCAAAAATGCTCTTTCAACCAGATCATAGTGTGCAACATGCACTTGCTGCCTTTTCTGAGTTTTTGCTAGGAGAGAGCAGCTTTGTGCACTGCTGTTAACAGTTCCATTGCTTCTGTTTGAATTTTCTTGGAATTACTTGGCATGAATTGGCACCATCTCCGTTTTCACTCTCTTTATGTGCAACAAGGCTTAAGAGCACAAAGGCCCAGTGTTACAGCTGCTAAGATCTGAACATACAAGGCTTGAGCTGTGTCATCCAAAGCAAAACCAGGTGATGGAGCTGCTTATCTGCTTGTGCTCCCACTTTATACCCAAATTCTCAGCAGGGTCTTTTCGAAACCCCGTTTGCATCAGCCTGCAGGATTGCACCTCCTGTTAGGAAACTAGTGCTGAAAGGACTGGATTCCTTTCTTGATCCCTTTGTGAGCAGAGCTGGGTGGTTTATTTTTAGACCACGGCACCTATACTAATGTTATGGGGCTGCTAGTGAGGACTGAATTCAAAAGGAAGAGAGAGCAGGGGGATTCTGCATTTACCTCCATTCCCAGCATATTCTCTCACCCCAGTCCCTGCCAGCAACGTGGCAAAGATTTGTGCCCTGCTGCACGAGTGACATCCCAGAATCAAAAATTCTTATTTTTTCACTAAGACTTTATTTGAATTAAAGGGATTGGGTATATTTTGCAGTGGCATAAACGCCACATCAATAGTGCTCATTGAGAGAGATTATTATTGAGTGGATCAGATAAATATGGCCTACAAATGTGCTGATTTACTCCAGCTTGTAAAACAAAACAGTTTACGTATACAATTTAAACATTCTTTCTGCTTTTTTCCCCTAACCACATCCCTTGTGTGCATAATTGAGATTTCCTTACCACCCAGAAGATAGCAAGGGAATTCTTCAGGGTTTGGGCTGTGTTTTAAGCGGGTGCAGCTGGAAGCGGGTGCCGGATGCCGCACACCTCCAGGAACACTAGAGAGCAGGCTCACACTGCTGTACCACCGCACTGGCTGAGGCCCTGCAATCGGCTGGAAATGTAATAATTGCTCTTTTATTCTTTAATAAACACACGCCACATCATACAGAGAAACAAGGGGAGAGAATAAGAGAGAGGATATTGCATTCTTCCACAAAGGGCTGTGCTGTGCAGTCTTATTTTATACGCCTTTTTTTTTTTTTTTGTACCAGCAGAACAGTATTTTAAATTACTCTTCCATCTTTCCTCATCTTCCCCCCCTTTTAGGTAAATTAATGTATTGATTAGAGCCCATTAGCGTGTAATTGATTGTTAATTTGACTCATCTTACAAATCATGTTTATCAATGAAAAATATATATTTTTCATTTCATTCCTGCTATAAACTGATAAAAACCTTGGTGTCCAGAATTCAGGCTGAAACTCCGTTTGCAGATATTAAAACACAGATTGTGATAACCTGCATGTTATTTAAAACAATTAGATATCATTTGTAAGCAAATTGTTAGAGAAGAGATGCAGTAAGTAGGACAATTAGGCAAGTATGGAGGGAAATACTGGATTTTTTTTTTTACTGTTTTTATTTATTACTTTTTCTTTCTGAACAAACATGACTGGACATGGTGGTATCACTGAAACACAGCAAAATTACTGTTTTGTGGTCTGGCACTGATCACTTCAAACATGAAGCAACTTGTGTGTCTGGACTTATAATCTTGTGACCGCATCCTTAGGATTTTACGTGCTGCTGCACTGGCCATTCTGCAAACTTCCCAGTTGACTGTAGATTGTCTTTCTGACATAGCAAAATGAAACATTTTACATACTGAAGCTATTTGTTAATTCTGAGGCCAGAAGGCATATGATACTTCCCAAGGCTAGTGGAAGACATACCAACATTAAGGGAATAATCATTCTGTTTTATATGGGCAGGATCCATGCAAATACCAACTAATTCCCTCCACTGAGGCAAGTATAGGCAGTATTATTATCCCTCTGTTACAGATAAGAGAACTGAGATGAGTAGTTAGCAGAACAGGCATATATTTATGTCAAAGTTAGGATAAAAAGTTTGAACCAGCAAAGCTTTGCATATAATGGGTAGTTACTGATAAAAAAGTAAGATAAAGTCTTTCTATTTACATCTTTTTTAAATCTGTCATTTGGAGACTAGAACTAGACTTGTCTGTGGGTTGCTTGGGGATTTTTTTCTCTATTATTTACAGTAAACAATGTGTAAAATAACTGAAAATGCAGTAGTGACTGAAGGGGAAGGGGAAGGGGAAGAGAGAAATGCTTTGGGTGAAAGGTATTGAACTGTTTCAAGCAAAAAGTTCCTTTTCCTAAAAGCCTGAAGTGTTTTCAAGACAGGAATTTAGAAATAACATTCTCACTTCTAAATCATACAAGTTCAATGAAAAAAAATTTAAAAGGATATAAAGCCACAAAGAGTGAATGTGTAGCATCAGCTGTTCCAACACAAACCCTTTTTAATTTTTGACTTTCAGTATTTTCCACTCCAAGCAGGAGAAACACCTCAAAAAAAAAAAAAAAAAAATCAATTCTTCTCACAGTTCTCCTATAGATGGCTATATTTTTCTCCAAATGCATTTCTACAGCAGACTGTGATCATCTAGTGCTGGATAGATACAATCCATATGTTTCTCCTTTTAGGAAATATGATTCTCGTATAACAGCTAAAAAGTAAAGGCCAGGAAGATTTGCAGAACCATACAGCTTATTAGCCCATAATCCATATTGGAAAAGACATTTGTACAGCACAAGATCTGCCGTGCATGTGTGGAGCAGTCAGATTAGTCTCTAGCAAGTCTGCAGAGTGCAAGTTTCTCACCAAGAGTGATCACTGGGGAAGCTGGAACATGAATGACCAAACACAGCTGAAAAAAAAATGGTTTTGCAGTTCAGCCCTATAAAATTTCTGTAATATAATCTGAAAAGCAGCACGCTCTTCAGATCTGCTCCTAAATGGAGATGGAGAATCACGAACACTGGTGTCCAGGGAAATTTTGTGCGAATGCGTGAAGTTTTGAATGGGAATCCTGCACAAGTTGATGAATTTTGTGTAGTTCAGGCTGAATTTTCCCCAACGTGTTTTAGTGTAAGAAATTGAGTCTTAACTTTGGGATGTGGATGAGATGGAGACAACTGCTATGGCTCTTGTCTGGAACCATCTCGCTGCTCCAGTTACCAGAGGAGACGCGCCTCTAGTTCAGCCCCAGCTCCCTAACTGCAATGCTGCGCATTTGGTGGCCAGTACCACCACCAGGCCAGGCCAGAGCTAGTGTTCTCCATTAGGAGCTGCGTACTTTGACCTAGTCCAAAATTCTGCAAGTGTGAAAACACAAGAGTCCCTTCCATGGTTTGTGGGAGGTCCTGGAATATCTGTGCTATTACATTTAATCTGATAAACCTGAGCTGCAGAGCTGGATCCAGCTCTGAAATGTTCGTTCAAGCTCCTTATAGCAAGATCTTTAATTAACACTTGCAGAGCATTGAAATACCATGACACTGTGTTCTTACTAATGAAAATAAACCTGGAGTTGTGTTCCTTGGTCTGTTGACATTTACAGTTGTGAAGTCTGAGCCAGGCTGGGAGTTTCTGCTTATGAGTAGGTGACACTTGGATGCAGCAGATACAGACCACAGTGAAGCACAACCTGAATTCCAAACCTGGGGCAGAAATCAGGGGGGCAGTAGTTGTGGTGCTGCCCATCTCCTTCTGGCCCCACTGAAGGGCTTTGCTGCTCCAGCAGCTTTGCACCCCCTGGGATGCAGCTTTTCCTGCCTGAGAGACTACCATGACTTGCTCTACCATGGTTACAAAGTTTCGATAATTTAGCAAACATTATTTAGGAAATTGTGATGAGGAGAAGAAATAGCTGCTGTAAAACACACTGCATATGTAAATGGCAGCAATGCAGCTGAGACCCCTCTTTGAACTTAAACTGACTTTGGAGCATCAGGATTTTGGTCAGTTGCTTGGAGCACTCAGTGTTTCAGTGACATACTGGGGAGGAAGTCATCCTCCACATGCTTCTGGCTGAAGGTATTTCTACCCCTCTCCTTATATATGGGACTTGCAGAAGAGCAAAAACTTAATTGTTCCTTCTCATTTAGTTGTATTGTAATTGTTTTTTTTTTCCTAAATATAAATAGATATGTAATACCAGAAAGCTTAACTTGGGTAAAATGTCGGAAAAGGAGGGGGAAAAGGAAAGATTTCACAAGCTAAAAGAAGTGCAAAAATATTTGTGCAGTATTTTAGTCTTTTTTTTTTTCCTTTTGGCTTTGTTTGTCTTGCAGCATTAGCAGGATAGGCCCTACTGATTTTGCTGGCATGTATTTGTAACCCAAGAATGCTTTTTGGCAAAATTAGAAACAAATTTCATGTGTTCTGCAGTGCCCTCCAGTGCTATAAAGGACAGGAACAGAATCTGTGGCTTTGTCAAGACGACTCCAGGAAACCACAAAGAAACAGAGATTAGAAAGAAAATCGGGGAAAATAATAAATAAAGAGGAAACACCCCTGTAGCAGATGCTGCACAGCTTGGGAGGGGAGCACAGCCTGAAGCTCCCCACCACGCTGACAGAAGCAAACAATGGAGCCCTCGATGCGACAGGAAACAAGGACTTGTGGCTCCGGGTTGGTTTCACATAAGTGGTTCCAGGATTTCGAGGTGAGATGACGGTCCAAAATGTACCTGTCTGTTTTCAGGTGTGTGGATAAACAACATGCCGCTCCTCTCCCCCCAGCAGGATGGGAATGCTGTATGCTCAGTCCATCAAATTAAACACAGGCAGGTTTTCATTTCCAAGCCTGTGTGTTTGGAGATGATGGATGGTGAGATATATGTCTCTATAATGAAGGTTTCATTATGAATTTTTTTAGATGTCAACATGGCTCTTCATTTCCAACCAAGAAGTGCCATCCTCTTCCTTGTAGCTCCTAGGTTCAACACGTGTGATATTGCCAAAGGAAATGATCAAATAATCTCTGAATACATTGATTTAATATATAGTTATATTTACTCCGGTTTTACTGCAAAGCTTCAGGAGACCTGAATGACATAATAAACTGTATAAATAAAAATATGGAGGAGTAATGTATAGGGAGATTAGAGAGAAATGATCAGTGGGATCATTTGGTTGCAAGCAGTCAAGAAGATTTAACTGGCTTGTCTCTGTCTTGTTGATGTCCAGTTGTCCATTGCTTACTAAGAGCCAAGTGATCAAAAATGTCCTGATTGGAACAGTTACAGAAAGGAAGTTTGAGTAAATCATGTTTAGAAGCCATTCATCATTGAAAACAAGCAAACAAAACCCTTGAACTCTTCATGCACTCCGTAACGGAGTTTTCCCAGTCACAATTAAAATACCTTGTAATGTATGCATCTGATAGTGGCTGATGAGCAGCAACACTCAGTGTGCCTCACATATGGACTGCAAGTTATATCATCTCCATTTTTAATGTTAGCCAGATCCTCGTATATGTTTGGGTTGATGGAGAGTCACAGGAAACCTGTTATAAAGGGGTTTAAGCCAAAATGTTCTGCCAGGAAACCTGACACTCATCTGTGGAACTGGTCATGTGTGGAAAAGATTCATCTGTATTTCAGGGAAACAAGGCCCTGTGAAATACCTACAGTCTAAATGACAGGCTATTGCGCATGAGTGAGAACTGGCTGAGACCACGATGCTGATGGAGCAGCAATGTTGTTGTTGTCATCTAGGGGAGGTGCACAGGCAGAGCTGGCAATGTGGGAAAAGGGAACCTCTGTAAAACTGCCCAACGATTTTCCTGCAATGACCAAGCAGATTTGATGTTAAATGTTTTTTGCCTTTCCTTCTCTTCACACTCTCCCAAGGGATTTTTTATTTACTCCAGTACGCACATAAAGTGCACAATATAAAAGAGTTCACATCTCCTTAAACCTCTGTCTCTGCCACTGTGAGCATGGACTCATGCAAGCAAGACTTCAGTGACCCAGTTTTGTGTGGCATCAAAATGTGAAAGCTCAAACAGCATTTTGTGATTTTTCTGGTAATACTGTGTGCAGCCTTTAGTGCCATTACCCTGGAGCTGGCCGAGTTCTAGGAAAGAGGGAGAGTTCTAGGAAAAACCCAGCAGCACCACTTTGCTCTGCCCTGCAGTGCTGCCCCCATTAAAAATGCATTATGCATGAGCTCAGAGAGGATAAATTAAACCACCCACACAGATTTAGGATGTGCATTTGAGTTGTATCCAGCTGGTGGTGAGATGGGCTTTACTGAGGTGAGTACATGTTGCGAGTGTATAATGCTACCCTTGTGCCCACAGTCACTTGCACTTTGGTGGAGCCTCAGTCCCACCCATCCAAACTGGATCCTGTGGCAGAGTTTCCCATGTTGCTTTCTTGTGAACTTTCCCTTCTTTACCCATCAGTGGGTGCACTGATGAATTTTTGTGATGGCAAGACTTCTCTGCAATGCTTCAAGCAAAGGTCAGTGAAGGAACAGGCCCCTCAGAAGAGTCTGACAACAGCCCCTGTCTGACCTGCACATAAACCTTTCGCAGCTGCAGCCCGCTCCTTGCTCAAGTACTAAATTGACAGAAGTCATCTCAATATCCTCATCTGAATTTGCCTGAGTTACTTGTTTACTCTGTGAGATTTTCTCCACTTGTCTTACCCTAGGATGTCAGGATCCAAGTATTTGATACTGATCTTACAGACGTTTGGTTTTTTTTGCTTTCTTTGAAAGTTGGCTAAATGCAGCTTGTCATCCCCCCCTTTTTTTGAGAAGCAGTATACTGCACCGCTGTCGCAAGGACAACACGTCAGAGCTTCTTCCACTGCTGTAGCAGCATCCTACCCAACCGCCAAAAGAAAGTCTAACAATAATTAGAAGCCTGTAGACTAATAACAACAATTAGTCTATAATAATCAGGAGCTTGCAAGAGAGATCTGGCTTGACCGGTTCAGGAGGGGGAATTTCAGTATCAGACAAGACCTCTGGCTTTTGTGTCTGTCCCCAGCCAGGCCATGCAATCACATAGGTTACATGAAGTTTTACCATGTGATATGGGGAAGCTGCTGCCCAAGCAGTCGCACATGACCCAAGGAGTTGTACAGACACCATCAAGACTGTAATTGCTGGACTTAGTTTCTTTGCAGTGGGTAGCTCCAGTACACCTGTGAGTGCCCTTCCAACTCCTCGGTCACACACACATGCTCACTCCCAGTAGTGCTCCCTTCTCCTTCAGGATGACCCCAGGTTTCCCATAGCAGTCTCAGGTGTCCAGTTCCAGGAGAAATAATCTAATAATTGGCTGGTATAGCAGAAGGGGAAACTTGAGCTGGATGCTTCTGGAGAAGGCCCCAAACAAAGAAATCACTGGGCAGCCATACCCTTCCAATTTATGCTCTTCACATGTTTTTTTAGTCCAATGGTGGTTTTGGTCTAGGGTCTTCTAACACATTACTGGATTCTTTCTCCGTCTCCACACAGGCAAGCCATTAACTACTCGTATCTTGTTGAGCTGCAGCTTCTGCTGAGGGTTGTGGCCTCCTTATCTTCTGGTTTGCACATCTTGTGCACCTGCTTGCAGGCAGACCGTAGGAAGCTAAAAAAGTCCCAGACCTAGGATAAACACTACTTAGCAACACCTAAAACACCAGCATTTAGCATTCAGTTATCAGCATTCTTCTCAGACTAAAGATGAAACACAGCACTGCACCAAGTACATAGGAATTACTATGAAAATTATTTCTATTGCTGCTCAAAGTATAGCTAGTAAAAGTCCACATTTTGCAGCCTAAGACTTCAGCAAATGTAGCTACTAAGCAAGTAAAGCTAAGCAAGCAGTGAACTAAACCACACAGTATTGTAACTGTAAGTCACTCATTCTATTTAAAACTTATTTAAACTAAACAGCTGGTATCTCCCAACACCATGTTTGTCATAAAGAGCTGCAAATCCATTATGCAGATGAAGGTGGATCACCACTTCTTTAAGGGGGGTTAAAACCAAAAATATTATAAAGCTCTTTTATTTATTTATTTATTTATTTATTTATTTATTTTATTTCTTTATTTCTGTGTCCAGATGGGAGTTTTAGAAAAAGGTTTTAAAAAAAAAAATAAAAATCTCTGGAGTTTGGAATCCTAACAAAACAGGTAACACAACCCATGGTGGCCTATCAGAAACGTGACATTACGGTCATTTTATGAAATGTATATTTTTGAGCTCTGTGAAATGTATATTCTGTATTCAAGGTCTGATAAAGAGGATATTGACAGGTAGAGCCATAGGTGCTTCCAAGTCAGTAGTTACTTGTTTTTCTTGCACTAATAAGGATCCAGCAAGGTTTTAAAAGGAGAAATTTATCCCCTCATGTAAGGTACTGGTGGGTGGAGAATTCTACCTGAAATCACAGTGCTCAGGAGTTGGTAGGAATTCAAGCACTTTGGAAAATGAAACCTACTTTCCCTACCAAATGACCGGGAGATGATTATTCCTGTGTCCACGTGCTTGAAATAGACCTGGTTTATTTTATTTTTTCAAGACGTGTTTGAGTGCTGAATACTGTGTACTGAAAATGCAAAATTAACACTTGGAGCTTCTCGTAGTGGTCTGTTCCATCCTGGTTACTGTGATGCTGACAGTGTTGCTACTACCAGTGACAGCCCATCCATCAAGCCCAAAGTGTACCTTTGACTCGCTTCATTCTTCTGAAGAAAGCGAAGAAGAAAGCAGCTGGCTTAGAAATGCTGCAGTGCTCTAGCAGAGAGGTATTTCATGTTTGTAAAATAAAATTTGAATTAAGTCATTTTGAAGGAGGTAGCTTTCCCATTAAGGATGGCTGGTAGAATTTGGCTGCGTGTCCAGTGCATGCCTGGTATTTGGCTGTTGCCTGAAACTCCCTGTGCGCCTCTTGGGCTGCACTGCCAGAGACAGCAATTGAGACCTGCAGAAGTAAGCAGCTCCACACCTGAGACCAGGCAGAGCTGGGAGAAGCAGCAAATGCTTTCCTTTTGGATTTCAACCAGATTTTGCCTCAGCCCATCCTGTAGCAACTGACTGCAGATCCTTAGTGCTTTTCACCAAAAGAGCTTTGACAGTTTACGGACTGTCTTTTGGGAGTGTCTTTACATACCAACATTATTATTGTTGTTGTTATTGTGATTATTATTGTTATTATTACCACTTTCAGAAGAACTTCCCCTAGATGATCATTCCTCCATCAGTCCCCTTTTGCATCCCAGTAGAATATAAGAGATGGTTTTGGCTACAGCAGGAGTCCTCTGCCCCAAACAGAAACTGCAGTGGTTGGTGCTGTTAGTGAAAGCTTTGTATCTGTTCGTGTGTTCTAAGCACAGAGACTGTTGGCATTGCTTTCTATTAAGGCACTTTCCATTTCATGCCCAATATTCAGTCTATAGTGCAGCTGAACATCAGCTGTTTACTTGTCATTAGAAGACTGTGGGCAGCACTCTCCTGCCTTGCTGGCGATTGCAGTCTTCAGCATATGTCTGTGCAACACATCTAGGTGTACTTGTAACATGGGGTGGCTGCATGGATGAAAGGTACCTACTGCTGCCACAGAAGTGTGGTGACACAGATGAAGGGGAGATTAGTTATTAGCAGTGAAAACCTGGAGCTATGGGCTGCTGTTTGGGCAGATTAAAGCCAGCATGAGTGTGCCCAGCTGGACTACAGCTTGATGTCAGTGTGCCATGAAGATACCTTCTAGCCTCATAAGCTTTTTGGGCCTAAGTTCACCTTGTCTTAACTAACAGATAGGTGATGGGCTGGAGGCACAGAGAATGTTCTCATGGAAGAACTGAGCTTTTAACCAGCCAGCAGAGTCAGAGGTGAAGTCATGTCAAGTAGCCTCTGCCTGAAATTTCAGCAGGCGGATGTCGGATGTCACTACAGGCCTTAGGCTGTGTGTGTATGTCTTGAAACCACAAAAGCTTTAAAAATGTGCACATACTTCTTGAACATGTTCTTTCAACTCTACTCCTTGGTGTGAAGTAACATATACCTGTGGAGGAGGCCACTGGAAAATGTGCTTCCTGTTGCAAGGGAGTTGGTGTGATGCAGTGCAGAGCTGGGGTGGGGAGCTGTTGGTGTCAGCTGCTCCTCCCAAGGGAGATGGCTGTGGGACCAGCTGAGTCTTGCCAAAAATGCAGGTGAAAGCTCTCTGGGCACAGGGAAGAGCTGCAGTTGGTCATATCCAAACCTGGTGTTGGTGCTGTGGCTCTTCTCAACAAGACTCATCTTTAGCTTTGCACAGCTCAAAATTCTGCCCATGCTCTGCTCACCTGCTACTTCTAGTTAGTAAAGTTGGTATGTGATCAGTACTGAAGCTGTTCAACTGTTTTCTCTGACAGAAAGGAGATTTTCTCTCAGAACTTTTTAAAATCCTCCCAAAACCTCTGTTGGTGACTACAGTTCAGCAGAATTATTATTTTTTTATGTTTACTCTCATGAATAGTAATTTTGATTGTCACATTTTCTTTGGGAGTTTTTTGTTTCAAATGATAAATCTAAGTATTTAGCTGACTGAGAAGGAAGCATTCAGAACAAGCTTCATTAGCTTGTTCTGAAGAATGTAGCAGGACATGGGAACATCTTGGTCCCCAAATTTTAGCAAGACAGGCAGAACAGGCTGGTTATGGGAGGAAGGAGAAACTGAGTACCCTCTGCATTTGGTACATGGAAAAAGCAGCTCTAGGATGACAGTCCCTCTAGTAGTTTTCTGAAGAGAGCTTCAACTACATAAAACATTAATTTCCATTTTAGCTCAGAGATAGCAAATGTAAGATTACCTTGGGTTTTCTACAGCTCCTTGAGTTTTCAGATCTCCTTCCAGGGTCTCTTTGCTTTCCTTCTTTGTCTTGCTCTTCCTAGAATATGTCTGTGCTGGAAGTGGCAGAGCAGGGTAGAGGCACCCCAAAACCATTTCTGGGTCTGGCACTCAGTGATTTGATGTGCCTGAGGGATCACACACACGGTGTGCTGGCCCATGCCTCCTGCTGTGTTAGTGAGTGTCTGTTGTAGACTGGGTAGGAGAAGGGGATTCAAGTGTGCTAATCTTTATGCTGATCCCCAGTGAGCTGGCAAACAACCTTGCTCACTGTGTGTAAAATAGTGACCTAGTGCTGCTCTGGATTCATGTCTAAGGAGCCATGAATTGCCCTGCAGCAGATAGGATCCACGGGTGCAGTAAGCAACAGCGGCATATCACTGGCTGTCACTGTTACCTCCTAGTTAGTGGAGAACCCTCAGGTTTATTCACTGCTTCGCTCCCTGGGCTTTCATTTTATGCTCTTGCACAACTTACGTGATCAGTTAAAGTTGGCTGACACCTGGAGCCTTTAAAAGAAAAGAAGTTAGTGGTATTCCTGTTCTAGAGATGGATCCTGAACTCCTGACTCAGAAAACCCCTGCAGTGATTTCAAAGGCATGTTCTTCATGTGCTGCTGGAGCAGTCCCTACAGTACATTGACTGGTGTATGAGAGTTAAAGAAAAGCCCTTGACTATTAGTGTGTTCCGCTGTAATTGAGAATAATACCAGATGTTTCATTATGTATCAGCCGCTATAAAACTGCTTCTTTGAGCCACTGAACAAAGACAGTTGACAAAAGAAAAATTAATGTTGTGTCTTTGATCTCATGTTTTAAATTTGTCTTTTATAAATAGTGATGGGTTCTGGTTAAAAACACTCTAACAATTTGTTAAATATGCAAATGTCTGAAGTTTCTTAGCAACAGAACAAATAAGTGTTTCTCTTCTAATATAATATGTATGCTAGTTTAGTAAGCACACAATAAGTTAATTAGGCTGCGGTTAGGTATTATTTGTAAATGTCATATTAGCATGCTGTTTTGTTTCTTTGTTGCAACCAAAAGCCTCAAACTCACTGATGTCACTTATTGCATGTTGGTTTTCCCTCTAGTTTTGAAGCAAATGTATTTTTTAACATACTTGTGGGCAGAATAATGATTTATTAAGTTGCGTGTTTATTATTGTTTTGCTTGGTTGTAATGTGTCATTGTCTTTACATTGTTAGCAATGTGAGAGATTTTACAGGGGAATTCTAGGAAAGTACACATTACATGTGTAATAAAGCTGCTGCAGTTTACCATGATTAATGTTGTTACAATGAATACCAAATGAATTAATAATGATGGGCCCACTTAATTTTAAAATGTTGGCATTTGTCTAAATGCTGCTCTGAGAGAGGGTGGAGGAGCCTGGCACAGTAGGAGCTGGATAAAACAGCATTTTTGCTGCCAGCATCCAAGCAGCTTGTTTCTCTCCAAACAGTTATGGTCAATTGTCAACGTATTCAGTGCCAAGGAGGTCTATGTAAATCCAGACAACCTTTTCCTGTGATTGTAAAATTTCACTTTATAGTCTCATGTTTTCCCCCTTCTCTAACAAAGCTTTCTGCCAATAGTTGTTCTACTTCCATGGTCTTGCAGTAGCAGGTGGGGAGAAGTTTCAGTCCCATTGATATGTGGATAGATTCCACAACTCGTTAGAGTTGTAAGGTAGGTATGCTTTATTCAGTACTGAGGCGCATGGGGATTGCTCCTCCAAAAGCATGCACGCCCCCCTTTGGCACTCAGTTCTTTTATATTACATAGAATGATTACCTAAACATGAGATTGCTTCACACCTAATACATATGCAAAACCTATTCCTGTCTAGTATTATAATTAGTTTTCTGGCATTTGTCCCATTGGTTGCACCTGCGCAGTGCCTCCTGGTGGTGATCGTTAGGGGGTCGTGAGGATGAAGGCCTGTAGTTCCTCTTCATCACCGCGAGAAACCTCTTGCTTTCACGCAGACTCAATAGGGTTTCGGCTCCTATCCAAACTTCAGGTTCGGTACAAGCCGGTTTTATGTATCTTAAAGTAGAAACTTGTCAAGTTTGCAAATTTTGTTACTCTATCTTTTGTTCCTTTTCTTTCTAAAGATACTATTTAAACAAGAATGTCTTAAATGTTAAGTTATGAATCTGATCTACTACAATTCTGCCTAGCAGCTGTAACTCCTACAATTCTGCTTCACCGTTCTAGCAACTTTGACTCCTACGGTTCTGCTTCACCAAGCACAGCGACTGCTTAAGCAAGCAGGCACAATGTTAACCCTTTATTTCCCGGTATCACCATGTACCTCTGGGTTACTGGCAAAGGCAAGGGGTGAGCCAGCATATTCATCTTCATCAATCAACCAAGTAGGAATTTTCACTTCCTTGTGAAAATTTTGAAAGTTTGAACCATTCGGGTCAAATCGCAGTGCTAATCCAGGAATGCTTCCCCGACAATCCTGAAGCCTCTTAAGCTTCACTGCAGTGATTCTATAGTCCTTCATCAGTTGGGAGTAATTTTTTAAGTTTTTTGCCCTTATACTGGAAGGGCAGAATTGTGAATTGCTCATCAATACTCGAGGACAAACAGCCTTGACTCTGTGGGTGTGGTAACATTTCCATCCACATAGAGAGGGTTACTTTTGCTGTGTCTGAGCACTTGGAGATGGACTTCTATGCCCTGTGCATGGAGGCTCGTGAATTCCTACAACCAATTTTCAGGTGGCCAGCAGAAACTACCCATTTGATCTTTGCCATATGCCAGAGGGTGGAGACGATTCGTCCCTTTGAATTTTTATGAAACAAAGAAGCTTTGCTGCAAAAATAAAAAAGATGCCATGGGTTACTCCTGCCCAAATGTACCACCCCTAGTCTAGGAAGGTAAAGCGCAACAAGGTTGTTGCCATTACAGAAAGTGATGTTATACTGAGGTGAGCTGTGCTGAACTAGATGGACATTGTCCATTCTCCTCAGTTTTGAATTGCCTTGTTTCTCGCTGAATCATCTCATTTACACTAGTTTATAGTTTATTCAGCCATGTAAGCACTGCAAAATCATCAACAGGACATTCACCTCCTATTGGTGTGCGTAGACCAAGTATTATAAAATTGCAGACAGTTTTATGACGGTGAAAAGAGAAGTTCAGCAGAATTGGGATATGATTGTCATATTGATGGGAATGGAAAGAGTGGTTTGAAATCAGTGGCCACACGGAGGCATTGAGGTCACAGGAGTATTGACAGTGTTTTCCCTGTTAGTCTTTGTTGTGCACACAGGAATATGCTTCTGGAAAATGCCTGTAATGGTACAATTCTTTTAAAAATCGATTTAAACATAGACAGAAATCTGATAACTCCTAGGTGATAAGGACTCTTTACTTTGGAGCTGCACACTTATCCTCCAAAGTCTGTATTTTGTAGCATTTCTGGAAACCAGACATACTCTCTAATGAACCTTTTGATATTTTCAGCTCATTCTTGATACTGGTGCCATTCTGTGGCACTCACTGATAGAGTCGCATGGCACCATACCGGTCACTGTTGCAATATGCAGCACTGGTATGATCAGGGCTCCTTCTGTCCATCGCTGGACAATGCCAGTGCTATAGTTCTGCACTTGGACTTTCCTTCAGGCCCAGCACTGGAGCCCACCATGGGCTGTATCTCTCCAGACACCATTCCCAGCAGCTCCTCCCACATCACTGTGGTGTTTACTGGGGAGGCTGGTACCCCAAGGAATCACTGAGCTGCGTTGTGATAACAAGTAACTGGGGCCTCTGTTCTCTTTTTACTTTCAAGCACACACAAAAACATATCTTTCTCAAAGCTGTTGCTGGTCTACACTAGCAAAAATGATTTACACAAGTGTCTTAACCCAAGAGAAATTCTGGATTGTTCATCCCAAGTACCACTTCATGGAGTTTCTGTTGCTCACTGCGTACTGTGTTTACCCATGCTGAATGGGTGACGGTGTGGTTGGGTATAGCCGTAGCAACAGTATTATAACATTTGGATCTCTATCAGCTTGTGGCAAAATTAATTGCTGCAACATCCCTAGGGTTGAAGGTGATTGGATTTCTGGGTTTTGCAGAAATTTCATCACATCAGCAAAGTAACTGCATTATCCTCGGAGAAAATGTTACGAGCATCTGGATTGGCCACCTCTGTAATGCAGGATATAGATTTTGGATATATATTTTCACTGCATGCTGGGTGGCTTATTTTCTAGGAATCCTAGAGCACACTGAATGATGGACCTCCTTCACAGTAGTCTGTTCAATTTATTAATTATCTTAACCAGTCATTTTATCTAAAGCTTTTGATTTTGGATGAATCTGAAGCCTTCATTGCAGGTTGGTTGGTTTTCCCATCCCCAGGGACAATGGAAAGGCTATAGGTAGCAGTGTGCTCCTGCGTTTGCAAGGGTAACTCTGCAGATTTGGTACCTGCTCTTTGAGGGTGTGGGCACAGGCGGCTGCGGTACTGTCAGCCTTGGGCAGGATTGCAGGGGGGAGCTCTAGAATTATCTTGTGGCTTGGCAATAGTAAATAGCCTGAAGAAGTGAACAACACTCTCTGTTGTGTGGCCATTTTCAGCCACCTCACGAGAAAAGGAAGGAGGATGGGTGCACAAGATTGGGATGAGCCTGTGAGCAGCTCTCTGCCCCTGCATATGAATGAGCAGCACAGGACTGTACACGTTTGGTTAATGCCTTAAAATCCAGCTTAATGAAAAATCAAAGTTCCATAATAAACCACCCCCTCTTGATAATTTAATTAGAGGTAACCTGGGTGTCCCCCTCGACCGGAAACGCTTTGTGGTGGTTTTGGTAGTTCCGTCATTTAGGTCAGTATGGTTTCATTCTTTCCTTGTTAAGGCGGATGCCTGTCTCCGCCATTCTGTCTTCCTTTTCTTACTTGGACTATAGCGTCCTTGGCTGTAAGATCATCTCTGCCCTGTACTGAGGTGACACCAAATACGATATGGCTGTTGATTCCTGGCAAGGGCTCCTGTAGCTGGTAGAGGAGGGATCACAAGCAGGTGGAGAGTTTCCCAAAGTTCATGGGCTGTAGCAGTTTGCACAGGGAGGCTTTAAATAGAAAATGCTTTGCTTTTCTTAAGTCCATGCAAAACAAATCTAACTCCCCCTAAAGCATGGGGGATTTGTATTTACTTGGTCACAGAGGAGAGGAAGTTTTACTCACTGAATTCAAGTAAACACCCAGCAAGTGCTGTATATGCTAACTAAAAGATAATGTTAATGGGCTGGAACGTTGTCATAGGATTATGCTTTCCTGCTGCCACCAGAACGTTGGAGCACTTATCAAAATAACAGTTATGGACATGGAGCCGTAGTTAGATCCCAAGGCAAGTACCATGAACTGCAGGGCAGGGCACAATGGTGCCTTTGGTTCTGTGAAACAGTAGATGGAGAGGTAACTGCCTGCCCAATAGACAGACAGACGGATGGACAGCATGGCAGACGTCTTGCTATTGTTATTCTGCCCCTTTCCTACCGGCTGCAGCAGGAGCCTTTGTCTGCTGCAACCAGGCAGGAGGGGGCCCGCCACAAAAGAACAGTTTGGTTAAAGCGTTCCGGTGTTTTATGAATAAATTGGATTCTACTTACAGCATTATTAACCTGCTGTATTCTGACGGGCTTAAGGGGAGATTACAGTGTGCTTGAACAAATCAGTATCCACAGATCCACACAAATACTAGGTTTTAACAAAAATATACTGTGATTAAAGCACACAGCAGATCAAATTCAGCCCCGACTTACACCAGGTGCAATCTCATTGATATCCGTGGGTTAAAAAGCAATTTTTACAACTTAAAGCAATCAGAAATCAGCTTAGCGTACAGACGTACTAGACCAAAATAAGGCCCAAGAGACTGTACGCTAAGCTGATTTCTGATTGCTTTAATTTTTTTTAAACTTTTATCAAAGATTAATGGTCAATTATCTGGCAATCTGATTTTCTGGTACAGATTCCATTTGCATAGTTTCGTAGACACTTAAAATACGACCAGACTCTAATCAGTATGAAATGGGTTGAGGCATGGCTTGGTATGGCTGATCAAAATCAGCCACAATCCCTCTAAATATGTACTATTGCTGTAGTAACAAGGGGGATTTTAATAGGCTGATGTCTGAGCAGTAAACAATCCAGTTAGGTCTTTGTGTTTTTCTTTCCCTGCATGGCTAAATATGACTCCGGGGCCAATAGGCAAAAGTACACTGTCAAAACCTGCTTTCCTTCAGGTTTTTCATTATGTGCTTTATCACCATTGTTTCCACAGATAGTCCTCCCATTTATTTGCTTTTGCTACAATACTCGCAAAAATGTCCATCAAACCGCACACACAGGTTGAAATGGAAACTACTTGGCAATACTTGCCTTCTAGAGTAATCCTTACTTAACTCATATGAGTGTGGAGTGCTGCTTTTTTATAATATGCATGACGGTCCCTGAATGACAGGTAAAAAATAACCCTAAATCCCCCCAAAGTTCTAAAAAGTATATACCCTGGGATTAAGGAAAGTTGATTTCCCAAAGAGGGCTGATAATGCTCCTTTATGAGTATTTCAAGGCAAGGAAGGACAGGCAGATTCTCTGCTTCTGCTCCTGGTATACATCATGGGCCAGATGACGCTCTGGCAGCTGGATGGAACTGCTGGAATATGTCCTCTATAAAGACACCTGGTCTTGATTTGCAGGTGTCCAGAAATGGAGAATTTACCATCTCCTCTGATCATCTGATCTAGTGCTTAATTACGCCTCTGTTCAAATGTGTTCCTTATTGTTCACATTTTCCTGCTTTTCCTCTGGCCTGTCAAGATTTGCTCTGGTACCCGGCTGTGATGCACTGTGTCACTTCTATTCTCCTTTTCAGTTCAGCTGAACTGATCCAGCCCCTCAAGGAGCTGTCCGTGCAGTACTCAGTGGTGTGCAGCACATCTGTGTTGGCTTTAACCCAGTCCACTTAGTAAACAGCAAAAGGATGGCTACAGGATGAAGCTGGCCACATCATGGGTGGTCTTATATAGTTAATGCTGAACCCTTCTGCAGCTGCGACATCTCTTTGGTGTTACCAAGCCAAACTACAGAAAATCCTATCTCCTTGCTGGAGTAAAGGCTGAAGTGAGCCATATTCTCCATCTCTTTTTTGCTTAGGCTGTATGGAGAGGGTTGGTGCTTGTGCTCTTTAATCTTTCAAGACTTCTTCCAAAATAGGAGCCTGGAATTCTGCTGGTATCCTTGTCATGGTGCTTTGCTGTAAGGTGGCTGCTTTTTCTCACTTGGAGATTTATTAGGAGGGATTTAAGGCTGGAAAGACTGAGAGCTGCTGGGCTGCCAGGACAATCTGCTTCTGTGGAGGAGACAGCTCCTGGGTCTCAGTACAGTGGGACAGACTATCTCACAGGTAGGAATTCCTGGAGATAACTCTGAGCCCAGGGGGTCTGTCCACTACGGATATGCAGTTTGTGACTGTTCAGGTGTTTGTCAGACCACCTGTGTCGAGGAGGAAATACGTTACACATCAAACAATAGTTTGTGGGGTCTTGGGTTTATTTCTTAGGACAAAAAAAGTGAAGGCGATCAAAGGGTCCACTTGTTTCATTCCCCTTAGTATATCAGTGCCTGACATGGTTTGTGTCTTGTCTTCTGAATCTTTTTCATCTCATTGCAGACTTTCCAAGGAGTTAGAAACAGCCAAAACTTCTGTACTGGGCCAGTCTCTTCCATTCCTGGTTTATCCAGAAACACTAATTTTTTATAAATCTGAAAGTAAACGCAGGTTATTTCCCTCCTGTCTTCTGCTGGTTTTATAGGTCACAATGCTTGTAACTCATCTGTTCCACAAGTATGTGACGTACACACACAGCGAACTGGATCAGGACAAAGCTAATGTCATGGGAAGACATGCACAGCTTTGGGGTTTGTTTTTAAAATCCTGGTTTGTTTTTTAAACCAGGTGACCTTCTGAACATAAGGACTGCAGGGCTGGCAGAGCCTACCTTCCCTGCATCCCATGCCTATGACCAGCAAAGGAAAACAATATGTTTGCTCCAAATGCTGGTATAAACTGGAGAGAGGATTCCTAGATGAGAAAACTTGAATTTAAAGAAGCAGTAAAAGATCAGATTTCTGGTTATCAAAAAATGTAAGACTCCATGTGTGTGTAAAACTCCATTCACTTCTTTCCACTGGGGATCCCCTTGCCAAGCTTTCTCCTCTGGTCATTTCTTTTGTTGTTCTGAGGCAGCTCTTTTGGGGTAAGCTCTTTTGTGTGGCACCATTTCTTTGTACTATTGATGTTTCCTCCTATAACATAAACAAAAAGAAGAGAAACATCTTATGGGGGAGAAATCCTGTGAATTATAAAGGCACTTATAATTTCTTTTATGACTTTGGAACTGTCTGATAAAATTAAACAGAAGTGTATATATATAACAGTACTGTAGAGTGCACAGAACAGGAAAATATGAATCTTGAAGATTACTAGGAATTAATCGCTTATCTTCATCCTCCATTTTATTGCACAAGATTTTTCTAGAAGATGGGAGTGAGTACCATGTATCTCAATTTGGAAGGTCTTAAATTTTGGAAAAATCAGGGTCAACTACCAGAATTTTATGGTGGTGATCCGATTTCTAAGAAAGAGTCTCTGAAGTTTTTGGGTTCACCCTGGCAAACTCACCTCCTGGTGAAAGTCTCACTTATGTGAAGCTCATGTTAATATATTCACTGGGGTTTTTCCTTGTGAAACTTAGCAACAAAAAAATGGTCCTCAGTTTTGGTTGGTTGGTTGGTTGGTTGGTAGGATTTTTTTGCCTTTAACTATTATTTTATTTTAAATATGGAAAGTGAAACGCAGCCGTGGAATATTACAACAGTGATACAAACCCCCAAGCTGCAACCCTGTGATATGTGCTTGCAGTCTTTCTGGTTTTCCTTTTAGAAATAATTGTTCTTGTCCCTTCCATCATAATAAAGCTTCATAGTTCTTTGAATTTATAAAAATGCCCTTTTTAGGCGCAGGTATAGATTTAGGTTTATAGTTATATATTTGGGTTTATAACTAGGTATTTATAGGTCTCATGTTTTTTGAAAGGTTAATTACCAAAATTAAAATGTAATGTTCTCTCACTTGTTCCTCCCCATAAACTCGATGTGTTAAAAGTGTCAAACCTGTGCCTGAGCCAACCCTGCCAGAATGGCATCTCTACAGCGTCACTGAGCAGGGGTCTGTGATAGAATTTGTCCCTGAATTGAGCCTAGGGAGATGTGTTTTTGAAACATCTATCAACCTTCCCCAGGGAATCCCATGTGATTCTCTTAAGGAATAGGGGGTTCTTTCTGTTTCTCATTTATGCAAATAGAAGGTGAATGGGAAAAGACATCAGTAAGAGTCAAGTGGCAATATTGAGTCAGTTTTACTGTCAGGTCACTCAGTCTCCAACAACTCAAGCAGGAAAAATTGAGTAATTTATCAATATAATAAACCTGTATATTGCTCCTAAACCCAAACAACTCTCTTGAAACCATACCTCAGAGCAAACAACTCATATCCTTTGCAGTGTACCAAGCGGGACCTCTGTGTAGTGCTGCTTTCTTTAGACAGTGCAACTGGGCTTAGAGCTGCCAGCATGCAATTTAACCTGCTGTGAGCTGCAGCAGGGAATTCGTCAGGTCATGCTAGCTTCTCTTGACATCTTATGAAGGAAAATATCTAGATTTTCACTCCACTTTATATAAGCTAAAGTTGTGATCCAGGCTTTGGACTAATAACCATCACTAGCAGAGCTTTATAGACATGTCAGTGTACCTGGCTGAAAGGCTGAAAGAAAATGAGTGAGCTCTCGTGGAGATTTCATTATACCTTCTGGGTTGGGGGGGGGGGGCTTCATTTCTTGCTCCCCTTTGTCTTTCCCCTACTTTCTATCTCAATTAATTCTTGTTGAAAAATCATCTTAGTCCTTTAAAGTATATATACCTCCTGTACTGCACATCACAGGTTTGTATAAAAATATCTTTTGGGTTGTGTTTTCACCAGTGCCCATCACTGCTGTGACTTGTGTGATCAGTCATAGAAATTGCGTGCAGGAGTAAAAAGAAACCAACATGCTGCTCCTAAACAGCTCAAGTGACCACAGGGGATGAGTTTAACCCTGAGGCCGGATTAATCTTCTAGACTTGTGGCATTTCAGCGTGTTGCTTGACTCATGAGCATGGCTGCTCCAGGCTGTTCAAGGAGGACAGCTCTAAAACTCTTCTGGTTGATGGGAGAAACTTTTTCCTCCATTTATTTGATATGGAGGTCAGAGCACACACCTTCTCATGCTGGGGACTGGCTGAGATACGCCAGTCAATCGAAGAAACTATGCAATGGTAGGCAGATGTTTTGTGTTCCCCCACAGTGATTATAGGAGCTTTGTTTCCATAAGAAATCAGGCCAAATGTTTTATGCTGCAGAACAAAACTCAATGCGTTCTGAAACCAAATAGTGTACGCTGTTCCCTGGGGAGAGGCTGTGGGAACTCACCATGCGACACACTACGTTCAGGATCCCTTCACAGACTGCTGCACTCACAACCAGGCTGTTTGGACTGCCATAAGCAAAAACACAGACCTGAAATTTAGGTATGTGCACTGCTGCTCTGGTGACATCCATACAGTAGTCAAGGACAAATCCACTAGTTTTTCCAGGAGGCATGAGTACTGCATGTCAGTGAAGCTTAGGAAACTGCAGTGCAAAAAAACTATAGTGCACTGAATTGCATAACTAATAATTCAATTTTGAATTGAATTTGAATAAGGCTAATTTTGTAATCACTCTTAGAGGTTTGATATACTGGCTATGTCAGCCTGACCTGGCAGCTATGAAGGGGGCAGTAAGCAGCAAGTACGGCATCACGCTCCAGAGAGCCTTCAGCTTGAGACTTGGGCATCTCTGGTGGAAGAGAGCATGTAGCTACCAAGAAGTGGGGATCAGTGGGTCACTGCTGAGTCCTGGTTGTCCTCAGCCTTTATAAAATTATGTTTATGAGCCTTTGTGAGTTAGACCAATCTTAATGCCATGCTTAGAGGAGCTGGAGGTGTGGGGACCCCAGCTAGCCTCAGGATAGCAACCTAGAGATCATCTTCGTTATTCTCTTTTGGAGCTGTGCTTTAAGAACAATTGTCCCTGAGATGCTCACACTGTAATTACATCTGCTTCATTTATGGAGTACCATGTATTATATTTGTAGCCTGAGTTTTAAATGTGCATGAAGAGAAAATGAGGTTATATTATTGCTGTAATAGAGAGGAACTAGGACAAATTTTATTAATTTCCTCCCACAGAATACTGAGTAAGCCAATATTTTATGGGAAAGTTCAGGGAGAAGAGTAATGTATGTTCCATTTCTGAAATCTGAAGGATGCTTGAAGGGTTTTACTGGCAATTGATTTTTCTACAGGTAAATTGTAGTCCTCGATGGGCAGATGTGCCCCTGAATATAGCATCTCACTGAGCTGCAGTCAGTAAGGGTACAATGAAATGGAAGCAGAAGGTGCTTCTGCTCTGACAGGCAGTGAGAAACTGGAAATTGGAAGTCCTGCCTGTAGAAGGTACCTTTCAATCTGCTAAAGTTGCTATTACTCCCTTATCTACATTACTCTAAGTGCTGGAGGTTCGTGGAAATATTTAATACAGGAGTATCTGATAGAAAAATCAGTAATTTAACATGCGTGTTAAGAAATTATTTCTATCTATAGACATTATGTTGTCCTGAAGGGTGTTAACTTTTACCTACTATTGTTTTCTACCTTTCCCTAATTGCGCTGTTTGTGTAAAAGTCTTTAGCTTTCTGTATCTCTGTGCAATATCAACTAGAGATTTAAAAATCATACTTGATGCTCAGCACTGGTGGTAAATGCTGCTGAGCTCTTGAGCCAACAGACCTTTGCAGAGAGGTCTGTGGGATGCCCCTGATTGTGTAGCCCTTAGAAGAAAGAGCTCAGGAAGATTGAGGAGGAGGCAGTTCTGTCTGCAACGAACAGCCCCCCTTCACTGAGGCTCCTGTCCTGGAGTAAGCACGAGGGGTCACTGGTGTGGCCTCAGAGGAAGAGGAAGCAGTGAAAGGAGCAAAAGGAACTGATCCTGAAGATGAGACAGCTTCTGCTTTCAGTTGTGCTGGTGGTTGTTTTTATAGCCCAGTTAGTGGAGAGATTTTCACACTGTTGGTTTACGTTCTTCTGACAATGTGTGTGCTGCAGTGTGCCACTGCTTCTCATCCTGTGGTCACTTAGGTTATGGTGTGTCAGGGTTTGGTGCAGAAACACCTGCTTAATAGGAACCTGCTGATGTGGGTGCTGCATCCGTTTCCTTCTTTTAAATGGTAACATCACAGAAACACTTTGCTGATACTGAAGTTGCTGAAGTAAAAGTAGTAATGACAGTGTAAAGGAGCTGAAAGTCGGTGGTACCACTGTCCCCTCTGACAGCAGGGTTACTCTGTTGTGCTTATGGCCTTTCTTTGGGAGGGAACAGGCAAATAAATGCCATTGGGATGGCTGGAGAGTAGAACTGTTGCTGCTCCAGGAGAATTTCAACACTGAGTTTTTTAGCAGTATGGGCTGTTCATGTCTTTTCTTCCTGCTTCAGTGGTTCACAAAGACTCCTTCATTCATCTCCTCACTCCCCAGTGGCTTTGGGCAATTTCAGAATTTTTTTCCTCTACACGGAAAGGAGAGAGCTCATAAATACAAAGCAGTGTGGTGGTGGTGGTTATGTAGTGGTCAGGCTGTGGGACCTGGCCAGGGCTGATACCACATCTCACAGGAGCTGATATTTCTGCTTCTGTTTCTCTTGGATACTTATTACTGAAGAGAATATCAGCTGTCCCGCCTTAGCTGCTGCTGGCTTTTGGATCGTGAGCTAGCAGGGTGGGTTGCTGCTGATACAGTGCTGCAGGAGAAGTGTCCATTCTTAATATAATCACAGCTTTGCTGCCAGTGATACTTCTCAAAAGAGCTTTGTTTGTCCTGTGGTCCTGAGGGTAGAACAAATGACCCACTTTTCCTTCTGGGGAGCTGCTCCACAGCCACAGCCTCAGGGACACATGCTTTACACGCAGTACTGAGCTCCAGGAAAGGTCTGCTACGATGCACACTGCAAGAGGGTGTCATCACGAAGGTCTAAGCCCTGCTAGCAGTGAGTTATCCTCCTGCAGTACATGGAGCACTTGTTCTTTTACCAGCTGAGCATGTTGAGCAGGTTTTCAGACTTTCCCGGAATAAATCTGCTGGTGATACAGAGCTATGAAGCACATGGTCAAACAAGATTTAACTTGGAAGCATGAATCAGGTTGCTGACTGGCCATTGTCCTTGTGCACCTAACCCATTACCTCATGTGGTCTGTGTAGAGGAAACCTGAGCAGCCTGATGGCACTGAGTCCCTCCTTTGCCACCCCAGGCAGTCTGGATGTCAGGTTCACCAACCTGGATGCCTTGTCTGGTAACGCAGGAATTCTTCCACATGTACCTCTCCATGAATGAGGTGGTGCTTTGGCATAAACTCAAGTCTTGTTCAGTAACAAACTCACGCTTAGAGCTGTGACGAGTTAAAAAACAAACCCCTCAAAAGTCTGGTTCTGCTGTTCACATACTGAGTCTGATGGATGTAAAGCAAGTTTAAGGCCTGTTTACCTTAATTTAGTCCATTAAGCTAAAAAACACAGGCATGTGAGTTGGAAACATCCTGGCAGTGGCAACCACAGCCCCTCTGATATGCTGTAACCTTCCTCCGTGTCTAAAAGCATTCTGTCTGTGTCTGTGGTACCACCCAGTGTAACCAGCACACCAAACCCAGCTGTGTGGGGAGTTGTCTCATGAACTGCAGCATGTTACAGGTCCTGAGAGTATCTCTCCCATAAAATCTCTCATTCCAGCTGAAACCAAACCTCAGAAAGTCACATCTGAGTAAGTGGCCAATGATTTTGATAACTCCTCTTTAGCAAAACTGTGTCTGCTCTGCTCAAGAAGGACAGTCTTCTGTTAGGGTGTGCACGCTGAGGAATGGGGTGCTGGCCTTGGTGAATGTCCCTGGAATTGCTCCTGGCCTCATTTCTTGTCAGTAGATCCATAGGTGTCTGCAGCCAAAGTCTGTGACTCTGCTCAGGTTCCACGGCCCTGCTTGCTCTCCCAGTCAGGGGTACATAAGGCTGTCCTAACAAGAGGGAAAGCCAGAGAGCAGTGGTCTGAGTTCTTAAACCTGCACATACCGAGATTTAAAGGGTAGGGACTGAATGCTAGTCAGTTACTGTACTACCCAGGCACTGTCCCAGGAAGGGCAGAGAACATCTAAAGCACTAGGAAGACAGCAAGGAAGAAGAGAAAATGGAAATCCCCTGCTCTGTTTTCTTGAGGTTTCCTCCTCAGGCTCTTCAGCTGGGCAAGCAGTACCACTGGGTTACTAACAGCAGTGAGAACACCTTGACAGCAGCAGAGCAGTGTATTAGAGTATTTTCTCGAGATGAAAAGCACAGCTTTTGGATTCAGGCTAAAAAAAAAGTATTCATCCTGCTAAGTAGATTGAAACAGAATCCAGATTAAATAAATCATTAAATCATTCCAGAATGGTATCCACCTGCTCTAGCCTGTAATTTATTTTCAGATGAACAGTAGGTAAAAAAAAAAAAAAAAAGCAATACAATGGCAAAAATTATTCTCCCCTAACAGATGCTTTGATCCTGAAATGACACCTGGCCAGACAGCTGCTTGGGCAGTTTTTGAGATGATTTTGAATTACTTGCTCCAATCCATTTCTCCATAACCTCGATAGACCCATAATGCTAAAGTTTCTGCTGTAGCCACCTTTGAAGAAGGATCTCCAAGCGGGTTACTGCTGCAAAGCCGGTAAAAACCATCCCTTTAATGTGGGATGGGAAACCTGTGTGTAGGGGCCAGAACATTTGCTTGCAAGACACTAGAGGAGCAGCCAGCTAGGGACATGGGGCCCTAGACATTTTCAGAGTCAGGCCACTCTTCTCATGTGCTGCTGCTGCGGGAATAACGTGAGGTGTCTGCTCTGCTGTGCTCCTGAAAGGAGGGTTGTGCTCCACAAGGGTGGGAAGCACCGATCTAGTTGGTTCCTTGTGTCGTCCAGACCTCATCATGAGTCCGAACGGTTCCCACGCTCCCCAGGGGAAAACCAGCGTGTTTTGTGCCGCTCGGGGGACTGGGAAGGAGAGAAGTGCTGACCGAGGGTGGAGGAGGGTGGAGCGGGTGACCGAGGACTAGGGGTGGAGGAGGACAGAACCGGTGGCGAGATGGTGTAGCAGGAATTGAAAGATGGTTATTGCCCAGCGCTTCCACTCCTCCTCTCCGCCCAGCTGCTACTGAAGGCACCCGAAGCCCACCATTTCACGTGTCTCCGGCGTGTATTTAATCAGGTTTAGCCAGCTCGGTGGTCCGTTTACTGAGTGCATCAACGGTAAAGCAGGACCCAGCCACAGGAGCTCATCCGGGGACGGAAGCGGGGCAGAAACCCCTCCGGCAGGGTGGGGGAGGGGGGAAATCCCTGTTACCTCTGCCTTCCGGTGCCGGGGCCGCTTCGTGAATCCGGCTGATAAACCGGGCTCCACGACGCTCGTTGCCACCACCAGCCCGTCTCTACGCTGACCGGGGGCCGGGCGCTGGGGCCGCTGCCCCCGCGGGGAGCAGGGCCGCGCGGGGGGTCACCGCGGGGCCGCAGGAAGGGCCGGGTGCCCTGGGAGCCGCGCCGTCTCGGCCGCACAAAGCCGCCTTTTCATCGCGGCCTCTTGCCCTCGCCGAGTCCGTAATTGCCTCTGAAAAAAGTTCATTAGGGAGCGCGGCGGCGGCCCCGCGGCCGCGCTGCTTTTGAGCGGGCGCAGTGGGGTGTGTGTGCGCGGCCCCGCCACTCCGGAGCGGGCCACGGGCACGGCAGCTCCTGCTTAGAAACTTCTCACCATCGCCGCCCCGGACCCCGCCGCTGCGGGGCTAATTGGGGGCGATGCGGGGAAGCTGGAAAGGGGTAGCCCCAGCCCTTGATTACGGAATGGGGCGGTGAGGTGAATGCTGCTCTCCGGCCGTTTCCTAGCTCCAGGATCTGCCACCTTGCGCCTCGCCAAGGGCGGGCTGAGCGCGAGGTCTGCGGGGAGCTCTCTCTGGCCGCCGGCGCTTCCCCACCCCCTCCGGGCATATTTCCCCGCGCCATCCCGAGAGCCGGCGCGAGTTCTCCGCCAGACGGTGGCTCAGCGCCCGGCGGACAGCCCGAGCTCAACCCACAGAGCTCATCGGCATTGGAAAGCCCAGCTCGCAGCAGAGCCCGGGCAGAAGATGGTTAAAGTATGTTTACCGTGGCGTTAGAGACGCTGAATTTGTCCTGCACAGACACAGGCGAACCCGTTAGTTTAGTGTCTGGGCGCTCACAGGGTCCGCTCCCGGTATTACTTCTCCATCAATCTTCTGTGTTTTAATCAAAACAGTATTCGGAATATGATTCCTGGAGATTATATTTGGAGAGATTTGCGATACATATCTTGCTGGCGTGACAGATTGCAGGGTAGTCCTGGGCAGGCGGGATAATCTCCCATCTCTCTCGCTTGACCTTTAATAAAAGGGGACTAAAAGAAGTCTTAAGAATCCCGGAGGTTACCTCCGTGCCTGCCTTCAGAAGACCCCAAAGCCCGCACCCGGCTACTTAACCACTCCTGGGGTCGCAGCGGCCGGGCAGGGCCGGGGCAGGGCCGGCAGCTCGGGGAGTTTCTGCCCCCGGGCCGGAACGGTTTCATGTCCCGTGAGCAGCGCAGGGTCCGCTGCCGCGCTGCCTCTCGGGGGAGCCTCTTCCAAAGTCCCTGGCCGGCGGGGCAGCGGGACCCGGCTCGGTCCCCCGCGGCCTGGGCAGAGGCAGCCGGGACACGGCGGGGAGCGGGTCATGGCCCTGTCGCTGCGGACACGCATGGGAAACCGGCGCGTTCTTCCCAGGGCATATGATACCCGTCCCCTCCGGTGGTATAGGAGGGGCGAAGAGGTCTCCTTGCAGGAACCCTTCGAAAGGGCCTAATGCTCTTTATTACAAGCCTTAATCCTTCAAATCCGACTTGAAATAGTTTTCTCAGCTTAATTTTCCTTACTCTAAGCTGCGGGTCACTGCAACACTGCGGCTCCTAAACCGCCGGTTGCCCAGGTGTGTTTTGGCCGAGCGAAAGCCCCGAGGCCGGCGGCTATGGCGGCGCTCCCGGCCCTGATCCCGGCCGGACCTGTGCTGCTCCCTACCCCTGTCCCGCTCCCGGCGGGACCTTTTTCTGCCCTGGCTCCTGCAAAACCCCGTAGTTCGCCGCCTTAGGTCCGCCTAGCCCGTGGCTGCTCCGTTCATCTCCACAGCCCCGGGCGGCCTCTGCCACCTCTCCCAACGTTGACCTGCTGCTTCTCCGGTCGCAAACCGAGAGGACGCCCAGCCCCACTTGTCTTGGTAGCCTTTGGTAAACATACAGAAGTCTTCTCAATATTCAAGATTGATTTCCCTGATTTATTAAGGCAGAATTCATTGGACTCTATTGACCACAAGTGACTTAATGTAAATGTTGACCCTGGTGAACTCGGAAATAGCAGGTATCGGGTTGATATATAGATGACCTCAATTACCACAGATTAATTATTGCCACTGCTTCTAGAGACAGGTACAAAGAAACACTTTCCTCATCCCTGCTTGGTTTATTAGTCTGAACACAAAGTGTTTGATGACACTTTTAATTAAACAGAAATAATGCAGAGATACCGTTTTCCTTTCCCGTCTGTCCTGTAAAGCGCATCACTGCTCTTTTGACTGACCGACAGCGCTGACCCACTAACAACGTCCTGCTCCGGTGCCCGGGGCCCCTCCTAGCTAAAGCGCTCCCGGGTTCACAAGGAGACTTCACGGCGGTCAGTTCACCCGTGTTTATTGAGGACTCTGAAAATACTTCCAGCACTATTACAGCCACGGGAAAAGAAACCGCTCGGCGTGACCTGCGCCGCTCCTCCCTCCACGGGATGGCGCGGAGTGGCCGCCGACAACTGCACCCTGAGCGGGGAAATAGGGAGGAGAAACAAACGACGACATGGGGAACAAAGATTTTTGTTGCTGTTGTTGTGGCAGAGGTGTTTCTGGGGGGTGTTGAACCAACGGGCGGCGGGGGGCCGGTCCCGCGGGGAACCGCTCCGCCCGCCGCCCCTCGCCCCCTGGTGAGCAGCGGGTCCTTGTCCCGGCGATGGCAGAGGAACGGGCCTGTGGCCGGAGAGGTCGCCGCCGGGCCAGGGAGAGCTTGCTTTCGTTGTGTCAAGCCGAGAGTCTCGCTGCAGCCAGAACCCCGTCACCACCGCTCAGGAAAGGGCAGGCGGCCCTGCGGGAGAGAGAAGCGGTTATGAACGTTTCCCCGGCGGTCCGGCCGGCCCTCCCCGGAATCAAGGGCTCCGGGAGTAGGGCAGAACGGTGCCCCCAGTGCTTTGCGGACGAGCTGGCGCTTGGTGCGGGGTCAGTCCAGCAGCCGGCCCGTCACCTACCTCACCACCGCAGCACTGGCCGGAACGCCGTCCGGAGCCTGTCCAGGCACGGCACGCCCAGCTCGGAGCCTCCCGGGCTGCCCTTGGCGCCCCGCCCGAAGCCTGCACAGACACAAGCGGCTCGCGGTGTGCCTGGCCCGGCCCAGCCGCCCTCCCCTGCCTACTCGCCTGCAGCGGCGAGGCCTTGGCGTCTGCACCGCCGGGGGAACACGGATCTGCGCCCGCCTGACACCTGGGCCCGGCTTAACGCCGCGGCCACTCCGGGCCCGAGGCGGTTATAGGGAGATTGTCAGCCGAAGGCGGGCTCACGCCGCGCCCTGTGTCCCGGCCCGGCCCACGGTCCCGCCCGTCCCCGCCGCCGCGGGTACCTTCGCCCGCCGCCGCGTACTGGCATGACTCCCCCAGGCCGCGATGGGACGCGCAGCTCTGCGGGAGCGGCTGCAGGTTGAAAGCTGAGCTCCGGAAAGCCTTGGCGGGCAGGGGCTGCTCGCCCGCCGCGCCGCCGCCCTCGGGGCTGCCCCTGCGCGCAGCGCTGGCCCCGGCGGTGCGCGCCAGCGACCAGATGCGCGACTTCTCCGCGGACACGTAGGGCAGTGGCGGACTGGACAGGGCGGGGGGTGCGAAGTCTGCGGAGGGGGCCTTTGCGCAGGGAAAGGCGCGGAAGGACCCGGGCAGGCTGCAGTCGCTCCGCAGAGCCTCGGGAAGAGCCGCAGCGATGCTGGGGGCTTCCTGCAGGGAGCTAGCCCGGCCCTTCTCCGGCTTCCCCGCCTCCTCCTCTTCCTCCTCCTCCGCCTCCTCCAGGTCGCTGAACTGCAGCTCCTTGTCCTCTTTGCAGTTGTTCTGCTCTGCTCGGACACATAGTGGGGAGGAGGCGCGCTATCGCGTTAGTGCGGGAAGCTGGGGGGCCTCGAGATGGGCCGCCACTTCGAGGTACCTCGAGGCGCCCGTCCGGCCTCTCCCCCCTACCTCTGCCTTCGTCCTCCGCGCTGTACTCCTCTTCCCGGGGGGTTGGTTCTTTCTTTTCTTCCCCCGCTTTGTTCTTGGGAGACCAGGTCATTTTGTTTTCTTTCTTGAGCCTCCTTCTGGCGTTAGCAAACCAAGTGGACACTTGGGTCAGGGTCATTTTGGTGATAATGGCCAGCATGATCTTCTCTCCTTTGGTGGGGTAGGGATTTTTCCGGTGCTCGTACAGCCAGGTCTTGAGGGTGCTCGTCGTCTCCCGCGTTGCGTTTTTGCGTCTGGCCGAGCCACTGAAATCCACTGTCCCATACCTGCAGGGAGAGGGTTAGGAAGGGGAAGCCGGCAGAGCGCCCCATGAGCCCCTGGACCCGGCCCGTACGCTCCGCAGGCCGGTGTGGCCCTGCCCTCCCGCCACAGCTCCGAGGTGTGATTTTAATCGACTGGTGCTCCCGGAGCGCCTCGAGTTTGTCAGGTCGGAGTTCCCTCCTCCCCCTCCGGTACCGCTTGATGTCGGTCTGTGCCTCGCAGGGGGATGCTAACGCTGTCGGGCGCTGATCAAAGGGGCTTTACCTGTCGTAGTGGTACTGCCCGAAGGAATGATCATAGGAGTAGTAGGCAGCGGACTGCGCGATTCCCGAGTGCAACGTGCCAGCGCCGTCCTTGATTTCATACTGGGGGTTCTGCAAGGGAAGCGGCAGCGTTCGGCGTCGAGCAGGAGGGGAGCCCCGGCCCCCTGTCTCCCCGAGTCACCGCGGCAGCCAAGTCCCTTTAACCCGTGCCCTTCGGCCGCCCCCGGCCCTCCATCGACTGCTGACGGCGAAGTTTGCCGCTTCTTGCTCTCATCCCCATCCCCATCTACGGCGGGCGGGCACTCACCAGCGCGGAGTAGAGCGCGGCGGGCTCGGTGCCGTAGGGCAGGTAGCTGCCGTAGCCCTGGCCGGCGGCGATAGGGGCACCGTACATGCCCAGCGCCGCACTGAGCTCGGCGCGGCCCGGCGGCATCAGCCGGCTCTCGTACGAGGCGCAGCAGAGGGAGGCGGAGGCCGGCGCCGGGGAGGCATCCGGCGCGGAGCGGGGCGCAGCTTCGCAGCAGGTCATGGTGGGGTTGCCGGACACGAAGAACTGCGGGAAGCAGAGCAGAGAGTGGGACGATGCCGAGTGACTGTCGAGGCAGCCCCATAGCGGGGACTCGAGGAGCGTGTGCGTGTGTGTGTGTGTGCGGAGGGGGTGACATAGGGGGTAGGAAATCAGAGCTGAGGCAACTAATTATAGAAACTGGGAAATAAACGGAATGGGAAGCGGGAGCACTTGGAAGGGGACACGATTAATAAAGCAGACAAAACTTGAAGGAAATAACTGCTCTCGAGAATGGCAAAAGATTCGTGCTGCTCTTTCTTGCACTTCCCGCTCGGTCCATTCCCGTTGATTTAAAGCCAAGACGTTGCAATTACAGTTAACTTAATAGACAAAGCAGTAAATGCCAGGTAACGCAATCGAAGACATTTGATTTCAGTAAGTTCAAGGGGACAGCTAACTTCCCAAGCGCGGTAGGCATATCTTGCAGTGATTGCGGTGTATAAATAATTCTACCCAAATAAATGGTGACTCGAGGTACCTATAGCGACGACTTGGTTAACGCAGGGGGCCTGGGTGGGGATGTGCAGGGGGTATCCTTCGGAAATCGTACGGGGGAGAAAAAAAACTCCCAACAAAACTCGGGGAAAGGACCGGTCGGGAAGGAAGGGTAGAGGGGACGGCACAGAGCGGATCCGGCGGGCAGACCCCGCGAAGCGGCGGTCCTGCTGCCCGCGCACCCTCCGCGGCCCCTAGCAGCTGGGACTGATGTTATTTGTTTGTTGCACTTAAAAGTGAACGGTGGAGGGAGGGGGAGGGGGAAACACAGGTTTCCTAAACCCCTTTGCTGTGCACACGGCGAGTTGTTTTAAGCCTAACACAACACAAACGAGACATAAACACACACGCACATTTTTTTTAAAAAGGCTCCAGATGTGCCCTTTTAAAAAAAGACTCTAAGTAAGGGAAAGGGAAGGATAAAAGGGAGGAGGAACAAGACATCTGGACAGCAGCAGCGGAATCTAAACAAAAGTGAGTGCTGCTCACTCGCCTTACCTGTGAAGTGGTGCTGTAGGGGTATCCGAACTGGGAGAAGGACATAGTCGCTCCTTATTTTTGGACCATAGGCAATATTTTCCCCCCAAGATCGATTGTAACTAAACCCCGCTTCAGGATGCACCTTCTCACACACACATTTCCACGTATGGCTTTTTTTTTTTTTTTTTTCTCCCCTCAATTACAGATGATTGCACTTAAGAAGAGCTGCCAGACATCTGCGAGGGAGGGGGGTGCCTGGGTTAAAAAAATAGGCTACCCCCCGCTCCCCATCACTCGTAATAAATACGTTTGTATAGAGGGACTTTGAAAAGCCACTCCACATGTATAGAGAGTTTAAGCGCAAAGGGGCTTTTTCCAAGGGGGGGGGGGGGGGGGATCACGTAGGACTTGCAAGATACGGAGCTTGCTTGTTGTATTATTTTCTGCTCTATAGGTCTTTAGCGTTCCTCGGTGGGCGAGGAGCGGGGTGACGTCACGGCCGTGCCGGCAGAGCAGGCAGCGCCGGGCAGAAGCGGGCAGCATCCGCAACACTTGTTCCGTGGTGTTGGGGTGCTGCGCTGCGGGGCACGGCGCGGGCAGGGGCTGGGGGGGCCTCTTCTCTGTTTTAAACACAATCCACATTTGTTTGAGAGGAAATAAATGATACTGAAGGGGGGAGATCGCGTCCCCTCCTTCTCCCGCCGTGGCCTCTTCTGCTGCAGGCAGGAGTAGCGGAGGCCGCGGCCGTGCGGGGCACTCCCCGGGCTCAGCGCTCGGGCAGGCGCTGCTCCGGCTCACACCTGCTGGGCCGGGCTCTGCTTTTACGGTGGATCCGGCTGGCCGTGCTCCCCTCCCTGCAGCTCTTCCCGACCACCCATGGCCGCGGGAGCGGGGTCGGACCTCGGCCCGCACAGCTTGCGCTGGCTGCACGGACAGCGGCTGTGGCCGGGAGCGTGCCGGGGACAGCCCGCAGCCTCCGTCCCTAACGGGTGAGGAACGAGGAGTCCATTCCTCGCCTAGATCCGAACCGGTCCACCGGAAGATGGGGCGGGAGGGGCCGCGGCGAGTCGGTGCTGAGGTGATGGGTGAAAGGATGCCTGCTTGCATCCCGGCCTGCCCATTATTGCTACGGCGTAATTACATCAATTAACAAATGGAAACGCCCTTGTTTAACCAGCGACTTACAAAGTGCAAATTTGCCTTTGAGGCGAGATCCCCGGGAGGTAAATGGGGATTTCCTTTCCCCCCCCCCTCCCCGGCTCGGGGGCTCCCGGGCCCGGCCGCGCGTTATGTCTCGCCAGCGCCAATTAAAAAAGAAAAGATAAAAAAACAACAACTTTCCCCGTTCCGGCGGCTCTTTGCCCGGGCACGCCGGGGCCAGCCCTACTGCGGGCAGCCCCGCGGCAGTGCCGGTGCCCCTCCCGGCCGCAGCGGCCCCGCTCCGCCGCCGCCCCGTTCCCCGACGGGTGGCGCTGGCGAGCCGCGAGCGGTGCGTGGGGCAGCGGGGCGGCCGGTGCCGGTCCGAGGTGCTACCTCCGCGGGTGCTGGCGAGGGGTGGCCAGGGGGTGCGCGGCCCCTGGCGGAGCAGGGCACTGTCGGGGCTTCTCCCCCGCCGCTGCTCCTCAGCTGCGCCGTCGGGGTGAGCAGGGCAGCGAGGTGGCAGCGAGGTGGCCGCGCTGTGCCCGCCCCGCCGGGGCGCGCGGCCTGGCCCGGCGTAAAGGGCGACAGCCTCATCCCGTGGGTTGCCGAGAGCAGGGAGCGTTAGGGCGGCGTGAAACCGAGCCTTTTCAGCTTTCGTTAACGGGGGCAGTACCGTAAGAAATTTATTAAACACCTTTGGGTAACATTACTGCTAATTATTTAATTGAAAGAATCCCTATGAGGGAAATTATGCTAATTATAAAGTAATAAAACCACTTGCTCTAAAGCACTTAATTCAGCAAAATTCAAGTCTTTTCACCAGAACACTTATTACGTTATCTGCTGAATTAAGGGAGCAACAAGAGTAGCTGGGTGCCTGTCCTGCTGTGCTCAGAGCCCATGGGAGCAGTTGCTGTCACCCTATGTGTGTGGGCAGGTTGCATGTGGGGCCCTCCCCCTCCTTACCCATGTGCCCAGCACAGCAGCCACCAAAACTGCAAAAGCACTTCTGTAACAGACCTAATGCAGATCAGTGCAATCTTTGTTGAGTGCAACCAATTTGAAAGCACCTGTCAGGTGCATTGTACTTGAGCCTGGGTCTGAGAGATTGCCTTTTGCCAGCCAGCTCTCTCCACTCACACCTCTCTGCCCTACAAAGATGTTTCTGTAGCATACTTCGTGCTGTACATGCCCAAGAGCCACGTGGGTAACCCTTTTAGTTGCTCCCACAACTTGGGATATTAACTGACATTCCAGCTAATTGAATACAAGTTCTGCCTTGTTCCCCCAGCTCTTCTGGAGGATTCAGACTCTGGCTGTTAATGTTATTGTGAGCCCTGCCACCATTCACCCTGTCGGTCTGTCACTGAATGACTGCACTCACCATGTCAGAGCGGCCAGAATATCTTTCTGTGATTTGTAAATATTGGCAAAACCTTCCATTACCAGGTTCTTGAACCTGGCCTGATGGAGGCAGCTCTGGGGAAGGAGTGTGCAATTCACATTCTTTTTTTCATCACCGGGAAACAGCTTTGACAGCCGGATTTCCATTCTGCTCATCCACCGCGTAGTGGAGAAACATAACTGATGGTGTACATGGCCACCGCAGGTTTTGCTTTGCTTTGTCTAAATCTGTGTCATCTCTCTCCCTGCATACAAGTGTATCATCCCCCCCCCCCCCCCCCCCCCCCCCAGCATGCATTGCCTTCTCCCGGGCATTCTGCTTATAAACATGAGCAAAAACGGGAAACCAGCTCAGCTCTGTTGATTCATAAACTTTTGTTCTTGAAAGAGAGGAGTGTGAGGCTTAACTGTAATCACTCCTGCGAGCAGTTCCTCTTCAAGCAAGGCAGGAGTTTAAATGCAGCCTATAATGCAATTTTTGATCCTTTAAAAATCAACATCATTTGGTTTAGCTTCGATACTGCTTTGCTCAGGAGTTAATTGCAAGGGGTAAAAGTAATAGTACGTGCTTCCTGCTGCGGCAAATGCGGCTGCCGATAACTGTGGATGCAGTAATAGGTTAATTGAAGTAAGCAGCGTAAGAAGAAAGTGGCTTCAAAACTATGGAGCAGAAATGGGGCTGAGAAGAAAGTGTCTTTATATTTTAGAGTACGGGGGACATTTTGGTTGTTTCTTTTTGTACTGAGAAAATGAAAATTCTTCAAGTCCATGCATGAATAAACAAGTACAGCTGGGCAGCCTAATACATAATTTAAACTAATCAGTCACTACAGATTTAACTGAATAAAGCCGAAATGAACACTAATTGTTTTGACAAACTAAAATAGTGTATATGATGGCTTATTATGGAGCTTGCTGGTTACTGTCCTTATCAGTGACTATTGTCAAGACTTATTTTTGCATGAGAGGCAGAAAAAGACGAAACAAATTAGGACAATATTAAGATTAATATCTTCTTGAAGATAAAGCATTTTAATTGCTTAACATACAAGCAGAAAACAGAACTGTCTTTGAGGCAGACAGGAGAATTGGCCCAATGCAGCATGGGACATACCCTGATTTAGGGGTGAGGTATAATTGCTGAGATAACGTGATATCTTTTCAGCTGAAGGCTAAACTGAACACAGATTTGATTTTTAGATCACTTTTGGAATACATCAGGAGTAACTGTGATTGCCTTTGGACACTTGTCTTCTGAGAAGGACCTCCAAAAGAGAGGTCAGTGGATTTCTGGAGAGTTATGTATGTAGGAGTTAGTACACTTTTGCTGTGGTTTTGGTATGTACAAAGTTAAATACATGGGTGGGCCTTTTCCATTGCTTCTCTAGACCTTCTTGTTTAAATGGATGGTTAAACAAGAGCCATTTAAAATTGTGTCAGAAAATTAAGCAAGAGATGCATGAGGGTAATAATACCATTTGTGGGGATCCCTAAGCCCCACTTCTGCATGGACTCCTTCACCTGACAGTGAGCTGCTTCTTCCTGACAGTCTGTGGTAGCCTAACCTTCATGCTTCTCAAGCAGAGGACTGGCAGCTCTGTTTGGTACCCATCATCACTGTTACAATGACCTATGGATTTGCTGAATCTTAGATCAACACTGTGTTGGCTGTGATTAAGTTTTGGGAGATGGCTGTAAAATGGTTTGAGTGTTCCTGGAGTTGGAGTACGGCTGGACCTGGGGCTTCAGTCTGGACCCTTCTGTGCCTGGAGGTGGCCAAGTGGGTGGAAGCTGCATGTGGACCTTCCCCATGGTCCTGGCTGGTTTTTTCCCTTGGATCTGGGGCCATCACTGAACCTGGCTTCTGAAACTGTACTTAGCTAATGAGGAGATACTTCTTTTGTAAGAGTGTTCAGTGTCAGGGTAATCCAGTACTTCTGTTCCAGCTTTTGTAGGTTTCTCTGTAGATTATTCTGTGAAGTGTGAGTTCATCTGATGAAGATAGGTTTACACAAAATGGGAGAGAGCTTCTCCCCTGAGGAGTTGTTTGTGCTTTGCTGAGATACGGGGAACTTACAGTGGGAGGAGCTGAGGCAGCAGCGCAGTTCTGTCCCAGGCTAACTCCTCCCTGCATTCAGTTTCTAGTAAAAACAATAGAAATAATTTTTAATGTTTTTTCTGTGTTTTTTTTTCTTTTTTTTTTTTTTAACAAGGCCTTGCTGTTTGCCACAGCTTGAGGAGGATACTGGGCTCACCATGTTCCGTTAACCACTAAGTAGTGCTGTGCTTCCATGACCTTTATGTCAGCAGATGTGCAGTTGGTGTGCAGGAATTATTTGGCTGCCAAGCTGAAGGGTTTTAATTTAATATCACCTTAGGTATAGTTTGTCATTTCTGTTCTGTGGCAGTGAGTGACAGTTATATTCCATTAACTAGTCTGTTGCCGTAATTTCGAGGTTCTATTTTTTAAATATCCTGGTGCTTTCAAATAAGGCAATAGTGCCTTATTTTCCAAGAATGATCACAATTTATGTGTTTTATTTAAATGGTATCAGAACTGCTTCCTTATTTACTTTCATTTGTAATTTACAAAAATCTAGTTGTGTTTGTTGTACATTAGAAGCACAGAGAACATATACCTTACTGCAAACCCAGAAAATACTTAAGTTCCAAGGCCTACCAAATCAGTTGTCCTTTGAGCCTCTTTGTTAATGTCTGAGTAAAGGGGCTTAGCTTGACTCCCCCTCCAAATCCTGACTGAATTAACTCCCTTTTGCATCTGTAGAAATGAGAGCAGAACAGGACCTGCTGGCAAGCTCGGTGAGGACCCTTCTGCTGGTGTCCTTCAGGTAACTAGGGTTTTTCTCTGGTCTTGCCTTGGTGCTTCAGGCAGTGCCAATGCTAGAGGGGCACTGCAGAGGAGCTGCTGCAGCAATGGGCCATCTGTAGCCAGTATGGGGAAGCTGAGACCACTTGTGCTTTCACACACAAGCAGCACTAATCTATAATAAATCTTATAAAATCAATAAAAATATGGAAAGTGTATAATTTTTAAAGAAAAAACACGAGACATGGCCATTAAGGACACAGCCATTCTAATACCTGTTGAAACTGATTGAAACTGCAATTAAAAACATTCTAATAATAAATCTACTTTCAGTCTCGTTTAATGCTTTTAACTTTCTTGAAAGTTCAAGCTGGTATCCCAAAAATGTGCCAGGGCTTTCACAATGTATTTTATAGACTCATAAATAAATATGGCAATTAATCTGAGCTGTATTTCTTTCATATTTGATGACAATTTATTATGACACTCACTCATTCAGTGCACAAGAACTCTAATGCACTTAAAATCAGATTTCAAACCAGACATTTTATGGGAAAATACAGTATTGATCATCCATTTAAAAACACCATGTGATGATTCATAACCTGCTATAAAAGGGATCTTATGAGGACATTCAGAATGAGTTTTGTGGACCATTCCTGCCACAAAATCCAATATACAAGATCTGTAGTTCTTAGTGACTTTTTATATTTCTCTTTGGTTTTTTCACCTATAACGTTGTGGCTTATGATGGGTAGCAGCTTTAAAAGAAAACGTTTTGTATATCTAAACTAAGATTAAATAAATGGTAATTTATTAAACATATACTAGCACTTTCTGTCCATTTACACAGTTTCATGCACAAAATTTGTTTCTTTCAAAGATAATGTCCACAATTTTGAGTATGTTAATTGGGCTGTTTGTGCAATACACATCTGCTACTCTGTCCTTTAATAAAATGTGGCCTCGGAGTCCCACAGCCTCACATGCTGCTTGTGGCTGGTTTTGTCATATACCCTCTGTTGCACATCTAAAAGATACATCCCAAAAATGCAGGCTCCTGGGGTAATTTGTTTGAACTTGAGATGTGGTGCAGAAGGAGAGAGGGGAATTGTGGCACACTGTACACTGCATACGTGTTCACATCCAGGCTGCACAGAATGGGCTTCCCCAGTCCTTCACCATCAGCCTGCAGACACTCTCCGTGGGTGTGCTGCTTTGGTTTCCCTTGTGTGTGGATCAGTGCTCAGAGCCCAACTGCTGGTGAGTGTGAGTTCCATGCGGAGGGAGAGGGAGGAGGAGGATAGAAATGCAAATGTCTTTTTCTGCCCCTGTAAATAAAAAGTGCCTGCATTTGTGGACTTGACTGCAGCTTTGTGCCGCAGTGGGGTGAGCAGAATAGCCCCTGGCTGTGTCCCAGCCCATGAACCCCATCAGCCTCCAGCCTGACCTGGGACACATGCCCTGCAAGTGCCTGGGGTTTTGCAGCCATTGAAAATAGCCAACCACTCATCTCATTCACTGAGAGTCTTAATATAATGATGTTTTCCTGTTTGAACAGCCCATAGCCATTGTCAGCCTAGTTATTTTCTGGATGTTTTTTCTTAATACCATAGGTTTTGGGTGGTGACACCAATGCTTGGAGAGACAGCAGAAGGAAATAAGTAGTGAAGGCTAAAGCACTTGGTTAAAGAAGAGTCTCATTTATAAATCAATTTTAATAACATATTTAAAAGCTCTCACATTTGCCTTTAATGTGTTTCCATTTCCCCCTTAGTCATTAATATTTAAAATATTTTTCTTTACTTTTTTTTCTTTTTGTATTGTGTCCTTTCTATCCTGTCTTTAATCTGAAAACAGTGAGTTTTTGAGAAATGCACAATCCATGAGAAATCCAGATAATTTCATACAGGAAAACCCTTCAATCCCACGAAAGAAACTTCAGATGAGTTGGGTAATTGTTTAAAAGTTATTCCAAACAGTTTAACTCATAAAAGGGTATATGTTTTCACTGATTCACTTTCAAAATGAGTAGGCACCATTATTTCTACTAGGAAATAATAATCAGCAATGAACTTTAAATAAAACCCAAACACCTGTGGATAACATATTTCAGCAAGCCTGTCATGGAGGTGGCTTCATTCCGTGGGTGATTTAGGGGCATGAGATTTGCTGGAAACACATTGAATTTGTATGCTGGGGCCTGTTTTACTTTTGGAAGTGGGATTTGGTCTCCACCTTTCAGATGGAGAAGAAAAAGAGAGGCCCTAAGGAAGAGGGTCAGTAACTGGTCTCCCAAGTGAGGCTGAGTAAAAACCTCAGATGTGTGCTTTGGAGGATTCATCACATTTTATAAACAATGTGGATTTTAGAATGAAGCTGTGAGAAGGGTGATTACAGCCACAGGTGGGTCTAGGAGCCAGCCCGTCTCCCTCCCATGAGCCATGTGGCTGTGGGACAAGGACTGTGCAAGGTGGGTAAAACACGTGCTGGTGTCTTCCAGCTGCACTCATGCAGGGTCTGGGGGTGCCCTGGGAGAGGCAGTGCTTGCCAGGGGTCTTCCTGGGTAGTGAGGGAAAGGAGCAGGCAAAGGGACTGCAAAGGTGGGAGGTGGTTTCCCAAGTCTGCAGAATAGCTCAGTAGCAGAGATTGGAGTTACCTCCCTCTTGGTCAAGGCACACAGTGGCTTGTAACTGGAGTGGCATATCGCCTTAGAGGAGGTACAGGAGCTAAATTTAATGTGTTGTAAATTCCCTAGGGACAGTGGGGAAACCTCCAGAAAGTAATTCATTTCTATATCATGGGGAGGCTCTGTGGGCAATTAAATGACATGCTTTATTGTGGAACAGAGTAATGACTGCTCATCAGAGATCCTGGAAAGGATTTTAGAGACTTAACAGTATCAGTTTGATTTCTTTTAATTCTGATTTTATTACTTTAGTCATTAATTCACTGTGCTTAGGAAGAGTTTATCCTCTCCTTAGCTTGTTCTGGGTTTTATGTTTTTATATATATACACACAGATATTATTCTCAGTCCATTATTCATCTATGAATTCTTCATGATTTGTAAATGGGCAATGAAGCAAAGAATACTAAAATGTAACAAAGATGGAACGAGGATCTCCAACGTTTATTATTTTCAGGGAAGAGTTTAATATGAAGATGTTGTCTGATGTTTTAATACTTACTAGGGAAGTGTTAGAACTAGCCTGGATATTTTGTGTATTTCTTTTTGTCTTCTCATCTCTGTAAAATACGTGCAGTTTTTTGGGTGGATGGGTTTAGCACCAGAGATCTGTACTGGTGGTAGTGGTGGAGGATACGTGTATATATTTCACTGGCTATTGGTGAGAGTGAAAGAGTCAGTTATACCAGATACTGTTTCAGTTGGTCTGCCTTGTGGTGGGGCAATGCTGGGGGGTGCTGCTTCTCCCAGGTTTCAACTGCACATAACAGCACAGGTTCCCACAAGGCCAAACCCTAAATGATGGGCAGAGGCTGATTCCTCTACTCGGTTTGTTACTCATGCATCACCTCCCAGTGCTTCTTCGATTATGCAGAGCTAGAAAAAAAACTGAGTAGATGTGCAGTGGGCAGTCATAGCACTGGAATAGCCTTCTGCAAGGTCCTTGCCCATCTCGCTTGTGCTCCTTGTCATGTTCTGTGTAGTTTTGCTGTGCAAAATCACTCACAAAAATGATGCCCCATTGATTGTTTTACCCATACTGTTATGTTGAGCCTAAATATTTTCTTGACCTCCTTCCATCAGTTTTAGCCTGGTGTGTGTGTGTGTCTCTCTGGAACAAGGTCACTCACTAGTCTGGGGGCGCAGGGCAGGGTAGCACCATGGCCGCAGTGGCCTTCATTTGTCACCTCTGTGCATTTGGTTTGACGGTGTGTGCCAAATATGTCCTGGGCAGCACCAAGTAAAGTTGACCATGTACCATGATGAGAATATTGTTTTATTTAATAAATATTAAATTAATTCTCTTATGAATTACTAAATGTCACATACAAACTGTATGCTATCAGTCTCTTTAGTATTAATAGACATATCTGCAGAAGCAGTATCCAAAGCTAGTAAAAAACATACTGTCTGTAGACATAGCCAGTGAACTCCAATGGGAGTGGTTCAAACTGGTGTGGGAAGAATGTCCTTACTGTGTGAAAGGATGGGGTTAGTGGGATTTTTTTTTTTTAAGATAACATCAGTTTAGTCTGCTCTTGTACTCCTTTTTGTGCTGTTAATTTGCCCTTTATTTGTTCTTCCAGTCTACTCAGGTATAGTGATGAAGCACTGTGTTACTGGAGTTTAGAGAATGAGGGGTAACAGTGAGGGCTATCTGGTGGATCTTTGAGATCAAAGGCAGAAAACATAAACCCCAGTATTCCTCCTAAGCCAGATTTGGTCATTAATGCACAGTGTTACCCTAGTGTGTTCTGAAGCCCTGGCAGTGGAAATCTGTGCTGTGTGGAAGGCTGTGTGCTCCGGTGTGGTGAGTAGCCGAGTCCCAGTGCAGCAGAGCCGACTGCTGTCTGCATCAGTGAGAGACAGTGTTAGGTCAATTTAGAACCAGAGCCTTAAAGTCAGTGTAATTATGCAAATGCTGCCCTTGCTATTAACACTTTTGCCCTGAATGCTTTAGCGTGTATTTTACAAATGAAGTTACTGTCACATTTCATTATGCTGTTTACTGACCCGGTGCTTTGGGGATGCTGCTCTCGCTCTTGGGTACCGGCTGCTGCTGCTGCTGTGATGCGTGTGTGCTCTCCCACAGCCCAGCACAGACGCATCTCTGCTGGTGTCCGATGTGCTGCCTTTGAGGAGTTCAGTTAGTGCTCAATACAAGTTGTCATTGCCCCAAACATTTTTCTTTCTCCTCTCCTGAGTGTTTTGCAGCCAGTGTTACCTGGAGTTCTCACCAGGCTCCAGCCAGCCTAGTTTCTTTTCAAGTCTTAAAAAAAAAAAATAATCCTACATTTAATTATTAAACCAGAAAACAAGGAGTGTTTTGGGAAAGGTAGAGGGAAGCAGAGAAGGTGACTGAGATTTGTGGGTTTAGCATTAGCCAAAAAACTGTTCATGTTAATTGAAAGCTTTACCATTAACTTAGTGGTGGACTGTGTAGCTATTAAACAGAGCTGGTAAATGCCCCTGGGTTTTCGTATAGTGTAGTGGAATAGCTCTCTTGGAGAAAGACCAACCAAAGAAAGGCCCAAACTTCAGTCCTTACATGATGATTATTAATATTTTACAAAAAGAAAAATACTTGACAGCAACCTTTGTGTGGTACATAACCTTAAGATTATGTAAAATATTTTTTTTAGACCCAGAAAGTAAGATCTGGGAGCTCTTTTTAATTTCATGCCCCCCTTAGTCTTGCAGGTTTCTGCCTGTCATGACAGCCACAGACACTGGGTTTGGTGCATGCCACAGTGCAGCAAAGGGTATCCAGCTCCTGCAGTGAGAAAACTTCTTTGGACAAGACAGGCTCAAGTTTTGCTAGTTTAGGGTTTTTTTTCTAGAGAACCTTTACTCAGGTAGCTGATGGTAAATATCTGAGGTGAGCACACAGGGAGGCTGGCTTCTGCCTTCCCGGGGCCAGCTCTTATTGCTGCCTACCTGGTCTGAGCTGTGTGCTGCTTACAGTGAGTTGCTTTCCTCTGTTTTGGGCTTTTGATGTTCTTTTCAGTTTACTTGGTGGAATTGAACCTCTTGGAGGCTTTCTACTGACATTGGTAGTGTTGTAAGGAGGGTAAAGCTTCAAGTCTCATTTGCAAGCAAGTTTGGCACAGCACAATCTTGACTGTGACTGCAGTGCCTTCACTGGGGCTGTTTCTAGAGGTCTTTTCCCCTTAAAGGGACCCTGGTTCAACTAATGCAATTTTAATTTTAAACTCTTGTAAACCCTTTCTCTGTGTACTCAACATCAGCCTGGCTTGGGTTTGTTTGTTCTCAGACTGTAACAAGAGCTAATCAGTTTAAATGCATCTGGAGTTGGGTTTTGCATCAGTTCAATGAGGTCAATTTAAAATTGATTTCCTAAAGCTATTGCAGGTCTTCCCATATTGACAGGTCAAAGAATTATTGACCACCGACTTAGTAACAACCCTGTTTGCAGTGTCTTCATCACTACGTCAGTGCCTGAGCACTTCAGAAGCCCCTGTTTGAGTTCATAAATCAGAAGGGAGAAAGAAATAAAAGCAGAGAGTGATGTGAGTAACAGTTCCTTTCATGAATCCAGGCCGTTGCTGAAATCACATCGAGCTGCTGGTAGATAAATATTTTTCTGGAGTCAAGAACAGAGAAGCATATGACATTTCAATTACCACTGTTCATATTTAAATGTAAATAAGTGGCTTCTTTACTCTATAATTCAACAAACCTTATAATTACAGTCTTATGATATTTTCATAGCACTTGCAGCAACATATGGCACTTCAATAAGCAAACAAGGCAAGAAACGGAATTAAGAACTTCTGTGATGTTTGTTTGTGTATTTGTGGCTCTGTTATAACCCTTTTGTTTTAAATACCTCATTTCTTAATTTAGCAGTTTATATAATTGGAATGAATTTACACAGAACAAAACTGAGCCTTGTGGTTAGGTTACTGCTTATGTCCTTAATCTGATGTAGGAGTTTTCTGCTGGGGAAAAAACCACAACTCCAAGCAGCTCAACAGCGGTAAAATGCATTGCCAAAGATAAATGATCACTAAGGACTGCATGGGTCACTGCCTTATTAGTGTAAATTATTTTAGCTCCTGCAAATCCTTCTGTTCAGAGCACTGTGCTGATTGATAGAGTTTCACACTACGGTCTGTGCAAAGGCTATAAAATATCGATTTGACTTGTAACGTTCCTTGATATCTACGACTCAGTTCACAAGACCTGTACAATATCAAGGCTTGAACTGGAGGGGACACTCAGGCTCTGACCTGTTTCAGTAAACTGCCTCTTAACTGAATTTTATAATAATATTCAGGAAGGCACATTATCAGCTCCTGGGTTTACTGCTCTGTATAGAAAGTGCAGTATTATTTTATACCAAAAGATTTTGTTTATAATCTCCTTCCTGAGCCTTTGACCCCCATTCTGCTTTATATACAAGTTATTGTTTGCAATGTACAGAGAGGGAAATGAAGTTGGAAACTCCTTTGGCAGCAGCCCTGTTGCAGCGTGTGTCTGTACAGCACCATGCTGTTTTCCCCTCCATCCCAGGGAGGCATCGTGCAGTCCACTGTAGATTATCATCACTTGGAAGCATCTAGGAGTTTGTGCTGAGTTTCTTCCCTGTGCTGCTGTATGAGGCCTTGATTTTAGAGGGGGAATGCCAAAGCCAGCTGGAGTGCAGTGGAAAATGAGGTAGCACTGAAAAAACATCCTCCAGTTTTCAGGGGTGCTTGGTGCTCTTTGGCAAGGGAAAAGCAGCAGTAAGAGGGCTTGCTCTGTGCTGAAATGTCCATAGTGGATCTTGGGGAAAACAGCTGTTAGCTTTTGCAGCAGTGTTGCTGTAGGAAAGCTATCCTGCCCTGGTGCTGCCTTTCATAAAGAAATCACATTTTCTTTACGTTTCTTCTTATTGTAAAACATCAAGACTGGAGGTTTGGGCACTCCCTAGGTGAGTGATGGTCACTAGAATGGGGTTTGAGACTAGTGAGCTACCTGAGGAGGTTTGTTTTTATGGCCACTGAAGTACTCCTAAAATTTTTGGGGTTTCTTAACTTTTATGCCCAATTTGTTTGCTGATGAGGGAAGAAATGGTAATTCAACTGAGTTCTGATTAAATTAATAAAAAGACAGGGACAAAATCAAACTGTACTGTAAAAGGCAGGGCAACTACAATGTGATTTATACTACACAGTCTAAATAAAATATTCACAGAGTCTCTTGATGTACATGTTCTTCAATATACATTTTGAAATAGTGTTGGGTGTTATTGGCTGAAAGTAATTTATCATTCAGAGTGAATTTCAGATTAGCTAGGCTCTCGCTCAGCTTATTCCTTTTATACGCTCTTTTGTAATATAGAATTATAGAATAGTTTGGGTTGGAAGGGACCGTCAAAGGTCATCTAATCCAACCCCATATCCTCCAGAACTGAGTCAATATTGCTATCTGAAACTCTAAAGCAGATTGATGTCTGCATGGCTCTTGATATTTTTGGGAGGGATGAGAGCTGAGGCTTTGAGTGGGCTGTTTCCTGCAAAGCACAGCACTGTTATTCTGAAGTTGCTGCTGTTTGTGTCAAAGCAGGTGTTGTACACAATATATGAAGTGTAGCGTAAATAATTTAACTAGCCTTTGAACATGGAAATAGCAACATGATAAAGTAGCAAAACATAACAGGTTTCCAGCCAAACACATCACTGACTAGTTAGCCTTGCTAAAACAAACGTGTTGGTTTTTTTTTTTCTCTCAAGTGAAACCAATTTAGATGCAAAGAAAAGGCTGCAGGAAGCTGTGTTTGCAGGTTAGCAGCACCCTGGCTATTTGCCATTGCAATAACTGCCCCCCAACAGCTGCGCTGGGAGTGTGCACTTGGGCAAAGAAAGAAGGAGGGTGAAAGTGAGTGCAGTTGTGTACATGGTGAGGGAAGAGTTCCTGGCATCTGTGGCAATGGCCCTGTTTGAGGTGTGATGTTACAGCATGGTGATGGCACAAATCAGGGCTCTTGCAAGATGCCAGGTCAGGTTTTTATCTGGAATCATCCCAGACCTTTAGGCACTCCAGACCTACTCATTTGCATGCAAAACTTAAGGATAATATTTCCCACCCCTCAAATTATACCAAAGTAATGTTATATCCCTGCCAAGTAATACTGCTCCAGATGAATGAGTTGTGTTTGTGTTGTAGGTTCTCTGGAATCTGTACCTCCACTTCCAACAGCTTTTAAACAGTCAAATTTTAAAAGCTACAGTGCTGTCACACCAAGGATTTTCTTAAATGAAGATCTAATTTCTGAATAAACCTACAGGACTGGCACTTGTGTGAGTTTCTGGCTGCCTTGTGGAAAGGCAGATAGCAGCAGGCCCATGGAAATGCTGAGCTCCTTTCCTGATGCAGAAAAGCCAGGAGCAGCCCTCGCTGAGCACTGCTCTATTGAATATCTCTTGGTTGAGTTGTTGCAAGCTTGCCTTGTGTATTATCCTAAAAAAGCCTTAGGCACAAGATTATCTCTTCTTGCACATCTTATTTTAGGCATCAGCAGCAGTGTGTATGGAAGGCAAATTTACTATTGGAACTATCAATAAAACATGGTTTGTCTGCTAAATTAGTAATCATGAAAAAGCTCCCAAGGTTTTTAATCCTCTCTTTTTTTTTTTTAATTATTACAAAGCCAGGTTTAAATCTTGCCTTAGGTGGAAGTGTGCTCTCCTAACACTGCTGATGCTTGAGGATCTGCAGGGTACCTGAAGGCCTTATTGTTGGCCAGTGAAATCAAGGGAGGTCCCAACTAAAACCTAATAATGATTATTAAGTTAAATAATGGCTTCAAGTAGTATTTAGAGCTAGATCAATCACAGATGCCCTTCCCGGTGGGGGTACAGTTTTCAGCCAGCTGAGGAGCAGTGAATGTAGGGAGGTAGGAGGCATGAAGGTGGGAAGTGATGATGTTTTCATCCTTCTTGTTTACTGTTGTGATGACAGAACTGGGAGCAGCCTTCTGCTATTCTGTCTTATGCAGATCTGTGATGAAGACTGAAACTCCTTTATTGTAAAGCTTATTTTCACTGTGATTCCTTCTCTGTTTCTCTGGAGGAGGGAAAAAAGCCATGATACCTTTCCTTTTGAATCAGTATCTTCTGGGACATTGGGTAAAATTGGGGAGAGTTTTGAAAATGATCCTGTAAATACGTTGGCTTTTTTTTTTTTCCTGTTTTAAATTTATTTTAATACTTTTGGGCTTATTTTTAATTCCTGGAAGCTTGGCCTAGAAACTTACTTGTTTTATTTGGCTGGACTTACTGAACATAAAGATGTCTGGGTGTATTTTTGAGGGAAATATGAGGATTAAAGACCTGCTTTGGTACGTAAAAATAATTGTTTATAATTTAAATGGTTAGAAATGGAAATAGAGTTGTTTCTGGCTCTGTTTGCTGGAGCCACATGAGCTGAGGGAGAAGGAGGTGTCCAGGAGAAGCACCTGGGAAGGGAAATGAGGCATGGAAGGGCTGTAGGGGAGGCGGTCCAGGAATGACATCATTGAAACATGGACCTTGGGAAGCTTTCAGGTGGGTGTGTCACTCTCTCCTTCATGTATGCACTGTTTGATTACACTTTCTTAGAACTACTGGATATGAAGCGCAGCAGAAACAAATGGTACAGCAGTGAGTAGGTCTGCTCAGCTTGCATCATCCCACCTTGGGCCTGGTTCAACAACGAGGGTCTTGGAATCCCTTTGCAGCCACTGACCTCCTGGGAGTGGACTAAAGCTCAGTGGCAGGTTTGTACAGTGCACTCCAAACTGATACTCACAAGAATGGTGTTTGTGGTGGGATGAGTGGCTGGTGCCTGACATCACTGACATCCAGCATGAACCCCAGCTGGGGGCATGGTTGTTTTGGAATACACTGGATGTCTTTTTCTTAGCTTCCTGCAGGTAGACTATTATAAGCCTTTGAGGAAATGATTACTTCTCATCAACAGGTGGTTTTGGATGACTGGGGGAGTACAAGTACTTTATTCCATGACAATTCCAGGTCTAATCATATGTACATCTTGGGTAGCAGGCACATTTATTTGTTGCAGGTGCATCTTTTCCACATTTTCTCCTCTGTAGTACAATGCATTGGGAACACAGAGAAGAGAGTGACTCTACTGGACTAGGGATTAGGGATATCTTTAACTCTTCATGCTGCCATAAGTGCTGGAAGAGGGTCATGGTAGGATGACCCTAAAGGTAGGATGTGAGACAAGTGAATATTGGAGCCACTGAAGAGTGCTCCAGATGTAGATGCAGAGTAACCCCAAGGAAACAGTTGATCCTTCAATTTGGCAGCTCCCTGGCGCAGGTGGCATATGGTGGTAGGTTCAGACAGCCTAGCTTGTTGGCTGCAGTTTGCAGCAGCTTTTAGTGGGAGGAAGGGCAATAGTAACAAGCAGCTGAACCTCACCAGGTACTCAGGAGCAGTTATTTTACCTTTTCCTTGCACTAGATTTCGTTGTTATAAATGGTCCTGCAGGACTTGGGCAGTATTTGGTTGACTTTCCTACTACAGAGGAAACTTCAGGCATCATATTGATTTGGCCCAAGATATTATGTGGGCATTTGCCAGCAAAGATGTGCAGCAATACCAGTGCTCTGTTTTAATACAAACTCAGCCGCTTACTGATCATCAGTGACTACTTAAATTGACCAATCTACCTCATCCTGGCTGGAGATCAAGGGATCAGTACTTAATTTTATTCCTTGAATAAAGATTTTTATATATACATATCTCCACATGGAAATATCAGAACATGAAAGGTTAAATCAATATGGAGTTTTACATTGCTTAAAGGGCATTTGCATCAAAGCAGCCATGAATGCAATTCACTTATTTAATGAATTTTTTATGCTTATTTAATGAATTTCACAAAGGTGTTTTTCATAAAATGGATAAGGACTTCCCGTTTTATGAAATAATAAAAATGGAACTGAAGTTATGAAATGAGCAATCTCATTAGTTAGGCATGATATATTCATATGAAAGTGTACATGTTTCTGAATTATTGCAAGCAGCTCTATTGCTTGAACTGTAACTTGTTATAATAGTATTGCAAATATGTCTTTAGTTAATATACCAGAAAGTGACAGAATTAGATTTTGATTGCTAAAAATGATTTAATTAATACTTATTTTATTTAGCATACTGTGGATGTGTCGTTTCTTCCAAAAATGTATGCTTGTATTCTTCCCTGGTAGATGGTGAAATGCAGCGACATTCCCAGCCCCTTTTTGCTAGAGTTCTAGCTTAATTTTGTGTTTGCAGAGCTTTACTCTCTGTTTTATTATCCTGATGAACAGAGGGAAATATGATGGCTCACAGTAGTGAGAACATGCCTTATTTTTAATCTTGGTGCTTCTGTAATCTATATGCTTTTGGAGTTGCGTCATAAAAGTTCTCCCAGCTTGATGATGCTTCAGGAATGAGAGGAGACTGTGTGAGCTTCTCTTAGCTAACTAACTTGTCTGGGTGACTATATGTCACAGTGTTGCTTGCTGTGTGTAGTCATCCTGTCTTTTTAAATTGTGTGCTTGAAAGCTGCTGGCCGAATTTTGAGCACATGATGTTACCTTTGAGTTTGGTGGAGTTGCTCATGGGCACCAAACTACAGGCCTGGGCCAAGGTGTTCCTATGTGCTGACTGATCCCTGTTGATGTCTGTGTCTCAGGGCATGCTGGCCATCTGGGTCCCACCACACCAGTTAGAAAATGTACCCCAGTTCCATTCACCATGGGTACTGGAATCATGCTAGGGTTATGCATGATACCCGAGTGTGTTAGCTTCATCCCTTCCTTCTCCCCCTTCAGCTATGCGGTGAAACATTTCCCTTTCCTTTCTGATATTTTGGAGTTGCTTAGGAGTGCCCTATCTAAGCAGCCTTTATACATGCCATAACTAGCTATACACAGTGAAGCAGCTCCAGATGGAGTGAGGGAATCTCACTGGCGAGCCCTGCTGACTCACAGCCTTCATGCTCTGCCAAGGCAGTGGGCAAAAATATTGCCGTAATGATATAAAGCAGGACTTTGAAGTGATCTTGCCTTATTAGACATCCACTGTGCTAAACTCATAAGTCATCCTGTTAAATATATGCATTGAGACACAACAAGGCAGGGCAACATGGTAGGATAATGGTCTATCATCAGTGGTTATTAGAGGAAAAGGAGGAACGCATGGCCTTTTCACCCATGAGGTGTCATTGTCCTGCTCTCTGGCACACTTTGAAGCCTTCTTGTGATTGTGCAATTAGCCAAATAAGATGTTTAAAGAAAAACCAAGCAGCATTTACACCTGCCTGTGCTCTGTCACCTTGGTAGGGTGTCAGAATGCAGGTGGAATGGGTGCTGCACCTGTGCCATGCTGGGCAGAGCTGGCCTTGCCTGGTGGTGTGGGAGAGGGGCTGCCTCCACTGATGGAGGCCCTGCTGAGCACACCCCTGCACTTGGAACCTTATGCTGCCATGTCTGCAGTACTGGCATGCCTTGATAGGGCTGAACTCGGGGTGATTTTGCACTATGAAGTTTGTCTCTATTATGTGTTGGCCATGGAAATATTGATATATTTATTCTTAGAAATTAAATTCTATGTGATACATGTTTTGCACCTTTAAGACTTTAAAGAATGGGTTTGGGCTCTGTGTGTTCGCACACAGACAGTGTCTCTCCACAGAGGGGGTAATCTAACATCTAGCTGTGGAGGCTGCTGGGCCGCCCGGAGTATGGAGGGCCCTCTCCCCTCTCTTACCTGGGCTGGGCCCTCTCATCACTCCATAGACTCTGTGTCATTGCAAGCTAGAGAAGAACTAGCGTTTTGCATGTGAAGACCAAAGCATTTTACAAAATCAGCAGAAGTGTGGTATGGTTAGGCGATTTTCTCTTGTACCGCAAGGCAAATCTGTCCATGATCCAGGCTTGGTACCAAGGACTAGTGAAAGGTGTTCCTACCATGGAAAGGAGTTGGAACCACGTTATCTTTAAGGTCCCTTCCAACCCAAATCATTCTGTGATGACTCCTGAGGCCATGGCAGCAGCTTGCCCAATGCTCTGGGTGTCAAGGTGAGCCTCAGGAACCTGCCTGGAGCTCAGCCAGCTTAGTTACAGTGCACCTATTGTGGGCAACAGTACCTGAGAGTTTCATAGCATTGCACCAGATTTAATAACTAGCTGGTATTTAATCTGTGGTGTGAAATAACATCTCTTATTATATCTAACATAAATATTTACTTGAGAGATTGGAAAAAAAAAACATTTGCTTGCGTTCAAAGCCTATCGGTTTCTCATCTGTGGCTGACAAAGAAAGCTTTGAGTGCTTAAATTCATTTCTAGAATTCAAATTACAATTTTCAACACTAAAGCTTCTGTGATTCCAGACACTTTTCCTTTCCTTTTATTGTGTTTGACAGCTACTAGACTCTCAAGGTAAGTGGTGGAGTGTAGTCCTATGTAAATGTAAGGCATAAAATGAAAACTGGGGGGAAGAAAAACATTTAAGGTAGGAAATTAGAACAGTTATTGAGTTCCACACTATGGTTAATGAGTGTGCAGAAAGAAAACATCTTCTTGGCCTAGTGAGCTGGAGCATTACAACTGTTGCAACACTTCTTCTGTTTTTAGAAGGAAATAAGTAATAACCCCAACACATGGGAAGTCTTCAGTTTGCATTTTTCAATGCCTCAGGGGAGTGCAGTGTTTCTGGTTTAGAATCTGTTAAAATTTTCTTTAAAAGGCAGGTTTTGTTCTGAAACCAAAACAAAAATTAACATATTAAGCATATCTGTAGGTCAGGAGTGTATGGGAGAGGGCTTTGCTGCTTCACCAGGACATGGTTGCTTCAGAACCGCTCAGCTGAGATTATAGGCTGTGGAGGAAAGACTGAACATTACTGTCCCTTACTGAAATTGATTCAGTGTATTTAGGGTTTATGCTGTGTTGCCCTAGGTAAAATTAAAAGCAGGCTGTAATCACACAAGAGCGGAAGCGGGTGTACATAGGTTCTCAGTTTTGGGTGCTTTGCTGTCCTGCTGGGAAGGAGAGGTGGAAAATGGGATGGTGCTGCTGGTGAACCTTTGCACTGTTCATGGACTGCAGCCAGAGGTTGTGAATGTTACTTCTCCATCCCAGAGTGGAGGAGAAAATGCATCTAAAGATTGTTAGGGATGTAGCATACCATCCCGTTGAAAGTCCTTTTTTATTGTGGTGCTCGTAAGCTTATGCTATCCTCACTATTAGGCTTCAACTAGACTTCTCTCGTGTGGTTTGTAGTAAAATATCTTAGCTAAACTGTCCTGTGCTGAGCTGAGTCCTGAGATAAATTAAGTGATTCAGTTTTTCAGGTACGTAGCACAATGTGTGAACAGTATCTGAAATCTCTGGGAAGACATACATGTGATTACAGCCAAAGTAGGGCCATTTGCCCTGAATGAATGTTGCTTCTTCCCTGGTTAAATTACCTGTATGGGGTTCTCTGCTAACAGCTATACAGCTTCTAGTATCTCACCAAGGATCTTACAAGGTACTGTACATAATTTTGCACACTGCTGCACTGTGTGGTTTTGGGATATTCTTGCACGCTTTATGTGCTATTTAAAAATCCCCTTCATGCAAAGGTTGAAGTGTTTTCGTCTCCTGATTCCAAGCAAGCTGTTGAAAGGTGTGAACAAGTTGATCAATATTTTACCTTTTCCAGGCTAGTAAGTTCATTATTATTGATACACTGGAGCTGACTTCTTTTGGTATGACAACATCCCAAACAAAAGTAACAGGGATACTTTTTAAAGATGCTTTCATTGGGAAATATCTTGGGACCTCACTCACCCCTCATCTCTCTTTAGGCCAGAAAATTCACTCAGGTCCCAGAGCTAAAGGGCTGACTGTCACTGCAATGTTCTGCAGAACGGCCAACTTGTGCCCAGCAGACATCAACCCCCTGCCCTCTCCATCCACAATCTGCTTTTGCAAAGTTTCCCACTTGGAGCCAGAGCAGCAAGGCCTTGTTTCATGCTGCCCTGCATGCCTGGGGGCAGCTGTGTTTGTGCCCTGCCACTTGCCACCTTTCACGTTTTAAAAGCTGCTCTGATGTTTGTATTACCTTTTTAGTTTCCCAGAGATGTGGAACTTAAATGGTTCAAATCTGTATCAAGATTAAATAATTTGTGTCAGAGCATAGTCTCAGATGCCCTCCAGGAAACACAGTCAGTGGTTAACATAATCAACTCCTGTCATTCCACCAAATTCAGCTGAAACTGCATTTCTCCAGTAGAAGGAAAGTTGAAGCTTAATGGCAAGCATCCTGACTTTTTTTATGCATGACTGAGAATAGTTTTGACTGGTATTCAGAGCGAAACCGAGAAGCAGTGCCAGGGCATTGGTTAGTGCTGGTGCTCAGGAGCTGGGTCCTGGTGCTTCCTATGTGTTGTTGATACTAAGCAGGAGGCTTAGTATCATGTAACAATTAAGGGTGGTTCTTTGGCTTAGAGTAGCTCAGAAATTATACTGTTGGTTTAAAAAGAAGTACAAAGGCAAGTTTGCCAAGTAAAATAGAGATTGAACAGAACTAAAAACTTTACTGGTTGTCAGTGAAGTTTGATTTTTAGTTTCGTATGTATGCATAATACATACATACACTTAATGCCCCTGAGCTTGCAGCCTAGAAAGGACTCTGATTTGGAAAGGCTTGTCTTCTGTAGAACTCAGTGGCCCAATGGAGCTCCAGCCAGTGGTGGTGCAGGGGAACCTGGGCAGGCACGGTATGAACCAGCAGCTTTTTGCCTGATGTTGCAATTTCATTTGGTCATCTCCAGAAGCCTTAAGACACACCTGGGGGAAACTCTTCCTTGCCTGATGTCTCCACATGCACCTTATGAAAGAAGTTACTGGGAAAAGGCATAAACCAGCTTGTTTTGGGAGGCTGGGGTGTTGCAGGCTCCATATGTGATGGTACTGCTGGCAGTCACTGCTCTCTGCCTTCTCCAGAGCCACGGTCCCTCTGCAGCCCTGGATACCCTGCTCTGAAGGTACTTTTGAGCAGTTCTTCTTCTACTTGCAATGAGCAGTCTCATGGTTGCATCCAGTGCTAACTGAAGTAAAAGAGTCCGAAGGGGCCCCAAATGTCAAGCTCTTTGGGCTGCTAGGGATTTCTCTGCTTGGGGGAGAGGCCAAGTGTTTGCAACTTCAGAATGTAAAATGTAAAAGCACTTGGTTGTCACATGCCATTAGCTGTTTAAAGCATGATATCTCAGGAAATGCTTCATCGTAATCCTCCGACTGAAGAAATCTGAAGTGAACTTCAAACTGTTTGCTCAGTTTGGGCATCATGTTACAGGGTCAGATCGTGAGCTCAGAGTTGTACCTACGCTCAAATTGGTTTAAACTGCAGTCAAGTAGTTCAAGTCCCGAAAAATCAACTTTCACATTATCTTTATTTACAAATAAAACCCAGGAGCAATGCCTACAAGACATGACAGTGCTTGTCCAGATACCCTTCTGCAGCTGTTTTCCCTGAGACCCCTCTCACTCAGCAGCACTGTTAGTTTAGCTTTTATCATCTGCTTGAGCTTGCTTTCCTCTTCCTGCAGCCAGATGAGTAATGGCAAAAGCTGCATTGGAAGTATAGATGTTGGCTGCCTGGGCTATTACTGCTGCAGTTAGTTGTATTTCACCCCCCCTAAAAAGCCCCTTGGATCTGTGATGCTACATAAACCAGAAAGTGATTCTGATATGTTTGGTTTTGTTTCTCAGTAGTATTTTAGTGATCTTGCTGGTAAGTGGTCCAGCAGCAGATGTGTATGGTATGTAAGGACTGGCAATCATGGGTAGCCAAGACAGCCAGTGAAAACAGCTTTGTAGTCATCCTGATAGGAAACTGTTCCACTAACAAGACTATGAAAACAGAAATTACATAGTGTTGTGTGGATCAAAGTTTATTCGTCTGTGGTGCTCAAAGGTTCTATTAAGCTGTCAGTTTGGTCTGCTTTGTCCTTGATGCTGCTCCGCCAAAATTTAACATGGTTTCGGTTCTCAAAGCCAAACCATTCCAAACTGACCTCTGTCTCCACCCAGGTTAATGCCCTTCAGAAAGATTTTTGTTATTTCAAGATGTCAGGATTGTCTCTCTGGTCAGAATTCCTTCTTTATTATCTTTTTGTGGGTTTTTTTTAACATCATGGTCCGTATTCATCCCTGTGTAATTCTAGGTGGCTAATATGCTTGAATTCTGATAATAGAGGGGTGTGTGGCTGGTGGGCTGATAGCCATGCAGTGTGTTAGCTGTCCCGTAATGTTATTCAAATTAAATCCAGGGTAGAGTGACGGTCTTTATGTAGATGAATTCATATGAATCTTTGTGAAGAAAGCACAGATTCTAGTGGAACTGATAGTGAATTGAATGGTGGTGGTAGTAACAAGAAATGTGTGATTACTGGTGATCAGGGATAGACTTGTCTTTAAAGGGTCTTTACAGTTGAGTATTGCTTTAATTTTTATTAAAGCTTTTGCTATTACTTGTTTTGTAAAGGGAAAAATTATTTCCATTAGAAGAATGTCACTGGAGTATTTTTCTCTTCATTTCCATGTTATTCTTCTCTGAATCATTTCAGAATACTATCTATTACCTATATTTTCTTGTTAGATTGTTTTCTGCACTGTACCACGTAGTTGTGACCTTCTCTTTCCTTGGAGTCCTCTGGTGCTGCTGTGGGTGTGAACCAGGCTCCCATGTGATCAGGCTTCTTTCCAGCTAGTGCTGACCCTGCTGGTTGTGCTGTGGCTATTGCCATCCTGTTTTTCCTTTGCTAGTGCCATAGCATCCTGCTAGGGCTGAGCTTCTTGTAATCCATCTTCACAAGATGAAGGTCCCCTTAGAAAAGGGGAAGAGGGAGACTGTCACATCTTACACCACCAGTAACAGCACTAAGTGATGTGTAATGGATGTGACTGTGTGAATCATCTGCTTTTGCTTGTTTTCATACTTGAGACTGAGGGATGAGCAAAGGGATAAAGAGAACTATGAGTTGTTTAGAGGTTTGCTTTAAATTTGTCAATCCCTTGTACAACATCTGCATGTTGTTTCGTTTCCTTCCCTGCCACTTTAGAGAGTGCTGGATCAGTGAGGAACAGATAGCTCAGTTCATAAAGCAGTGCTTCTATAAACTATACACAGTTGGGGAATGTGCTTCTGGTGGATTTGTTCCATGAAATGCAGGGGAAGGATTCATGAGTACATGAAATAACAGCCTAATCAAAGAAATAAACAAGAACAAGTCTGTAATCTTCACAAAATTGGAGGAAAAAAGTGCTTCTGATGGACTTGCTCCTACTGTTTTCTTTGTAGCTGTTTCCAGAGCTCAGACCATCTGTTCCTTGTTGTAGGTTGTTAAGTGAAATGTGCTGCCAATACAAATAGCTCTGCTTGATGTTTGTTTGCATAAATTGTTTTGAAAGCTTCATGGCGAATTTTAAGGATTACTTACAGGGGTAGGACTCTGTGGAGGAGGAAATATAAATTTGACGATGCATATTGGAATCCATTAATTTGTTTGGAATTTATTATCAAAGTGAACATCTTGTGCATTTGTTGAAGGGCTGAGGAGGGAAACAATTTCATCTTGACCCCAAAGGTTATGGTGACTATATGCTAAGTTGGCCACATTGGAGTAAGTGTGATCAATCTGCCTTCTCATCTTCTAAGCTTTGTTGCCTTTACTTACCCAACCAAATTCTATTTATTATATTCAACTCAAAATTCCAATGAAGTGAAATCTGTTTGTGCTTCTTCTGCCTTAGGAATTTTAGAATCAGTTTTTTTCAACCTATTGGGCACTGGACAGTTGTCTGGGATTAGCGACCTGGAAATAAGTGACAGAGATAAGTGAGGTAGGTGGAGGGGAGTTATACTTGGCTGCTGTTGATATGATATGGTGTACTGTGACTTGGAATCAGCAGCAATGTTGTGCTGTGTATGCTATGGCATATGGGGTGATAATTCCTACTCCCCGAAACTGGTGATCTGAAGGCTAAAAGAAGATAGCGGAGGAAGTGTGCATACAGAGCAGAGAGAAAGGATTTGATCTAGCCATCTAAGTCAGTGACAGAGCTTGTGTTCCCAGAATTCTTCAATCCTGGCCTTGTTGACGCGACAGTGCTACTTGATAGAGAAATGTTTGCAAGCAGAGGGTTTGCAGCAGGTTATAAAGAAACAGCTTATTCCTTGTAGCTGTGTACCTCCTCATAGCAGAGGTTTAATTCTGGTGGTTTATCTTCAGCCTTACTTCCTGGGAAGTTTAACTAGTTGAAAATCAAATGGCTACCTTTCTTCCCGTTTGACCTTTGAATCTGGGTTTTTGAGTGACTGGGCAGTCAGATGTTCCTCTTGTCTCTATGAAACTGTACATTAAAACCACAAGCACACATCCACACACACATGCTCCTTTGCTGCTCATCACAGCTTCGCAGCAGTAATTCTCTGGTTTTAAGTGAATTGACCTGGCTGCTTTCATCTTCAGGTAATGCAGCCCCAGTTTATAATTCAGACCAGGAGCTTATGGAGATTTAGAAAGAGGCCCAGAGGTTTGCTTTACTGTGCCAGTTAAAGCATTTATACTGATGACAGTTAAATTGTTGAGGGCTCTGTTATTCATTTACATCACAGACACTAAGGTCCTCTGACGACCTACTGCAAATGTAAGCCATATGTACCTAAACCTATCTATTGTACATTTTACTTCATTTCAAACACTTCTCCTGACTTTCAACTCAAACCTTCTGTCTGTCTTGTCATGCTACAGTATTTAATGATATTTTATTGCATTAGTTCACAAAACCCTTGAGTTTTTCAGTTGTCCTAAGCTAATGGACTGGATCTGTACCCATTTGCTAATACAAGATCTTTTTTAGTAGGTAGCAGAGCTATTAAACATAAATCAAGGTTTCCGATAAAGTATTAGGTTTCTGCTGTATCTTACAAAAGGATAGTCTGCAGTTTTACCTGATTATTATATCTTACAAGCTATAGTTAAAGCTTGTTTGGGGATTTACTGCATTCCATACCCAGTAATTTCATACAAATCCATAATGGTTATTTTGTATGTTCCTTTCATTTAACTCATAAAAGAAACCACATAGTTTGCTAGCTGTAGAACTGAAAGCCATCCCTGTTATTTCTTTTGGAAGGATGCAGTAAGAACAAAAGCATTTCTTCATTACTTAACCTGTATATCAAAAATGAGGCAGTAAAGAGAGGTCCTGCCTTAATAAGATAGAACTAACTTGGCTTGCTACAGGGAGAAAAGCAACACTTTGTTGCAGCACAAAAATCTTTATGTATTCTTTTGGAAAACAGGTTCAAATATGACAAGCTTTTGGAGATTTTGAATCTTACTGTCATACCTTGAGGACTGAACAGGTGACATCTATTCACCTTTGGAGCAGGGACTCTTCCTTTTGGAAGAAAAAGGTTGATTATTTGGCATGTTCCCTGGTCCTAGCTGTGGAAAGCGCTTGAGCACAAGCTTAGCTTTTGGTACATCCTTCCAAAGTGTCTCTGCTCCATGCTGCTATTTTTAAGTACATGCTCAAGTCCTGAAACAAATGTGATAGTGGTTAGGATGTCTTGAAGTATTGAGCCTGGTAGGAAAGCACTGAAAGAAAAGATTCAGAGCATGTGCTTTCTCAGAGTGGGAGGCAAAGGCTGTAACTGCACTGTTATTTTGCATTATAGCAAGCTAAGAAACGTGTGTCACAACTTGATCTCATTTTTAACCATGTAAAGCTGGAGGATCTTTACAACAATCTTTTGGAGTTGGTTTAGAATTACACATTGTGAAACAGAGCACAGCGTGGCTTTTTTCTTGGCCAGAAGGTAAATTTGATTGGAGCTGGTCAGGAATTTCTGATGAAAGATTTTCTTTGGAAATGCTGATGCAATGAAACAAAGTTCTAGTGAAAATAGATCTGTCTGAGAGTGTCCTGGGTCTAAGATAAGGGAGTGAGCAAGATGGGGCTGTTCACCCAAAATAGCCGCAAGGACATCACCTTGTATATGGGAGTCTCAGGCTCAATTTTCCTCTGAGGGACTTGAAAAAATCTAATCTCTCATGGTGTCAGGCTTGTGGTTAGCCTTGCAGTTATAGTGAGGTGAATGTGTCTCATTTGGGACGGGAGGGTGAAATGGTTTGAAGATTTGTACTGGAATGCAATGCAGAGAGAAAACCAGCTTAGAAACCTAAACATTTCCTTGTGAAACAGCGTTCTTGTTGGTAGCTTGTGGAATAACTGTTTTTTCTTTCTTCAGGCTTATAGTTTACCCTGGTTTTGAGGTGTTGTTACCAGCCACTGTAATCCTTGTAGTCATCTGCTGTTGCATTATCAATTATGTTCTGAAACAATGCAGTGTTAAAATGAGATCTCCAGAGAGTTGATCTATGGTGCTATTGCAAAGGAGTGAGAAGATACTCACACTTTTGTGTAGGTTTAATGACCCTGTTTTGCAAACCAAATTTGGCCTGATATTTTATTTGGAGAGATTTTTTAGGTAAGCTTGCAATTGCATCTGTGTGGTGGTTGGAGTCAGGTTTGTGATATCAGATGCCTTTATAAGAGGTGATAACACTAAAGTGACCTTACGGAGACTCTGTTTCTCCAAAGAAAAACAATGTTAATTGTTGACTGTACGCTATCATTTGAAATACATTGCTGTCTAAACAAATGGGACATGTCATCCTGTGTCACTGAAAAAACAGAACCAAGTGCAGTATATTTACTGATCAGTGGACCCAGGCAGGTTTTCGTTCAACATTTCCTTCCCTTAAAAAAACCCAACCCAAACCACCATAGCTAAGCTTCACAAGTAAACCACTATAAATAACACTGCTAGAGATGTGATTATCTGAATGAGAATTTAGACACCATGACTTATTACAGCTCAAGGTCATTCTGGCTGGTACTGCAGCATGCCACCATCTGCGTGGGGAGGCTTGGAGTTTGTCTGTAGTTCCAGGCGTCTCCTACAGGCCTTAGTCTGCTGGGGCGAGATGCTGATTTGGGGGCCATCGCATTGGCTCTGGGGATGACCCCAGCTCTCCACTGGATGTCAGTGTTCCCCAGGAATGCAGCTGCCCGAGCACTTATCCGGCAGTTAAAAAAAAAGGGAGGGGAGAGCTAAAGAAAATTAAAGAACAAAACAACCTTGACTTTTCAGGAAAGCCATTTAGAAACAAGTTTTATGACTGTTCAGCCTTAATTATAAGGCAAACCTCGGCAGAAAAATCATGTTTACACCAAAAGACATCTTACATGACTTCCGGCTTGCACACCAAAAAGAGTTGGGTTTGGTTTCAAAACAAACAAATGAACATTCTTCCCTCATCTCCCCACAGTCTTGATATTTTGCTGTGCTGCAAAGTGAGTGATTCTGGTTTTGTCTCTGACAGTTTTTTCAATAGCCACAAAAAAAAATATTTTTTCAAATCAATGAAAGCAGGAGTGTGTCGCTAAATGATTGATTGCTTGCTGGGTTTCAGCCTTTGATAATTAAGCTTGACACAATGTCTCCTCTTCACTAGAGAATGGTATTGTGCCACATTCAAGCAACACATGAAAATTTGAAGTCAGAAAATAAAAACCTTTTAAAAACCCAACTGTTCCCATCTGTTGTGCAGTTCAGAAGGGAATATAACAGTGGAAGAGGCACAGAGCATAGAAAACAGGAGGAGGAGATGTGGTGATGTCCTTCACTGGCTCCACCTTCCACATGCACAGAAGTGCCTCCATGTGAAGTTCTTGTTTCTTGAAGACATGTCTGTATTTTTTTCTTTTTCTTCTTTTTTCTTTTTATCAGTAAAATGGATTCACAAAGAGGGAATTTCAACAAGGATTTTCCTGATCAACTGAGTGGGATTTGTAGCACATGTCCAGCTGTATCCTTACAGACTCTAGTTGAGAATGTGTTGAGTGTGAAGATGTAGTTCTGCATTATAGCACGAACATGTTGCTTCATGATGAAAGGGTGGATTTCTAAATGGAAGTCCAGAAGATGTTTCTGGCTGTGATGTGGGGCATTCAGAAAAAACATCCGCAAAACTTGAAATGCATTTTATCTTGGGTTTGCTCAGCAATATTAATGAACCTTGTGTTTGTTGGCAAAACTGCGTCCTTCCAGGCTGTGACAAGGTTAGCTCCTTTAGTCAGACTTCAAGGTCTAGGCTGGAGTTTTTTAACCTTAAAAAACTAAGACATCTGAGTGAGCCTTGGCTGACCTGAGAATTACAGGGGAGCACCAGGGGTGGACATCCCAGTGTTTTGAGTTAAAGACAGCTTGCCCTCTAAGTGTCAAAACAATAGCAGAGCACAAGGACCAGGGTTTCACCTTACTAAAACTGTAAGACAAGTCCCTGTGCATCTTATGGGAAGCTATACTTTGATAAAGACTTTTGACCTGTTATTTAGCTCAGTTTAGACAGTCAACCCAAGCTAAGGCTGTCACCTTCTGTATTACAGAGCCACTTCCAGAGGAATGAGCCCCTCCTCTGGGGTCAGGAGTGACCAGCAGTGACAAACTAAGCCAAAAACTGACCTTGCTCTGTGTCCTCCATGAGAGAGGTAATGGGTGTTCAGGAAGAAGCGCTGGGAGAAAGAAGCCCTGAGCTGGGCAAAACTCTGAAAGGTGGGTAAAGCTAGGGACTGACTGCCTCGCATGCCTGTGGCTTTCCAGAGAGGGTTGTCTACAACTGGGGTAGTTTCTTACTGTGACACTTGGTTGTGCACAGCACAATGTGAAGGTAAAGCTGTGCTGGGTTCATGTGCTGAATAGGGATTGCATAGCTTCCCTAGGAAGTAGCCTGTCTTGACATAAAGCAGTGAGCCAAGGTCGTTAATTCTCCTTGTATTTTGGAGCAGAATGTATGGGCCTTACTTCTCAGCTGTTTAAGGACATGAGGGAGAAAGCTAATTACCTTCATCCAAAAGACATCCCAAACTCTCTCTGAGATTGGGAGCCATATGTGGCTCAAGAAAGGGGTTCCGGGCAAAATTGGGAAAACCTGGGCAAAATTTTCTTTTGAAAGAAGTAGCTGAGGTTGCTTCTTGGTCTGAGATCCAGGAGGTGAATAAACCTCCTTCCTCTTGCTTTTGTTTTTTTTAAAGCTGAACCGGAGGGGATGGCTGATGAACACTTCTGAAAAATTGTATTACTTTGTACTGCTCTTTAAGGTTGTTAGTGCTGTCCAAGCTAAGCTCCTATCTTGTCTTCTGTAAACTCCAATGAACTGTCATGTAAAAAGCCAAATAGAAATGTCTGCTCCATGTTTTTATCCCCCAGTTTATTCATTGGCTTGTTTTCCTTCTTAAACTGTCATAATATAGTGGCCCAGGAGTTATGGTATTTAATGATGTCTTGCAAATGTAAGCAAGCAAACCTGTGAGTAAATGGGTTACTGTGTTAGGTTGTTTTTTCTCTAGTGATTTAAAGCAACTTGTGCATGTGTGACCTATGATGAATTTCAGCAGAGGCCATGGTGCTAAAAGTGGGATCATGCAGCTCCCAGTGGAGTTTCAGTCAGAGCTGTTTGAGTTGCAGTAGGGAAGAGTGAACCTTGTGACATTCAGGCAGAAAGCAAAGTTATTTGTCTTGCTCTTTTTAGTCTCGCAGATTAAATTATCATATGCAGGCAAGAGAAAACAGCAAAACCCATAAATATAAGTGCGATGCTTGCCTGTAGCTGTAGTGATAGATTGTCTGACTGACATTTAAGTCACTTCTGCAGATTACTAAAATACTGTCTGAATCGGATACAGCTGGTGAACTGTCCGATAGAAAACTGAAAACTGGCCCATCCTGTAACGCCTGTGGTCATACAGGCTGAGAATGTCCCTTTTCTCCTTGCAACTTTTTTGAGGTGTCAAATACTTGTAAAGCTCTGACTATGCCAGATCTGAAGGGATATAAATCTGGAGAACTTTGCTGTATTCAGTAAATTCCAATGATAAGCCGAGCGATCAAACTCTGAAAAGAGTAGATTGATGTAGCTTGATTGACTGTCTGGATGGATGCAGCACTTGCCTGCTGGGAAGCCAAGCCACAGAAATCTCATTTAACTTACATCAGTGGGCCATTGGCATCTGGGCTGCTGAGTTTGGATGTGATTCTTTGTGAAATGTAATCTTTACCATTCACTCCTACAATGTGTTTTCTTTCCTTGTGACCACCACACAATGTTTATTTGATTCGTGCTGAGAAACCACATCTTATCTGGTTTTCTAACTTTTTTCTTTTGAAAGAGATAACAGAGGAAGGGGGGATCAGGGCAGGGGGGAGAGTGGTTTTGTGGATAAATATCCTACTTGCATCTGCGCAGTTAGTCACAACTGAATATTAAAGCCCCTGTTACTTTCAGCAGCCTTTAAAATGTGAGTCTGAAATTGTGTTAACTTTTACTGGAGGTGTAGTTTTGTTTTTTTTCCTTCCAGAAAGATACTAAAGTGGCTCCATACTGAGAGGTTTACTGAGTGCAGGCAGCGTGTACATGAATTAAACAAATAGCCTTAATTTCCTAAGGTCTTACATGACTGTTAATGGTTAAGCCTTGCTAAGGGATTTTGCTTTCTTCCTTCACAAGTTTTCTCCCCTTTGTCTAGAACAACAACATTTTTACTTCATACAGTCACTAGGAGAAAAAAAGTTACTTTGTAAGTGACCCTTGGCTATATTGGCTCTTGTGGCTGACCCTAGGTTAAAGGATACCAAGATAGCTCAAGCCTGCTTTTTGTCAGCATTTCCACTCTATAGGAACTCCTGGAGATGCCTTGGTGGGAATCCAGTGATAAAACTGGAGCTCATTTCTCACTTACAGAAAGGAAAACAAAACCGAGGAAAGAATGTTTCCTGCTACTCTTTGGTCAGTCGATAAGCTTAATTGGGCAGGCCTGCCTGCTGTACATTGATTGTACCTACTAATAAAAGAGCTATTGATTGGCACTTCATTTAGCACTGGCTTGCATGGACTATAGTTCCTGCTAATGTTATTACTACATCAACCTTTTCCTGTTCCCTAGCTCTTTAGTGCTATAAAGTATGTCAAAAAAAGCCACCAGTGTTTTCAGTATTCTAGGGCTTTTGGACAGTTTTCTTTAAGTTTTTGACCTCCTTAGTACACAGTGTGTCATCTCTAATATGTGTGAAAATGCCTAATGGGATGCAAGAGGAATGTAGATGCTAACTTGTTATGAAAAAGTACTGGAATTGTTATGCCTACATCTTATATTTTAAGTGCACCTCAGAAATCAAAGAAATTGATATTCCTTGACATCTGTTTAATGTGACTGTGGTTAGTGAGTAGTGGTGGCAGATTAATGGAGACAAATACCTGTATCTGACAACTCACACTATCTTAGCAACCTTACCAGTAGAGGCTGGCGTGCAGGCTCCTGTCTGTATGTGAAAGCTCCAGATAAAGATGGAGGATTGGTTAAATAAACTTAAAAGAGACTAAAAGCAAACATCTCCAGCAATCCAGGACAGTGCAAGCATGGTACTTGGCTTCTTTGCTACCAATGGAAGATCTGTTCTGAGAGCAGAGGTGTGCTTGGGATGTGAAATAGTTTTGCTCATTAAAACACAGAGCAGTGGTCCTGTGCCCATTACAGGAGCAGATCATGAAGTTAATACCTAATTCTTTACCTCAAATAAAGCTTGCCCAGAATTTAATGACTGAGGAGGGAGGCTACGTAACTGAGTGGAGACTGTTGTTCGTGGTTGTAAGGAGTCACTATTGAAAGAGCATCTGCAATGTAGGATTGCTGAGTTGGTAAGTATTTTGTTCCAGCAATTCAGAAGTGGGGAAGATATCTCTGATGTTGTTTCTGCAGAGCCCAGAAACTTGTGTCAGCCTTATGAGTGATAATAGGGGAATTTTGACCCCTCAGGATATATATATGGGTCAGTTCTGGAGGCCTTAACTGGCATTTAAGTGTGGAGATCAGAGCTTAGACTTGGGAGAGAACTCCCTGGGAAGTCTGGCTGTTAGTGTCATAGTAGGAGCTGTAAGGTGCTGAGGTCTCCAAACCCTGGTCCTGTGCTCTTTGGAAAAACACAGCAGTAATTCACTCTACGGACTGAAAGTAATATGTACTTTAACTTTTTGTTTGTGTTCCTGTGCATTAACTGGACATAGAGAAACTTGCATGTACCACAGCAGGTCAGAGTTGAGAAAAATTATTTGGAAACTCTTCCCCTAAGTATGTGTTAGAAAACAATTAATGGTTCCCACAGCCAACACACTTGGTACTTCACAAACTGAATTGTGAATTCAGCTGTAAATAAATCCAGTGGCCCCTACTGTTAAGGTTTTGGGTATTTTATTTTTTTTTTCCCCGCTAAGAAGAACAGTAAGAAATGTTATTAGTACTTTTTTCTAAGCATCCCCTTCAAACGTAGGATTTGTGTTCTCTGTTTTGCAGGACAGTGGAGCACATTGAAAGAAAAATAGTTTTAATGTGTTAAATCTCTGATTCCCTTTCTGGAATATTTGCTTTTTCCACTGCTTTAATTTATAACATGGCACAAATACTACTTTGGAGAATCATTGAGCTATGTATACTGATACCTACATTGCATTAAGATTAATCTCCATTTTGAGTGAGAAACAGTGCATTCTTATATGCAGATCACTTACCTTTGCACCTCTTACATATTTCTTCTGACATAAATTAGTGAAGAACTTGGTAAACTTAAAATCCAGGAGACATGGCTACAATTGACACTCTAACACTTTTGCATTCTCCCCCATGTCCGTCACATCATCTTTCAACTGAAAAAATTCGTGGTGGTTAATGAAATGCTGGAGACAGTGTAGCTTGTTTCCTCATATCAATGGCTATTTATTCTAACAACTACTTCTAATACTTTTAAAAGAGCCTTGTGTTATTGTTAGAATAAATAGCCATTGATATGAGGAAACAAGCTACACTGTCTCCAGCACTTAAAGTGCTTTTATAAAAAGCAAAGTTTTAGATCTCAAACAGTAAGACGGGCAAATGAATCTACATGATATCCCAGAGAAAACAGTGTTTTCCACAATTTTAGAGGTTTAATCTGCCAAACACCAGCATGTAAGGATCACAACTGGAGGCATGAAGGCCCAGGGCCTTGGTTTTGGTACAGTTATGAACTTCCTAGAGAAGCACCAATCAGAGGATCTGAACTGCTTGTGGAGACCTGACATTCGTCATGAGTCTCGGGAGTGGTATAACTTCAGTCTTCCTTTTCACTCGCATTATAATATATGCAATGAGGAACAAATTACTTGTGCTTTGCCTAGTAGTGCTTTATTGCAACTTCAGGGCCTTTTTCATTGTAGTGTTCACTTTTGGTTTCACTGTCTGAGCTTTTAACTAGCGGTTATTGTCCTGCACTGAAGTGCTTTGAGTGCATTTATGTAGAGGAAAACATCTCATGTTCCTTTGTATTTCATGAAGTCCTCCTTCCAGTTTTTCTATTGTACCATCTTCAGCATAGTGTCTCTAATTTTGTTTTTATTTTGCTGTGGCAGCACTTGTACATGGAGCTGCATGGAGCTTGTCACGTCTTCTGTCAGAAAATGGTACTTGGAGGAAACGTGTGTGTACACAGGGTGACAACTCTTGCATGCTGCAATGCTATCAGGCCAGCTGTGTGTCTGGGCTTACCCTGCCAGTCATGTCCCGGTCTGGGTCAGGAGGCTGTGAACAGCAGTGCTTACCTCTCTCCTGGGCAGGGATTTGGCACAATATGGATTCAGGTGGGCAGAGTTACTGGTGCCATTCACTGTCAGCCTCTCTTGCTTTATCTACCGTCCTTTAGCCTGACCACTACAGACACACAGATCAAGGGTTTACCAGAGGTTTTGCATGGCAATTAAAGATAAAATTAACTGTAAGCAAAGCAAAAATTAGAAAGGAACAGACAAAGCATAGTATAGGTATTCTCCATTTGTTAGTTGTGTACAATGTGGAAGTTGTATGAATCTACCCCTGCATTTCCAGCTGCTACTTGCTTAGACACTGTAGATAACATGACATCCCTGTGCCCTGTACTTGTATGAATGCCAGCACTGGGATGCACACAGGGAATGCTCTCAGAAATACCTGTAATGACCCAGAACAAACTGTGGAATAGGATAGGCTAGGGAGGTAAGGTTGTACCAGCAAACACTGCAATGTTAACCAAAAAATCAAGACCACAAAATATGACTATGGGTTAGAAATTGGTGTCTTCTGCTGTTAGTACTCCTTTCTGCTGATCTGAGCTTGGCTCCTGGTGGGAAGGCTCCATTCTTTGGCTGGTGCAAGTTAAAAATCAGCAAGCTAATTCCATAATTATTTTTCAAGAAGCAAAATGCAGCCTTGCAACTTGCGTTTGGATATACCAGGGTGTGTTTGAAAGTGCTTCATACCTCACAGTGCTCCCAAGGCAAGTATTAATTGCCCCATAAAACACACTCTGTCATGTCTTGTGGCTCAACGTGTTATATGTCTGTGCAAACTTGTTTTATAGCCCTAACAGCCCACTACTGCTTCTGAGAAATGTTTTCCTTTTAATGGGGGAAAGAAAAACAACATTTGAAAGTATTATAACAGTGACAGGGAAGAAAGAACACTATAGAATTTCCACTGGCCAGAAAACCTGTCATGGATTAAACACCTGTTATAAATGGGTGGCCATATATTATTTTGTATTAAGGAGTCTTCTGTCTAGAGAACAAATCCATCTCGCCTAATTTGAGGCATTACCTGATATCTAGGACAAACATTGCCTTGATTTGACTTGGGGCAGAAATAGGAGAGTATGTGCAGCTGTGACCACATCCCGTGGCTCAGCAATGCTCCAGTGAAGTTGTCCTTGGTGCTCCAGAACATGCCATGGACTTCATAACCTCATCGCATGTGAAAGCCAGTTTCTGTGGGTCTGGCTGTTATTCATCTAAGATGTTGCCACAGTAATTATGGCAATTGAAAACAACAGAGTGGACCTTCTAACTCTTGAAAATTTAATTATCCTTTCCAGATCTCCTAGTTCCCACTCCCATATCTCCAGGAATGAGAATGGGCACGTCAGCAAGCCGATCACAACCCAGCCCCAAAGATTTACACATGGTGTAGCTTCAGTGAGGTCAAAAAGGATTATTTCCAATGTTTGATTGCAGGCACGTGGCAGAGTGTATGGAGCCAGGTTCCAAATAAAGGAGAGAGTATCCCTGTATATACACCCTAATAGTAGTACCTGCAGTGCCTGCAGTGGCTTGTGAGACTATGTCTTTCTACCTAATTTAGGTATCTGCACTGCAGGACAAGTCTATGCTGAATAGGAAAAGATGCTCCTCTCAATCTCCTGGAAGATTATCTTAGTTTCCTTCCTCAAAATCATTTCAGGAGTTAATCTTTATGATCAGGGTAGGCTTAGTTCCTCACCCCATTCCTTTCTGGTTGTCTTCAGAACTGTAATTGTGAGCAGACTTGTAGTCAGACCCCAGTAAGGGGATTGGATCTTGTTGTTCCTCTTTAAAAGGTATTTTTAGCCCATTCCTCCCCTGTGCAATAAGTAGTTAATATTGGATTTAGTACCTGCTGTGCTGTGAGCCATTACCTTTGTGATATGGGAGCATTTTATAGCCACTTTTTACTCCATACTGCTGGCAGAATGATTTCATGATGTGTATAGACGTGGAAGATTCAGACCTCGAATTTGTCAATGTGTTGCCAAGTACCTAGCATAGGCACCCAATTAAACTGTAATTCAGTTTTTCTTGGTTTGTGCTTTGCTAGATCTGGATGATTCCTCTGCTTTTACCTCAAAAGTGAGGAAAGATCCAACGATATTCAAGTGACAAGTTTCTGGCAAGGAGATCTGACTTAAGTTTACTCATTAAAATCCGCAAAAATACAATTTTCTCTACCAAAACTAAGGTGAAGGTCTTGCTGAGATTGGGGCTGGAATTTTTGTGTTGCTGCATATGCTATATGACGTACATAACTTCTGTGTATAATACATGATATTTTCAGGGATTGCTGCTATACGGTAGTTGAGCAGGAAATTGTTTTTATTCTCAAGTAATGTGATGTGAAAGGATATTCTAATTTATGAATAAGTAAATCTTGCTTTCACAAGAGTTAATTCCATTATGTACAAATACTTTTCATTTTACAGCTGTAAAATTAGTCGAAGTCGGAACCTAATTCATAAACAAATATTTTGAAGATTTATGAAGCATTCTCTTTGTGTTCTCCTTGGGACGCACAAGGAGCATGCTCCACCAACCCATGTAAATTATCCCTTGTGAAATCCATTTTTGTGATTTATCAATCCTCTCTACCCTTGCTTGCAGGCTAATGTATCTGAGAGCTACAGTGTGTAACAGACCCTTACATCAAGGGGAAATAAGGAGGTTTATTAAAGTAGATTGAGAAGTTGGAGGGGGTAGTTCCACAAACCACTACTCATGTCAGTGTCCTTGCTGCTTCCAAGTCATAGGAAGAGCTTTGTGCTCCTGGCACTGTGCTGCCTGGTGTTGAGAAGGGTGCTTAGCCTGTTTCTGCTGGAGCTGAGGCAGTCCTCTGATCTGGAGTAGGGATGGGAGGCCAAGAAAAGCAGCTGGTTTTGAGGTGATAAAAAATACATCTTTTGGAAGAAAAAAATAGGATCAGAAGGGAAAGCTTGAGGAGGAGGAAAACCATGCAATTTAAGAGTTGATGCTGTATAAAAGCTGTTTCTTGCCTGTCAGAAACAACAGCAACAACAAAAAAGAAAAAACAACCAAACAAACAAAAAGCCAAAGCAAAAAACATCAACAAGAAAAAACCCTAAACAAAACCCCCACAAACAAATGTGCATTCAAATCCTGTGATTCACACTGCTTCAGAGTAAGCTAATGTGAGGATAGCAGTGTGGCCTGATTTTTAAAAAATGTGGTATCTTGTCATTTTGATGCACATAATGTCTAACCCTTCGGAAAAAAAAAAAAAGAAAAAAAGAAGTCCTATGGCCCTAGATAGTTTTCTTTAATCTTCAGTTTCCCAGCTGGGACTTGTCACAAAACTCCCCAGTCGTGTCCACAGAGTAAATGCTTTCAGAGTCCAGGGCTTCCTGCCTGGCTAGAGCACCAGGAGGGACCATCATTTCAAGATGGCATCTTGGACATACCATTGGAACATTAGATGTTCCTTCAGGTTTATTTTCTTGACTACTGATAGAGAAATTTCCTTGGTAGCACCTGGCAAGACATTCCTGTTCAGGTTGAGAGCCTGGAATCTGGTAAAAATGAGGTTATCGAGAGTTGTCACCAACAAGGCTGAGCTGGGGAGAAAAGACAGAGGAGACTCTAGGTTTTCTGGGTCCTAAAATAGGGCAGGTCCCAAGGCCATGGAACTCCAGCAAGCAGCCTTAGCCTGGAGGCATGGAGAGCTCTCACGAAACAAGGTCAAGACCAGAACGTCTGCCTGTGAAGGGGAGGCAGGAGCACGCATGAAGAAAGGGAAAATTACTGCAGTTTTGGAGCTGCAGCTTGTTGCAGTTGCTTTGGAGATGGGATGAGGTCAATGGCTCAATGTCCAGCTGGAGAGCAGTAACGAGTGGTGTCCCTCAGGGATCGGTGTTGGGACCGGTCTTGTTCAACATCTCTGTCGCTGACATGGACAGTGGGATTGAGTGTGCCCTCAGCAAGTTTGCCAATGACACCAAGCTGTGTGGTTCGGTTGATACCCTGGAGGGAAAGAATGCCATCCAGAGGGACCTTGACACACTTGTGAGGTGGGCTGATGCCAACCTCATGAAGTTTAACCATGACAAGTGCAAGGTCCTGCACCTGGGTGGGAGCAATCCCAGGCACAGCTACAGGTTGGGCAAAGAAGAGATTCAGAGCAGCCCTGTGGAGGACTTGGGGGTGTTGGTGGATGAGAAAATGAACATGAGCCAGCTTCAGAGAAAATGAACATGAGCCAGCTTCAGCCAACTGTATCCTGGGCTGCATCAAAAGAAGCATGACCAGCAGGTCGAAGTAGGTGATCCTGCCCCTCTACTCTGCTCTTGTGAGACCTCACCTGCAGTATTGTGTGCAGTTCTGGTATCCTCAACATGAAAAGGACATGGAGCTGTTGGAACAAGTCCAGAGGAGGCCACGAGGATGATCAGGGGACTGGAGCACCTCCCGTATGAGGATAGGCTGAGAAAGTTGGGGCTGTTCAGCCTGGAGAAGAGAAGGCTGCGTGGAGACCTCATAGCAGCCTTCCAGTATCTGAAGAGGGCCTATAGGGATGCTGGGGAGGGACTCTTCATTAGGGACTGTACTGGTAGGACAAGGGGCAATGGGTTAAAACTTAAACAGGGGAACTTTAGATTGGATGTAAGGAAGAAGTTCTTTACTGTAAGGGTGGTGAGGCACTGGAATGGGTTGCCCAGGGAAGCTGTGAATGCTCCATCCCTGGCAGTGTTCAAGGCCAGGTTGGACAGAGCCTTGGGTGAGATGGTTTAGTGTGAGGTGTCCCTGCCCATGGCGAGGGGGTTGGAACTAGATCATCTTAAGGTCCTTTCCAACCCTAATGATTCTACGATTCTATGATTCTATGAATGTAACAGAATCTCTGCCCACTGCAGGTCAGGAAAGGAGCTTTCCTTAGGTAAAACTTCATAGAATCATAGAATGGTTAGGGTTGGAAAGGACCTTAAGAACATCTAGTTCCAACCCCCCTACATGGGCGTGGATGCCTAACACAAGGCCATGTCACCAAGGCTGTGTTCAGCCTGGCTTTGAAGATTGCTGGGGATGGAGCATTTACCACTTCTTTGGGCAACCTGTTCCAGTGCCTCACCACCCTGACAGTAAAGAAGTTCTTCCTTATATCTAACCTGAACTTCCCCGGTTTAAGTTTAACCCCCTTGTCCTATCACTACAATCCCTGATGAAGAGTCCCTCCCCAGCATCCCTATAGTCCCCCTTCAGATACTGGAAGGCTGCTATGAGGTCTCCATGCAGCCTTCTCTTCTCCAGGCTGAACAGCCCCAACTTTCTCAGCCTATCTTCATACAGGAGGTGCTCCAGTCCACTGATCATCCTTGTGGCCTCCTCTGGACTTGGTTCAACAGCTCCATGTCCTTCTTACGTTGAGGACACCAGAACTGCACACAGTACTCCAAGTGGGTTCTCATGAGAGCAGAGCAGAGGGGCAGAATCACCTCCTTTGACTCTGGTCATGGTCTTTTTGATGCAACCCCTGCAACAGCAACAGCAACAGCAACAGCTGGTTTCTGGGCTGTGGACACACTGAAACCAGCTCATGTTCAGTTTCTTGTCGACCAACACCCCCAGGGTACATTTGAAGCAGGGAAGGGAGTGCACCAAGTTTTTCAAGCTGCTGTGTGATATCTCACATCTCAGTAACTAGATCATTTGAAAACATCTCCTTAAGTATATCACGTCACATTTAGAAAAATGCTTAGCTGTAAGAATTGTCTGGCTAGAAGTCCGAAGCCAGGCAGTCACCAAATTCATGAATGTCAGCCCATGTTCATGAATATTTAGTGATGAGAACTAATATAATTCACATGGTTTTGCTGCTTTCAACTCTCTAGCCCAGCTTCCAAATTCTTGCGTAAAGCATCAGTGCCCTCACAGGGGAAATATAATGCATCGTATGTCTCATGATGTTATCACATACATCACTTACCTAAATATCACACTTAGTGCTCAGCATTGCACAAACTCATGATTACCCTGAAAAATGGGTTTTGGTGTCTGCTTCCTAATGTAGGATATGGGTGAGGCTGAGCCCAGACTGTGGTTTGGCCCAGGCTAGTACACAGCTGAAGATTTGGTACTAACAGTTGCACTTCAGAAGTATTGCTGTGGAAGAATGAGCTTGGACCAGAAAAGTGAGACTTTTTTTTGTTACTGATTCTTTAAAGAAGCTTACATCTTCCTGTGAATAACCACAAAATATTACCAAAAGCCACAAAGCAGGCAAATATACCAAAATAGAGAAGAAACTCAAACCCCAGCAAGTCCAGGGCAGCTTGCGATTCATCTTTTACAATTATATGTTCATGTTCAGTGGCATATTCATATGATCTGGCTCTCCATGGAATTGTAATTTGATGACACTAATGATTATCGAGGAATAATTTTTTCACTGGGGAGAAAAATGTAGCATGGCCAATTTGGGTGATGGCATAAGTGGTTCAATGGTTTAAATACTAATAAAAATTGAAATATCTTAGGAAGGGGTAATTGGAGGGCTTTTTTTTCAAGCCCACTTAGCTAAAAGTAATTAAAAAGAAGAGAAAACCCAACATAATTGAGGCTATTGATATTGGTGAGTGTTAAAAAATGAAAAACGCTGTGTCAGATTCTGTCCTCAGAGAGTCTGCAGAACCCTCAGGCACCACGTTCACAGTCTTTTCAGGGAAGTAAATATCAAAAAGAGAAAAATATCTTAGACCATTGCCTGGAGAGGGGCTTAAAAATATTAAGAAAGAAGACAAGAACAATAAACAGTCCTTTCAGCTTTCCCCGAAGGAGGAAGACTGTCAAGAATATAGTTTAAAAAAAAAAATCATATCCAGGAGCTTCTGGGCATGAATGAGCTTAGCTCTGGTGATGTTTCAGTGACACACATCAAAGCATACCTCCTATGTGTAAATTTGCCTGACACATTTTTAAGGTCTCCGTAGGGTATTTGCTGCTGTTATCAGTTAAACCTGAGAACCCTAATTATATTACATTTAAAATTTGATGGCCTGTTTTACACAGGAGGTCAGCCCAGACTGTAATGGTCCCTGCTCGCCTTCCTATTTATGGATGTAATGAGTAAAGGGTCTCATCCTGAAAATGCTCAGGCAGCTGAGTGTATTAGCAGCATCTAATAGGTGACTTTGATCACATTAACCACAGTGCTCAGTAATGTTTTATCTCAAAATATTTGGAAACTCAAATGCGAAATATCTATCACTGTTTCCTTAAGCTGAAATATTTACTGCCAAAATACACAGCTACAAAACTTTCCACATGTGTTTTATGTAAGGAATGGGTTTAAATTACTCCTTAATTCTGATTGTGTCTGTTTAGACACATGCTGTTAATTCAGCATGAATCTATGTAATGAAGATGTCTTTGGACTGGAGGGAAACTTTCCTTCTGCTACAGTGTGAATCGCCAGCTCTCATCTTTGTTTTATGGCCTGTTAGCCGAGACATTCGTACTCTGTCATCTCACACTGGTCTATCTACAACTTCCAAGACTTACTAAAGGGAGAAGTGGTTTTGATAGGAGCTCATATTTTTCACATCTAACCCTCTGCTGCTCCAATCCCAATAAAACTGTGAGACTTGGACTAGGAAGGACATTTCATTCTGTTATCTTGGATCTGCTCCCTAAGGGAGCTGACACCGTTTTAGCTTTGTCACCTCAGGATGCTGTTAGTGGCTAGGAGGTTGTAAAATGCACCTTCCCCTTGATGCCTCTTCTAGGTTATTAGCTTCTTTGATGGATCATTGTCAGGAAACACTGTCAAAACCCAATCTTCTTAAAAGCCTAAAATGCAAAGCAACAGGAACACAGAAAAGATGAGTAAAAGATCTTTTTCTCATTTGCTTTAATGTGCAGTCTGAGCCAATTTAATAACTTTCTTGTTTATAAGCATGCAAAAATTAACAGCAACTTGTTCTCTTATTTACAAAGATTAATTTAGTATTAGACATAAACCCTGATGTATTCTCTACCTTAGCTTTTCTCAATAGTTGCATGTATTTCAGTCTTTTCTGAAGAAGTTTCTTAATTGTGAGTAGATCAAGAATCACTTTGTTTTGTAATTCCCATCCAATCTCATAAGCTAGGCAGAGTGCTTGGGTATTGGTTCTCCATGGAATACTGAAATGGCACGGCACCAAATGGCACTGCCCTTCCTCTGGCACTAACCATAGATCTGACTTGTTCTTAGCAAACCGTTTATTGGCACAGCAGAATAGAGAGCAAGATCTGCTGGGGCAAGGATTTGAGAAGGGCTGGTTTTCTGTAAGGTAAATACACAGTCCTGGTTGTCATATCTAACTCCAAACTTAATCGGTACTTAATCTCCTGTATGATGGAACCTTTGTGATTTGAGGGAGGCTGGAGTTTCAAGCATGACAGTAATCTGATTATTTTAGTTCACAAGCCCAAAGTGAGGCATCCTCGAAAGATCTCTTGGTAGAAGTATGTATTTAGAGACTCCAAAAGGCGGTCTATGAAGGTTGCCTTGCTCCTTTATGGAAAGTTTCATCTGGTGCCTAAAGGAGCTTAAAGATAAAACAAACGCTCATAAAGGGGGCTTATGAGAAAGATTGGGACAGACTTTTTAGCAGGGCCTGTTGTGATAGGACAAAGCATAATGGTTTTAAACTAAAAGAGGGAAGATTCAGACTAGATCTAAGGAAGAAATTTTTTACAGTGAGGGTGGTGAGGCACTGGAACAGGTTGCCTAAAAGGGGTGGTAAATGCCCTGTCCCTAGATACATTCAAGACCAGGTTGGATGGAGCTTGCAACAACCTAGTCTAGTGAAAGGTGTCCCTTTCTGTGGCAGGGGATGGGAACTAGATAATCTTTAAGGTCCTTTCCAACCCAAACCAGTCTATGATTCTAGGAAGGGGAGCTATAGGGATGGTGGGGATGGACTATTCATTAGGGACTGTACTGGTAGGACAAGGGGTAATGGGTTAAAACTTAAACAGGGGAACTTTAGATTGGATGTAAGGAAGAAGTTCTTTACTGTAAGGGTGGTGAGGCACTGGAATGGGTTGCCCAGGAAGTTGTGAATGCTCCATCCCTGGCAGTGTTCAAGGCCAGGTTGGACAGAGCCTTGGGTGAGATGGTTTAGTGTGAGTTGTCCCTGCCCATGGCAGTGGGGAGGATCTTAAAGTCCTTTCCAACCCTAACTATTCTATGATTCTATGATTCTATGATTCTATGATGTGAAAAGGAATGGTAGGGAGCTCAAGTTCAGACTCCATACAGTTCAAACTGCATATGTGCTAATGCTGTTGCTTATTGGTTTTTAAACTGAGCTGCTCCAACAGTGTTGCTTGCAAATAGTTATATGAGTCCACAGATCTTGCGTGTAATTCTGCCTAAGTTAATGTGTAGGAAAGAAGAGAAGATGAGGTGGAGCTAGAAGAGTGGAAGCTGCAGGTACAGACTTCTTGGTACCAAATTTTCATTTATGCATGCAACACCCATGTAAATTGGTTTGTGTTGGGTACATAAATGCATTTACAGGTCCTGAGCTGAGCTTCAGTGAGTAACAGTTACAGGAGGCTCAATGGCATTGCCTAGACTTCCCTGGGAACATCCGGGCTTAACTGGAGTTAATAGTAATCCCTAAGCACTGACTGGACACAGTCTGCAGGACTATGTCTTCTCAGTACAGGTGTAAACTTGCACCAGGGAAGGGAGGTGGGACTTGGGGGGGTGTGAGGTGGAGGTGTGAGGTGAAGAGGGCTAAAAATCCTGAGGTCAGAAGGCAACTTTCACCAGTGCTCCATCTCTGAGATTTGGCTTGATGCCACAGTCTAAACCTAAATAATTTGTGACGGAATGACAAAAGCTCCTTTGGCTTTCACATTACACCTCACCTTCTGAATTTTTAAGGATTCAGCCCTAGCTGCTTTATACGTGGATGGTTTTACATTTAATGAGGTGCTGCTAATTTTCAGTTTACTCTATTTATTCTTAGTTACGAGGAGCAGAAGCAGCTGCTAATTCCCCCTGAGACTGTTCATGTAGAGTACCTGCACCCACCCACGTATCCTCATAAATTGTTTCCTGAACTAAAATGAGCTCTCAGCATTCATTTACTTGCTTTAGGCAGATTTAAGTGGGAATATGAATCTGCATCCGCTTTTCGATTCACAAATCCATTTTATTCCATAAAGAATTCATGCAGCCACATATGAAAACTGCATCTCTGTTTCTGCTAAGTTATAGTCTTTTTCCTTCTGTCAGATTGTTTCTCTCCCCTGCCCCCATTTGCCTGCTCCCATATTGCTAAATAATGGTAGTTTTAGTATTGCCAGAACAGAATATTCACTAGCAATTCTCAGTTCTGACATCCTAATGCCCTAGAGTCATATTTCAGGCCTGGATGGCACTTAAAGGCCCATAATCTTTTGCTGAATGGGTTTTGCCATACGCAAGCTGAGGCAAATTATTCAGTTTAAGGACCTGAGCTGCTCCGGGAATTCAGAGCTGGAACGTAGTGCACGCCATTTTTAATTTTTTAATTATTTATTTAGAAAATGTTTGAGGAGGGAAACCTGCAGGGATGGAGCGTTCCACATACTGTTCGTTAGTTCTGGCACCACACCTTGGAAAATGCAGCCATTACACCATTGTTGGCATTCAGGTTCAGGCACAGAGTGGAAAACCCACCTGAAAAAAAATCTGGTGAAGAAGACTGGGAGAGGGATGGAAGAAGATGATGATCTTTGAGGGGTCAGTCTTTTCCAGTCAAGGAGCATGGGATTTAGTAACAATAAATACAATCCACAGACCATGCTGATAATGATGCTTTGATTTGCTGGATGCAAAAAACTTGTATTGAAGGAAAAAATGGCAGTTTTCCCCGTATGGCTTGGGAAGGCGCTTTCATAGAATCATAGAATGGTTGGAAGGGGCCTTAAAGATCATCTAGTTCTAACCCCCTTGCCATGGGCAGGGCTTCTGGGGCCTCTGAGGCCTCTGATGCAATTAGAGAGTAGTACCAAGGTGAATATAAATGCCCTTTCTTGCACAAAAAAAATCTCTGTGACAAGGCATTGGAATTTCATATTCCCTGGAAAAATTTTCCAGGATACTGCAAGGATATATCAGAGTTAATAATTGTATGCTATGGCTGATAAAAGATTCCCAGGGGTGCTTCAGTAACTAAATTTAAGGATTCCCCATATGAGCTGAGTCGGTGATACAACAGGGTACATGATTACGTATGGTAGCCTTACTGCCTTCTAGATAAGTTGTAAAATAAATCTGACTGTAGCAGGACAGAAGATTTCTTTAAGCCTCAAATAAAAAAAGGCAATATATATTTTGTGTACTTAACACTATAAATACATTAAAATATAAATAATCTTTATTTCCTCAGGTTTTATAACTTAGTCTGTGTCTACATGTAATTTTCTTCTGATGAACCCAGTGACTATTTTTTCTTCCTCTTCTCACCCCCTAATGAAGTTTATGGATTTGCGTCAGGATCCTGCCCTTATTACAACACAGGTAAAAGTTTTGGGTCATGCTTGCAGGCAGTGCAGGTCTGCTAGGAAATCAGCTGTGAGCATCCAGATCTTCAGCCGAGTATGTTCATATCTTTTGTCTCCTCTGCTGGAAGAGTTCTGCTCTATAACAAACTTCTGCCCTGAAAGCAAAATATGGGGGTATTTTAGAGGTGGGTTTGTTAAGTGTGGAGTCTTCTGAGTCAAAATGCATAATCAATATTGGATAATCTTACATTTAGCAAGGTTACTATTACACTTCCCTATTAAAGATATCCAAAGATCAGTGTTATAGGCATAAATATAGCATGTATTGAAAAGTTAGAGTGGCAATCCATTTGATGTTTGTTGCTCAGGTTGCATTGTTCGATTTTATGACTTAAATGGGAGACACCTGAAGATTTGCAAGCTAAAATCTGGCTGTTAAATGAATTTTTTTTCTTTCTTTCTTTTTTTTTTTTTTTTTTACATTTTAAAAGGTATTTCTGAGGAAATACTGATTTCTAATGTGGATATTAACAGGAGGAAGCAGATGATAATGCAGTAACCACTCAGATTTAAATGTAAGGGGCAAAATCCACAGCATGATTTGTGGTTGTGGAGTTATGCTGTTTTGCACCAGCCTGGAATCTGGTGCAAATTTCCAATCCCTTTGGCATGCAAGCGTTGTAGCTCAGTAATGCTGTTCGATCACATTACATGCATCTATTTCTTATGCTCAGTTGGTTTGTTTTTGTTGGTTTTTTTTTTTTCTACTGCAGGATTTACCTAAAATTACAGGAGAAAGCATCCTTGCTAACCTTATTACTCCTCTTTGTAGTGTCACATCCACTCAGTGGCCTCGTTCCTGCTGGTGCTGCTGTCTGCATGTGCTGGATTTCACCAGCCTACCTGGGGACAGAGTGGTTGGCACATGCTGCTGTTGCTTTCTGGCAATGCCAATGTAGTTTAACTTCAGCAACTGAAGGACCAGAGGTGCCAACAGTTTAAAGGCATAGCTCTCATTGAACATGAAGTATTTAAACTCGTATGGCTTTCTACCCCCCGGTAAGAAAGTGTTGGCAGCTTTCACCTTGGAGCTCTGATCATCTCCTCTTTTTTTCTTCCTCAAAGTTTGTGCAGGCTAAGCTAGCAATGCCTGAGGTGCTGCCTTCATGGAGCTTCTCAGAGTCGCTTCTTGCCAGATAATAGGGCTTCTGAAAAGGGGAACTTCATCACTTTGCATTTTTTTTTTTTGTGTCATCAATCTCTCTGAATAGCTTTTTGGCAGCCTGGAGCAGTTCAGATGGGATAACTGCAATTAAGATGCTGCTGGCAGAAAACTACTTTAAGTTGACTTTGCTTATTTGTTTCAAAAGTCCATGGTTTTTGCAGTTCTTCTGGCTGTAATTCAATTGGAATTCAATTTTTAATAAAGGAACTAGTGGTACCAGTCAGCATGAACTGAGCTTGTGTTCTGCATGTAGGTTCTACATGGGCTTGAGCATGCAGCTCTGCTAAGGTTTCAGCCAAGACTCACAGCTCTCAAAACTGCAGGGCTCATGTGCTTCAGTCTATCTCAGTCTGTTGAGGAGGTTTGGTAAAGCTTCCTCCATAAAGCACTGGTTGTAAGAACATACCCCTGATCACGCATCAAGCACTAAGCACCACTCCTCTCACAGGCACACATTTATTGCCCAGCGCAGCCTAGGTGTATGGTACCAGCCAGCAGGCAAGCAAGGAACAAGACAGGCACAAGCCAAAATGTTAAAATAATTGGGCCATCCATTAGTTTAAGCAGTCAAATTGCTGGGGACTTGAAAGAGTGCTTGAGGTCTTGGCCCTCCATTTAATGGGTTTCTGTACAAAGGCAGCAGTCTGACTGTGACTGGTATGTTCATCAAGTTGTAAGGCTGAAGAAATTAGCCAGGACCCTGGGTATCTGGGCTCGTGATCTTTATTGAGTTGGCTGTCTTAAAGCCTATCTTTTTGCCAGGCACTTCACTGTACTCAGACATAATTCACTGTTGATGTATACATATATTCAAGCATCTAACTAATCTCCTTTGTAACAGGTAGTGCTGGGGATACCAAAGTCAATATACAAATGTGACTTGTGGATTGTGTTGTCTACATAAAAGAATTGTGTGTGTATTATTGAACATATTATTCTTGGCATTTTGGCATGGATCGCTGCCTCCTGAAATATTTTGTAGGCTTTATATACTTTTATACTGCTAAGCTGTATTATATTTCCTGTATTTGCATTGGCCTAAATTGATTGAATTTAGCTAAAACCTTGGATTTTGTTCAGCTTGCTGGTGGAAATTTATTTTACTGTATAGCCAGACACATACAAAGTCTTGAAAACAGAGGGTGTGGAGAATCAGTTGCTTGTTTGCTTCAAGTATCCTAGGAATAACACAGTATTATAGGGCTTTGAAACAGCTTAGTCCCAAAGCCATAAAAGTACTGAAGATGAGAATTACAAGTATTGTAAGGAAGACTTTCCACTTAATATAGTCTTGAAGTTTCTGAGAGCCTCTGAAATGCTTGTCATTGGCATGACAAGTCCCAAACCAGGGTGAATTCAATGGTTCATGGCTGTGAAGGCATATCAGAGTGTTCTGGTGGGATTCTGGCATCTGCAGCTGCAAATCCCACCAGAGCACTGAGAGATGTGTGGACTTGTTGGCTGCTGTGGATGTTTCAGAAGTGTGATGGATGGACTTGCTATGTGTTTCAGAGAAATATTCCAACTTCACTGGAATTAATCAGGAGACACCAGGATTTGGGGTGGATCTCAAGTCAAAGCCTCGCACTCAGAATGTTTGAGATTCTGGGTTGTAGTGCCAGCTTTGATAAAGGAATAGCTATACAAAGAAAAAAAAAAAGATAGGGAAAGAGAGAAAAATAAGAAAGATGAGGCATATTAGAATAATCCTATTAGAAAAAAATACAAACAAAGAAAATTTAAAGTGGTGAAAGGTGTAGATACCTGGAAACTTACTGATGTCAGAGATCTTCAGTGACTACTAAACAAAGTGTGACTTATGTCAATTCCTAAGGGGTTTTCTAGTTCAGATTGAGGCTAACTATATGAAAGATGTCTTGCTTTCTTTACCTTTAGCAATATTTAAAAATAAAAATAATTAAAGTTGTTTGATTTATTGTTTTGGTTTTTTTTTAAGGTTTTTTTCCTGAAGAGGTAAAGTGCTTTCTTTCATACTTTGAGAACCCTTGTCTTCCACATTAGGATCTATTTGAGAACAGTTTCTTCATCCAAGTATGCTCAACTGATTAGATGCACTAAATTTCATTTTTTCAAACTTCTTGTTTTCCAAGTCTTTGTCTCCAGGAGGGAATTCTCTTCTGTGTGGCTGAGGTGTGTGTTTATTGTAGATCTGTTTTCACTGGCAGTGAAGTTCTGAGGAGTCATTTCCTTCAGGCTTGATGCATCCCAGTTGCTTATGTGAACTGTTTCCCAAGGTACAAGGTAGATTGATTAGTTGGAGAAAGATCTGACCACAGTACAAAAAGTAATTTCCTTATCTGGAAAGATGTCATTATTGTTCATTCCTAAAATATGTCAGCAGTACCGAGAGTAGTAACATTTGGAGATGGTCATGGCTATTCTCAGAGGTCCAGTGTGTCCAAATAGAAACTGAGACTGCAAAGGTCTGTGAAACACTAATGTGGTGATTTCGGGATTATGAATGTAACGGACCATAGTTTAAGCCTGTGCAGCCAGTTCCTAAGGGGTTTTCTGGTTCAGATTGAGTCTAACAGTATTAAAGATGTCTTACTTTCTTCACCTTTAGCAAACTGAAAATGCTACCAAAAATACTTTTATGCCTAACCCCTGGGCTTGTGCAGGATCTCCCCTTCTGCTGGAAAAAAATGGAAATTTACAGTTTAGACCCTTGTGTGTTCCTGTTTCCTGTGTTCAGATCAACCTTCTACGGTGCCTGTTATGTATTTCTATGTGTAGTAATTAAATGACTGATTAATGCTGATTTATATTATTTTTATGTTCTGTTTAATTCCACAGAAATGTTTCATATCAGAGTTCAGCCGCGTCAGTCCTCATGTTGAAGCTGTCTCCTCCATTGTTAGGAGCAAGTAGATAGTATTTTTGCTGAACCCAGGACATGGGGAAAGAAGGAGAAAAAGGAATGTGCAGATTAGCATGAGCATGAGAACAAAGCTCAGGTGGACTATGATGTCTTTGCAAGCCAGGGAGATGTAAAGACCTATTGAATCTGAGCCTCTTTCTCTTTGCACATGAAGCTTTTTCCCCACTGTGATATGGAGATCGTACACTTTGAGTTCTGTATTCTCTTTGGTAGTAGAATAATGAATTATATACAAGGTAGTTTCCCTTTATTAGGTGTAAAAAGAAAAAAAAAATTGGACGCAGGCTGCCTTCTGCAGTGTAGACTTCATCTGCTATGGAAAAGGAGGGTCTTTGGGTTTGGTTTGGATTTTGTTTCTTTCAAATAGATGTCTCACAGGTTTTCAATATAGGGTGTAAGTTTTATCCCAAAGATGCTAAATCTTATCAGAGAGATACGTCAGTGTGGGTGGAAGTTTTATTTGTGAAGTTTGCATATCTGAAAGACTAGGTGATGACTTATCACCAAAATATGTCTATTCAGCATTGGCAATGCTAACCCAGATGCTCCTGACAGGGGAAAAACTGCTTCACTGATACGGGCAAGACAACCTGCCCTTTTTCTCATCTAAGACAAGGAAAAATGTAGAGTTCTATTAAAACGAAGACATTACATACATTACTTGCTGTCATTTTCTTGCTCTATTGTCAACTTTTAATATAGATTGATGTGAAAGATAAAATTGTGTTATTAAAATCATGGCTTTAGGTTGGCCCTCAGCTGGTGATGGATTTATTAACCAGTACATCTTGTGTGCCTGCTTACATCGTAGGTTACCGGGACTAGTAACAAGAATGATAGAGTAGGTATTTGCCATTGCAGTTTCAAAGGCATCCACACAAAGCACTTGTCCCTCAAAATTAGCTTCAGGCATTTAATGACAACCTCCCTAACATACAAATATAACCTTTTAGACCCATTTCCAGCAAGGCACTGGAGTGTTCTCCCAAATGAATGGCTGGGAGTTCTAGTGAGATAGCAACAGGAAAGACTATCGAACATAATTGAACATAAAAGAAAACTGAATTGTTAGGACATTCTTTTTTTTTTTTTTTTTTCCCCCCACATATTTATTATTCCAGCTTCCGGAATTTGGTCAATCAAATCACTGAAAACATTTTGTCCTAAGTTCCTCACTTAGGAACATAAGCACAATGACCACAGATTAACAGGTCCAGCTGGAATGTAAACAATTCTTTATTTACAGAAGGTGGTAATCTGCAATTTCTCAGTTCAGTGCAAATAAATTTTATTTTTATAGTTGGTCTCATTAATGTAATTCTGTATGTCGCAGCTAGAGTATTGTCTGGAATATTCTGCATTGATAGTGACATTTTATTAAACTCAGAGTCGAAAATGGTAATTTGAAGTAGCTTATTTGTGGGGATTTGACTTAAAATGCATGTCTGTCTGTCTCTGTGCATGTGTGTGAGAAGGAGAGAATGAGCCATCAAAAAAGGGAAAGCAAATTACTTTAGGAGCTACATCTCCTTCGATTATTAGTAATTTAAATACAGGACCTCTTTAGGGGCTTTAGAAATGAGGCCACTGAATCTGTTTTGATCTGGATTCTTTATAGCCAACAAAAGGGTTAACTGCCTGGAAGAAGGTGGGCATTTTGAAGCACATTTTGCCTATGAGATAAAGATCATATGAAAATTTACATGTTAATAGAACATTTAAGGGGGAAAAAAAATTGCTCCTTGTCAATTGATTGTATAAATATTTTATCTAGTGTAATATTAGAGGAAGGCAAGCGTGAAGACATTCAGTTTGAATAGTTTTTGAGAGGAAAATTATGACATTATTGTTGAAGAAATAATATAAAATGGGGAGCTACAAGCACTTGATCTAAACTGTAAAAACCTTTCATGCACTCTGGCAGAAAGTGCAGATTAAATCCATAATGAAATGGGTAACTTTAGGCCTGCATAAATTTCCAAGCAGTCTCAGTTTCCCAGGAATCTCTCTCTGCTAGATTAATGGCTAGCAGCCTGCCACATAATGAAGTAGTTTGCCTTGGCAATGTGCTCATGAATTTATTATGGTGTCCACAAGTGTGCTATATGGCCTAGACATCTTTATAAATCCTGGATTTAGAGCTGCAGCGATGAGCCATTTCGGTCCTAATGGTGAGGTTGATTTATCACTGTGGTCCTCCACTCCACCCTCCAACCCCCTCCCTGACAGTTATAAAAGGAAAATACAGGTCATATCATTGATGGAAATGAAATGTGAAGGTAATTAGATAATGCCAAATGGATATGGGAAAAGGTGCACTGCTGAAATTTTAAATATGTTGGTAATTTTTTCCTTGGAGCAATTATATCAGGTTGATTTATTTTTACAGTTTATAATCACTTAACTACCTGTGGCTGATTTTAACCAGAGCTTGTGCCTTCGGAGACAAGAAGTAGGGCTTTTCAGTCCAGGATTGTTTATTGTAAATTCATTTATCTCAAAATACCTAATTTATTATGCAATTTACACAAGTCACAGCTCATTGCTGATGGGGAATAATGATTACCCATTTGGCTCCTTGTAAACTGTTCTCTGTGGCTTTATAAAATAATCAACAGCCAAAGCTGCAAGGATTTAAAGAATTCTCTATATTGAAACTAAAACCTGTGGTTTTTATCTCTAGAAGACACTGGAGAACAGTAGAATACAAAGCAAATTGTCTAGAGTTGTTTCAAATCAATGCATGAGTAGTCCAGAAATTACTATGTTGGATATTTATAACTCTTATTTGAATTATGGGGGGACCAGGGCTTTTCATGGGAATTTGGACATTTCCAAAACCAGCAGAGAAGTTTTTGGGCAACCAAGGTAATGGAGCTTTGAAAAGAAAAGCATTACCATGTAATAGTATTTCACAGACCAAAAGAAATAGATCCATCCTGAGATTTTCAAAGGGACGTCAAGGAGTTAGAGGAGAGCACTGTGGTTCTGCAGCAGCCCTGCTGTTGGGAGCATGGAGACTTCTTCAGCGAATCTTGAGCTGCTTTAAACTGAAGCTTCCAACAGGTTGTTCAGTTCTCAGTCCTGAGGAGACAGCTGCTGTGTAATGGCAGTTAGTCATTTGTGTGATTTGTAACCTGGAGGATAGGGGGTGGCAGAGCTGGGTGTCACAGGGCTTTGAGCTGGTTTTGGAAGAGTGATAATGTACTATTTTTTTTATGTTTTTAAACCAAGAAGGTAAAGTGCAGTACTAACGACCCAGAGACAGGTAGTTCTAAGAGTGGCATTTTGCTTTAAAAAAGCACAAATCATTACATTCATTTTGGACTTGATACAAAGCTCCCTCACATCCTCTGCGTGACTTTCGCTGCTGGCTGGTTGTATGCCAGGCATGTGAAAACTCCCCCTCGATGGTCCGGTGCTTTCCTTGGTGCTTTTTGACTCACTTAGATTTGGCGGTAACGCTTAAAATGCCTGGTGACACGTCACCAGCTAAAGGGATATTTTGTAATCCATGGCCTGTTAAGCACTTGAATCACAAAGGTGGGGAAAAAGAACCAGGTTGGTTGAGTGGGGTTGAGTCTGAAGTCATCTTCTAATGCTTGAAAAGAATTTTGAAACCTGCCTTTGCAGAGAGACCTTCCTGCAGCTTACAGAGCTCCTTGTGTCTGCTCAATCTGTCAGCAACTTTTGGGGGCATAAATTTTGTTGGTCTTTAAACAGCACTATGCCTGCAGCATAGTTGTCATTTTCTGTCTGAAGCAATTGGATTGAATCAAAGTTCTTTCTCAGCTGGAATAGTTTTCACTTGCAGTTTATCCTCCTTTGAGAGTAACAAACTTGACTAAAACTGGACAAAGATTACAGTATGCCAACAGCTTGGAGTTGTACTATATAACTGTCTATTTCATTGAAGAGATTCAACTTGCCTATGGTGTTTTGAACTTGGGAAAGCAGAGAACTGCCAGATCTCCTTTCTGTGTTCGGTAAATCCCTCTCTCATCATGCCTGATTTGTGTCTGGTTACCCTGGGACATCAAGTCCAGATTAAAACTGAGCTCAGTGAGCCTGGGCATGCACAGCTGCTGAAATGTAGCACTGTGTTGCAAGCATGGTCCTTCCTTCTAGGGCTAGTGATGAGTAGAAGTGAAAAGAATTTACCTTGCTGCTTTTAAAAGTACTTCTGCATTCCAAAAGCAATATAGAAAGTGGCAGATTCAAAGTGAAGCTTAAATCAATCTACTGAGGTTTCTCAGAGAGGAGAAAGGAAGGTGAGGACCATCTCTGTTCCTCCTCCTATATGTGCAGATGTGGATTTATGAGTGCCTACATGCACAAACCACCACCAGCAGTAATGGTATTTCATGACTTTGGAGAAGCTCTTTTGAAGGAAGTGTTTCGTGCATTTGGCATAGAAGTGTCATCTTGGCATGAACTAGTGTAATATTACTGATACTAGTGAAAGAAAATACAAGTGCTATCTCTCCAGCTGGTTTACCTTGAAAATTTAGGGGAGAGTGAGTGAGCTGAGTGAGCTCAGTGTTGTGCTGAAACTACAACCTAGAACCTTAACATTCCTAAATGGGGAATTATTCTCCACACAAGGAAGGACTATGGAAAGGTTACACTTGGGCCAATCTCTTCCTAGTCTCTCTCTGACTACTGAAGTGACTGCCAGATGTAAGCTTGGAGCAACACACCAGTTAGGCCAGAGATTTTTGCATGCTGTCTTCTCTTCTATGATGATAATATAATGTCTACTTATACTGAATTGCACGCTAGTTTCCTGAAAATGCAGGAAAGCTAATGGTTGGGTTTTGGATTATTTTTTGTTGCCTGGCAACTTTTCAGAAAAGAAAACTGTAAATGCTTCTGCAACTAAAGTTGTTATTTTCATCCCTGGGGGAGAGTAGAACTTCACTTTCAAATGTGATTTTACGGAGAGTGCCCTGGTATAAAAGATGAGAATACGAGAATGTAATTGTTGTAATGGTCTTCTGCAGTCATGGGGACTAGATTCCTAGTTTAAACTCTTGATGTTTAGAAGAAGTTCAAAATAGGACTTTTCAGAGTGGGATAAAAACCTTGAATATAGAGAAACTCTTATCAAAATCCCCCCCCCCCTTTTAAAAAAGGGAAAGGACTAGTTCTGCATGTTTTGTTCTGTAAATGAGTTACTCGCAAATTCTCAGCATCAAACAATCAAGCCTGGAAGTAAAAATTCAGCATGTTCCTGGAGAAAATTTGATAGTGATGTGTATTTGATCAAATATTTGTTTTATATGTTTCCAGACATTCACACATCCCTTTGAGCTGGCTGGGGCTGGCAGCCTTCCATATGCTGGCGTAGGTAATCCACCACAATTACTTGCTTTTTGCCCATAAATAAATTCTCACCTTTCTGGAGCAGCCAGTCCTGGTTATTTACAAGTCCTGTTGGTATTTGCATAAAACGTGTTAGTATCTGTTGTGAACCAGGTAGTCACTGAGTGCCACAGCTGCTGGGTCTAATTCTGTAGCCTTTATTTTGTTTGGTTTAGTTTGGTTTTTAATGCCCCTTGTAATTCCATGTATTCTGACTTTATGCAGCCCCATTAAGTCCATTTTAGCTGATGCTTCTCAAGTAATGTGTTACATATTGGTTCTAAGGCAGCTAAATAACTCTTGAAAACATCTGCCTGTTTCTTAATTTTTCAGAGACTACTGTAACAAGAAGCCTAAAATTTCATTTAACTGAAGTTAAGATTTAAAAGATAAGTACTGTTCAGTTGACTAATCAAATAGTCATAAAAGCTCTTTTCTGAACTGTAATTACATTTATTCAGTTCTGGGTTTGATTTATTTTTTTATTTTGTCAGCCCTGCTACACCATGATGCTAATAGAAATGTTATTGCAGCCAGTATGGGCTAAAATGATGTCTGATGATTATTAATGAGAGCAATAAGAAGGTATCTTCATATAAAGTCAGCATTAAAGAAGTAATTCATTTTACCTGATATAATTGGATTGTAGCATTTAAATAGCCTGGGATTTCCTCTTAATTGTGATTAGTTGTAGCTTCTTCCTTTTAGCACAGTATTTAACTCTTCCTCCACTACTGTTTCTTTTATGAAGTAATTAAACATGAATTGCTTGGTGTCTTTGAATAAATATATCCAAGGATTTAGTGGCTGTTAAATGGAATAGCTGCCTGTTAGAAATGCTTATGCACAGTGCCCATAACTGGAGGTGTGAACTATCACTGTACTATAATGTTTTATTTGGCACATCATTATACAAATGCATCAACTGTTGCTTTGGTTGCAAGAATCCCAGAGGGTGTCTTTGTTGGGAGCAATTTTAAAAATGAATTTTAATAGAATTAAATGAGAGAAGAATAATTGTCATCTGTATTTCACCAAGGGATAAGCAGGATCCACAAAGGCTTGTCTGGAACTGTGGTCTGAAGGGGGTGGTCTGAAATGTCAGCGTGCCAAACCCTGGGCCCCTGCATTTCCTCTGTGGTGCAGGACTTTGGGTGACTGCACAATATGTTATGGGAGGTGAATCTTGTTCTCCAGTACTGCCCTGTTTTGCTGTCTCAGGAAAAATTAACTGTTCTAAGTGAAGTCAGTCCAGCTGCTTGCTGCCCAATATCTGGTGGATAAATCTGATTTGAAGACTTATCCTTTTTTTTTTTCCTTTAAAAAAAAAAAAGGGAATTTATTTTGGCACTTCAGCCATGCTGAACATGTGGGGGAAGGACATTTGTAGCACTCCAGATCCACAGATTTTAAGGATTTGAAACAAAACCTTGTTTCACCCTTCTATTAATTTAACTAGGTTTTGAAGAGCTCTAATGATTTGGAATTTAAAAGGATGGTCACTTGGGAGTTATGATATAAATGTTAGCTGTATTTATGACACACTACTGTAAGAAATGAGCATCTATCAGGAGAACAGTAAAGCTGATGCATAGGAGAGCTCTCTGAGGACAAGTTAGAACCGTTTTTCCCTTACTGAGAAATGCACATATTTCTTACTTAGGCCTGCTAGTGCACCTGGAGAGACTCTCGGAGTCTGGTTACTGCTGGTTGCTCCCAGCTAATATACATTGATTTACTTTTACTCTGGAGTACAGGAAGATTGAGAAGAATCTGCTGATCAGTCTTCATGTTCTCTGCTGTGTCTGTACCTTGATTAACTATTGAGATAGCTAAGTATTTAGAGTGTAATTATTTTCTCCTATGCTTTTGCAAACTCTATGCTTATTTTTCCATGGTAACAAGATGTAATTTTAAAACTTTTGGATGTATTTTGGTGCATTATTACTCTGTACACTGTATATTTGATGTGTGAGGGAAATAAAATACTAATTGATTGATGTCGTCAAAGGCTGGAGGTGTTGCACGGTTGAGGACTGCTTTCTCTGATGTTTAAATGTAGTCTTCTTAGGCATCTTTCACACCATGTTATTTCGCAGCCATGAAGTGTGTGGGCAGCTGTTTTGTGCCTGTGGCAGAGGCAGAGCGGTTGTTTTCTCTAGAATAAGTAATACCAATTCTATTCAAAGTGAGGCTTCTCCAGACTCCATTTTTGATGGCTTTGACACATGCTAGTGACAGATGCATAAAATCTTTCCTGTAGTCTGTGTTTATTGCATAAGTTGAGCTGGTGAGAGTTACAAGTGTGGAGTGTGAGTCTAGCATGTACAAGGATGCCTTCCCCCTCTTCAGCTATGCCTGGTTTGCATTTTGATGAAAAATGATTAATGGACTTCAAGCAAACTGGTCTAGTGGAAGGTGTCCCTGCCTGTGGCAGTGGCTGGGACTGGATGAGCTTTGAGGTCCCTTCTAACCCAAACCATTCTAGGATTCTATGATATGATTTCAGAAATGCCCAGGATAAATAATGAATGAAACTAGGGGATCTGCAGAGTTAACTTAAACTTATTCTTTGAAGGCTGGCTCAAAAGAGCTATTAATACTGATGACACTTTCGCAACCTGTGCAGAATTTTGCAGGGAGTATGAGCAGAGGAGGGGAGGGATTGAGCCGCTGGGTATTCTGGTTTTCAGAAATGGCTGAGCAGTGCTAGAGCACCAAACAAAGGCTGGACCACCTGCTCTGCCAGCACAGCGTCCTCCTGGTGTGCGGGTATCTCCGCACATGAGCCTTCCAGGAGTAAAATGAATGGACAGATTGAAATGTACCAAATTCTGTAGTGGTTTGTTTGGGTTATACGTGGATAAATGCTGAGGTGAGCAGCTCGAGAAAGGACGCCTTCAACACCTGAGCAGGTAGGAGATCAGCGTCCAGGAGCCTCAACTCTGAGCGACAAGAGCCACCGAGGGAGCCTCAAGTCCTCGACAGGACCTGCCCGGGAGCCGGCAGCTCAGCTGACGGGAGCGAGCAGCTGACTCACACGGGGCGGAGCCAGGAGCACCGGCACCAGCCCTGAGTGGGTAAAAACCTGCCCCGGGGAGGACGAGCGACCGGGAGCGCGGCGGGGCAGTTCGCGCGGGCAGGCGGGCGGGATGGTGAGCGCTCGGCGTGTGAGCAGGGCCCGGTCCGGGCGCTCTGCTCTGGCTGCCCCGGCGGTGGCCAGCGTAGGCACCCAGACAGAGCCGATGAGAGGGGAGGCTGCAGTGCAGAGCTCGGGGTGTAGGGAGTGCCTGCACCGGTCTGGTGAGGGGAAGGTGCACAATGGGCAGGGCTGCACTCGGTGCTCCCTGGTGGAGGTCCTCCTGCAGCAGGGCTGAGCTGCGGGATTCTGTCAATAGACTGAGAGATGTCAGGGAAGCTGAGAGGAAGCAGGAATGCTTGCTCCTGGCCCAGACTGTGCAGGGGCCTCGAGCTTCACCTCTACCTCATGGAGGAAAGAAGGAGGCCGTTAACCTGAGGAGCTGGGAATTAGTGACAAAAAAAAAAAACAAACAACCAAAAAAAGGAGGAAAAGGACAACCAAAAGCGAGGGGCTTCCCCCTAAATCCCCTGTCCCCACGCAGAACCGCTTTGCTGTCCTGCAGGGGGCTCATGAGGAAAAGCACTCGAGCCAGAAACAGCCGGCAGATGCTCTGGTAAAGAAGATCTCTACTGGTGCTGCCAGGAAAAAGTAGCGGGTTGTAGTAGTAGGGGACTCTACACTGAAAGGGACAGAAGCACTCGTCTGCCGGCCAGACCCCGTCTCAAGGGAGGTGTGTTGCCTACCGGGGGCACGGATCAGGGATGTGGCAGAGAGGCTGCCTGCTCTAGTAAGTCCCATGGACTATTACCCACTCCTGGTGATGCATGTGGGTGCTAGGGATATGGATAGTAGTATCCTGGGAAACATAAAGAAGGACTACAGAGCCCTGGGGGAGGTGGTTATGGGCTCTGGAGCTCAGGTGGTCTTTTCATCAGTTCTCCAGGGTACAGGGGAGGACCTAAAAAAGCTAGGAGGATTGGCCAGGTTAATAACTGGTTAAAAGGGTGGTGTCATAGTCAGGGGTTTGGGTGCCTTGAACACAGGACCCAAGTTTGTAGGTCAGGTCTAGTGGGGGCTGGTGGAGCTGGTCTGATAAAGAAGGGGAAGAGCAGTTTTAGTAGGAGGTTTGCCAGACTGGTCAAGGAGGCTTTAAACTAGATGTGTTGGGGGAGGGGGGCATCATTCCATCCCAACACACACAGTCAGTTGCCAGCACCTACAATAAATGCTTGGAGCAATGTAGGGATATCCCAGCCGCTCCAGCCAATGAGCCGGCTTCAGTTGGAGCTCGGCTCAGATTCCTCTGTACAAATGCTCATAGCATGGGGAACAAACAAGAGGAATTGGAGATCTGTGCACGTCTACGGGGGTATGATATAATAGGCATCACAGAAACATGGTGGGATGTCTCCTATGACTGGAGTGTTGGAATGGAAGGTTACAGGCTCTTTAGGAAAGACAGGCCTGGCAGGCGGGGAGGGGGAGTTGCCCTTTATGTTAGGGGTAGGCTGGAGAGTATGGAACTCTGCGTGGGGACAGGTGAGCAGTTAACAGAGAGTTTGTGGGTCAGGGTTAAAGGGAATATAGCTATGGGAGACATTACTGTGGGAATCTGTTACAGACCGCCTGATCAAGGAGAACCTGCGGATGAAGCACTCCATAGACAGATAGGAACAGCCTCACGCTCGCAGGCCCTTGTTCTCATGGGTGACTTCAACCACCCTGACATCTGTTGGAAGGACGGTACGGCCCGGCACAAGCAATCCAGGAGGTTCCTCGATTGTGTGGAAGACAACTTCCTTCTGCAAGTAATAGAGGAGCCGACAAGGAGAGGTGCCATGCTTGACCTCGTGCTCACCAACAGGGAAGGGATTGTTGGAAATGTGACGCTCCAGGGCAGCCTTGGTTGCAGTGATCACGAGATGGTCGGATTTGAGATCCTCAGGACAGTGAGAAGAGCATGCAGCAAGCTCACTGCCCTGGACTTCAAAAGAGCAGACTTTGGCCTCTTCAGGAACCTGCTTTGGAAGGTTCCATGGGATATAGCCCTAGAGGGCAGGGGGGCCAAGACTCTTGGTTGATATTCAAGTATCACCTGCTGCAAGCTCAGGACTGTTGCATCCCAGCTAGAAGAAAGTGCAGCAGGAGGTCTAGGAGACCTCCTTGGACGGATAAGGAGCTCCTGAGGAAAATTCAGTTGAAAAAAGAGGCTTATAATAAGTGGAAGCAAGGACAGGTGGCCTGGGAAGAGTACAGGGATGTTGTCCAAGAAGCTAGGGACCAGGTTAGGAAAGCTAAGGCTCAGTTAGAATTAAACTTGGCTAGGGATGTTAAGGATAACAGGAAGGGATTCTACAGGTACATAGCAAATAAAAGACTAGGGAGAATGTAGGCCCCCTCAGGAAGCTCTCGGGAGAACTGCCTACCCTGGATTTGGAGAAGGCTGAGGTTCTGAATGACTTCTTTGCCTAGGTCTTCACTGGCAAAGGCTCTGACCAAACCACCCAAGTCTTGGAAGGCAGATGCAGGCACTGTGAGAATGAAGACCTTGCGCCCACTGTAGGAGAGGATCTGGTTCGAGATCATCTTAAAAACCTGAACATGCACAAGTCCATGGGTCCTGATGAGATCCATCCGCGGGTCCTGAAGGAGCTGGGGAATGAAGTTGCTAAGCCGCTGGCCATCATATTTGAGAAATCATGGCAGTCAGGTGAAGTTCCCGATGACTGGAAAAAGGGAAATATAACCCCCATTTTCAAGACGGGGAAAATGGATGACTGGGGGAATTACAGACCAGTCAGTCTCACCTCTGTGCCTGGCAAAATCTTGGAGCAGATTCTCCTGGAAGGCATGCTAAGGCACATGGAAAACAACAAGGTGTTTGGTGACAGCCAGCACGGCTTCACTAAGGGGAAATCCTGCCTGACCAATTTGGTGGCCTTCTATGGTGGGGCTACAGAACTGATGGACAGGGGCAGAGCAGTTGACGTCATCTACCTGGACTTGTGCAAAGCGTTCGACACTGTCCCACACGACATCCTTGTCTCTAAATTGGAGAGACATCAATTTGATGGATGGACCACTCGGTGGATAAAGAACTGGCTGGATGGCCGCACGCAAAGGGTTGTGGTCAATGGCTCAGTGTCTGGCTGGAGACCAGTAATGAGTGGTGTCCCTCAGGGATCGGTGTTGGGACCGGTCTTGTTCAACATCTTTGTCGCTGACATGGACAGTGGGATTGAGTGCGCCCTCAGCAAGTTTGCCAATGACACCAAGCTGTGTGGTTCGGTTGATACCCTGGAGGGAAGGAATGCCATCCAGAGGGACCTCGACACACTTGTGAGGTGGGCTGATGCAAACCTCATGAAGTTTAACCATGCCAAGTGCAAGGTCCTACACCTGGGTGGGAGCAATCCCAGGCACAGCTACAGGTTGGGCAGAGAAGAGATTCAGAGCAGCCCTGCCGAGAAGGACTTGGGGGTGTTGGTGGATGAGAAAATGAACATGAGCCGGCTTCAGTGTGTGCTTGCAGCCCAGAAAGCCAACCGTATCTTGGGCTGCATCAAAAGGAGTGTGACCAGCAGGTCGAAGGAGGTGATCCTGCCCCTCTACTCTGCTCTTGTGAGACCTCACCTGGAGTATTGTGTGCAGTTCTGGTGTCCTCAACATAAAAAGGACATGGAACTGTTGGAACAAGTCCGGAGGAGGGCCACGAGGATGATCAGGGGACTGGAGCACCTCCCGTATGAAGACAGGCTGAGGAAGTTGGGGCTGTTCAGCCTGGAGAAGAGAAGGCTGCGTGGGGACCTCATAGCAGCCTTCCAGTATCTGAAGAGGGCCTATAGGGATGCTGGGGAGGGACTTTTCATTAGGGACTGCAGTGACAGGACAAGGGGTAACGGCTTAAAACTTAAACAGGGGAAGTTTAGATTGGATATAAGGAGTAAATTGTTTCCTGTTAGGGTGGTGAGCCACTGGAATGGGTTGCCCAGGGAGGTTGTGAATGCTCCATCCCTGGCAGTGTTCAAGGCCAGGTTGGACAAGGCCTTAGGTGATACGATTTAGCGTAAGGTGTCCCTGCCCAAGGCACGGCAGTTGGAACTAGATGATCTTAAGGTCCTTTACAACCCTACTGATTCTATGATTCTAAATGTCCAGCAGAGATTGTTGAAACCACTGCATTTACTTGCGTTGAGACCTAAAGACAGGCTTCAACTTCGGTTTCCTGAGGACACTCAGACTGCTCCACTTGAATCGTCTGAAAATATATCTGCACCAATCCAAGATATATTGTGATTTCTGATTTTGTCTTAAGATTAGGCTGTTTTCATTTTCTCTACAAAGACAGATTGTGTAGGGAAGTCACACTGCATTTTCTCTTGATCAGTTACTCTGAATACAGATTGATAGAATATGTGAAAAGATCTGAAATATCAAGCCAATTTGGCATATTACCACTATTGCGAAATTTCAAGGGTTTGTGACAAAGATAAGTAAGAAAAAGGTGGATAAAATTGGATTAAAAAACCTGCCTGGGTTGGTTTTCAAACAGAGATACCATTCCTCAAAGTTAAAATTACATGAAAATTCCCATTTATATAGTGCATAATGAGCCCATTTAAAAGTTCAGGTATCTTGTGATTACAGTGTTTCCGGAATTTGAAGTGAATTTGTCTTCCATTCTCACACTGCTGTTTGAAAGCAGGTAGAAGAGAAATTTTAACAAGAAAATCATAGAATATCCTGAGAAGGAAAGGATCCATGAGGATCAAAATACACAAAATGAGTTGTTTTAAGATGGAAGACTGAGTTTCTAAGTCCTCAGTTGCTGCTGATTTGGCTTCTGGTGAACTGTAAAGAGTTTCATCTTGGAGAGGTGATGTCTCCTTCACAGAGGCCATTCAAAATGATAGGAAAAATCCAGGTATGGAGCTGTTAGAGTTTCAGAGAGTAAAATTAAGAGAAGCTTAAATAAAACTATGGGTATGATTAAGAACAAAATCCTAATAGAGTATACAGGTGAATGTCCTTGGAATAGGTTGTGGGGTTTTTTAAGTCTACATATTCTTGATGTCCCCTGTTTTTCCATTCCATTTTGGGGACAGTCTGACACTTAAGTCTTCATATCTTGATCCTGAGTGCACACTTGGAATTAGGAAGTCAGTAACTGCTCATCTCAGTATGTGTTATCTTTTGCTGTGATCAACCTTGTGTTTTCAAAAGTGTTTCCTGAATTGGGATGTGCTTTTTGGCAGCTCTGGTAGGTTTCTGTCCCCAGGAAGCCAAACTTTTGCCATTGGTTTAGGGGTAGGGTTTACCAAACAGCTGCAGCTGCACTCTAAGCCAGTTAAGACTGCAAGCTTTCACTGTCTCTGAAATCAAAACCTGTGTAGTCTCAAATCAGGTACCTGCTAGAAAAAAGAAGTTTTATGTTAGGTGTAAGTGTTCACTCCCAGGGTACTTCTAGTACCTGCTGAGGGCAGGTAAAAATTTTTTGCTACCTAAGGAAACCCAGCTCTTTCAAAACAATACTTCTGCTGTTTTAAAAAATAGTTTTTAAATTAAAAAAAATGTTTTATTCCACTTGCATATCTTAAACCAACCAGATAACAATTGCACTGTTACCTCTCAAGCTGTTTTAAACACATACCACAGAATTCTCTCGGTAAACCTTAATTTGAATACCAGGAATCTCTCCTTTTTCTTGTGCCCCATTCACACACCCTGCATAACAGACATTAACATTGGTAGGACTTTGCCTCATCAAAGAAAACATTCTCATGAAATATCATGTGTATAAAATATATATAATTTTCCATCAGAATGTGACTGCATGTTTTCTCCCTTTCTGCCTTGTATTTTGTCAAATGTACATTGTATATTAATGTAATGCTTCAAAAAATAATAGATTGTTTCTGGTTCATTTAGTTGTGCCTGTGTTATCTCATTTTACGAAGCATATGCATGTCTTTTAATCTGCTGTTAACGTTTTCTTCAACTTTGCCCCGTGCCTGTCTCATGCTGGCAGTAGACGAGGGAGGTTTGTTTATCCTGCTCCAGTTCTGGGGTGTTTTCATCTTTAATTGTAGGCCAGGGAGCAGGGACCTCTCTGGCACTTGTGTTTTCCTTGTCTATGTAAATGTGAGCGTGTTGGCTGCACTGATGGGACCTTCTTTCCCTTCAGGGTTACTTATGCAGCAGATGCATTGCCAATCCTCTTATTGTACCGATATTGATCCCACCTCCCCATAATGAACTGTAACAACAACTCTATTATTCGCAGGTACCTGATTGGCTGAGGATAATATGAAATTAGCTGGCGTGCATCGGGCCTGTCAGTATCGATTTCCCTATCCAGATTACTTGTTACAAAAGAATAGAGCTGTCTGCACCATAATTGAACAAGTTAACTCCTTGTCTCATAAAATGTAAGCCCATATTGATTGCCTACTGTAGTATGCAGAAGGAGGAAAGTTATAATGGTATTTAATCGCCATGGTGCTGAGAGGCCTTTTTTTTTTTTTTTTTGCGAACCAAGTGACAGCTGCTGAGAAAAGGCTTGAGGCTTCCTTGCAAGCAGAGAAAACAGCAGGATTTCTCTGAGTGGTACACAATGGTGGACCGTGGTGAATACAGAGAGCTCCTAGCTGCTGTTGCCAGGCTTGCAGTGCTTCTGCCACTGCTAAATGCAGTCATTTTTATTTTATAGCTTTGTGAGTGAATGGCAGGGCACACTTGGGTGTGCATTGGTTGGTGTCCTTAAGCCATGGCATGTCCTTGAAACTTGTGCTTTAGGTGCACCCTTATTTTAAGCATCAAGAAATATAGCTCAAAATTCAGAGTGGGAGATGATTTGTGAGCATGGAGGGTCCTAGTTGCACCATCAGGCCAGTTGTGAGAGGAAGGGGATGGCATGTTCCTGTCTGGGGAGCTGCTGGGCATCTCCTGGGCTCAAAATGAGGTGGGATATTTGCAGGGTGTGCTGGCGCACTGCTGCTTGAATGAATTTGTAAGAGCTGTCTGTGTGCGGTGACATTTTCAAAAGAACAAATCCCTGTGAGTCTACGTGGTGTGTGTTTGACTACCAGCCCATGTCATGGGAAGCACTGTTTGTGAGGATATGACAGAAGGGATGTGCTCTGCCCTGCAGGCTGGGGCTCTGATGGTTTCGCACTATGGAAGGCTCTAGCCATGGAGTTGCAGGGATGGGTAAATGTCTTGGAGAAAACACCTTGTTGTCAGGGACTGACTGGTTCCTGGCCTGCAAGGTCTTGCTGTGCCATTGTTTCTTTGTGGCTGTCATCAGCAGTTTATTTGCAGTTTCCTGTTCAAACTCACCTCTCCTCATGCTGATAGCTTTCTACCCCTCTACTTTTTGTTTTTTCCATTCCCTTGAGCTCTAAGTTTTTTGTTTTGTTAAGTTTTTCTGGAGATATAACAAGGACTAAATACAATACCTAAACATGTTATGCTACTCCTCCCCTGGCATTATATATATTCTTCCCTGCTTTAACCTGGTAAATCTGACAACTTCTCCTTGCCACTCCTCTCAGGGAGCCCTAGGCACTGCTGGAATTGACTAGCTGTTACTTTTCCAATAAATTCAAGTGAAGCAGTAGTTTGTTTTCACCTGCTTTCTGTTTTATCATGCTTTCTTACCAGCTAGATTGCTTAGATTTCTCAGAAGTGCCATGTAAGTTCCTCTTCTCTCCCTTTCTAACCTTAATTTTTCATGATGCAGAATTTATTAGGCAGCATTTAATAGGGATACAAATGCTTGAACAAAGGCACCAGATTTGCTGGTGTTTATTGCATTTCACTTTTTCTCAAGCAGTGAGGGGATAAGACCAGAGGATTCTGTTTTCCCACGGAGCTGTGCAAGGCTGAAGAAATCCTAATCGAAAGTACAAGAGATCATGTTGAGGAGAGAAATCAAAGAGGAAGTGATGTAGCGCTGAGGGTGAGGGAGGTGTTGCTCCAAATCACAGAATCTGGGTGTGAAGCATGGAGTAGGATGCATTGATATCAGCTTGCTTCCCACAGAGCCTTGAGAAAAAGAATCCAGATAAAGAGATAGAGGTTAGAAACATGGTGCTAATTGAAAGAAAAAAAACAAACACAGAATGTCACCAAAAATACCAAAGTGAAGGAAATGCACTTATTTTTTGTCTGGATTAGGTTTCAGCATGAGATGTGAATCCACAGTAATTCCTGCAGGTTTTATTCATTTTATCCAAAATTTGTATGTCAAAGTATTTTAAGAAAATTTACAGATGTATTCATGTTCTAAAGTATATTAAAGAGAAAGGAATTATACTAGTCCATAATGCTTTTGCAGTCATCTTTGAATGCCGTATTAGCTTCATTACCTTAAAACTAGGTAATGAAGCCTTATGAAGCCTTACCTTAAAGCTAGACTTTGCAGACTGAATGTATAACTTGATCCAGCCGCACAATCTACATGTGTGCTATAGCAGTTGCCACTGGAGACGGTGTCCATGTCCATGAACCTCTGGGAGAAAAAAGCAAATGAGTTCTTGTTTTCTGAATCCACGTAACCATCCACACGTAACAGGATTAGTATGGAAATTGCTGCCAGTTTTCCGTGACTGCCTATAGTATGACTAGAACAGGCTGTATGGCATATGATATAATGGAGACTAAAACGGGTAGTGAAGAGGAAAGAAAGGGAAGTCATCTATGTACTTTTTCCACTCTTCACAACTGAAAGCAAGCTGCTTCGCAAAGACAGAAGCTGTGTATTTACTCAGGATTTTATGAGAACTCCAAGCTGAAGTGTGGGAGGAGGTAAATGCAGGGAGTTGCTGGTCTCTGCTGTGTGTGAGCCTTGCGCACTTTGAAGCAGAAGGCAGGTTTCTACTGCAGCTTTTAACTTGGGGTCTGGGTGAAAAATAAAATCGACAAGAAATTTCAAATAGGCTGCTGTTCCCCAGTGATCAAAACAAACATAGCTTTCATTTCTTCCCACACCAAAAATGTAAGAGAGTATCAATCAAATGATACCAAAGGTTCCCCAATGACACGATAGACTCTTCCTGCTTCCCCACCCAGTCTGCTGTTGCAGACAATGAGGAATGCTAATGATCACTTCAATAATTGTCTTGACACTTTTCTTTAGACTTAGTATCTTTCTCAATAGAGAGTGCTTTTGTATTTCTATTTGTCTGTTTTCATTTGAGAAAATTGCTGAGTTCAGGGGAATATCAGTCTGCTCTGTTTCAAGTCAAGGTCCCACATTCATGACTGTTATGATGTGGCTGTGAAATTTGTTGTTCTGTGGACACAGATGCATCTTTTAAGGGTCCTGGATTTTCACATGACTGAGGCAATGCTTATTACACACACAGTTGTGTAGAAACTGTGTGAGGGTGCAAATGTGCAGGGTTTTATCTGCTTGTTTATTTAAGCCTTTTATTACTTGGACACTATTCCATCTTCTCATTCTCTTCCATATGCCCCTTCTATAGGGAAAATGGACCTATTGGAAAAATGCAACAAGCTCAGCAAGTCCATGCTTGCAAAATGTTAGGCATATTTGCCTTCTACCCAGATAATGTGCATCCTTGTATTTTGGTTAGCAGTTAAGTACATAATAGAAAGAGATCCAGGCGATGGCTGGGACTATTTGGTGCTACTACAGTACAAATAATAAATAACAATAAATGGGGGGGGGGGGGGGGGGAGAAACTTGAGGCTGAGACATGACCTTAGTGCAACTTAATAAATAATGCATTGAAAATCTGCCAATCAAAAAGAAAAAAAGACACCACCAACTAGTATTGCAAGTATTTATTTGAGTCACAGGCTAAATGCACTGGATACTGTCTTTGCTCATGCTCTTTTTACACATGTGCAACTCCATTGCCTGAATTCCAATTGCAGCCTTAGCACCAGAGGAAGGAAGAGTGGGAGGAAGCTTTACAAACTGAGATTTTTTTTTTTCATTGTTCTCTCTTACTGTGAAGTGTGAATGTATGCAATATTGCTGTGTATGTAGAGAAGACTTGAAATAAAATGGTAGTATGAAAAAAATAAAATAAATTTACATTTCCCTAAGGTAATATATTCTTTTCATTCTGGTTTTCCTGAAGCTAGCTTCCAGTTTCCTGAAGCTAGCTATGACTGTTTTTATATGCTGACATTTCTGTCCATAGGAACTGGTAAACATAAAGCTTTTGATATCTGCTCTGCCTACAAGAAGATTTGGGAATTCCCCTGACCCTATGATGAGCTTGCTGCTTTGGCTTGGTGCTACCAGAGGATGTTTGGGGTATACTCAAACATGTGGTTGGGTCCTTAACCACAGGAGCTCTGTACTGCTTAGGTGGAGGCAACAAAGCTGGCTTTAAGCTGAAAGAAGGGATTTAGATTAGATGTTAAAAAGAAATTTTTTACTATGAGAGTGCTGAGGCGCTGGCACAGGCTGCCCAGAGAAGCTGTGGCTGCCCCATCCCTGGCAGTGCTCAAGGCCAGATTGGACAGGGCTTAGAGCAACCTGGTCTAGTGGAAGGTGTCCCTGTATGTGACAGGGGGCTGGAACTGGATGAACTTCAAGGTCCCCTCAAACCAAACAGACCAGGATTCTATAATTAGTCTTTCTGATGCTGGAGCTGGTGGGCACTAGACAAGTTGATGCAAGAGGCAACAGAGCCAGCACAAGGTTCCTTACAACCCAAATTTTGTCTGCCTTACTTCCTCCTGCAGGACTTGCCCATGCAGGCTGGCAGTCCACATTACTGTGTGCTTGTTTTGGCCCAGAGGTAGACTAGAATATTTTCAGACTACTTTGAGGACAAATTGTTCCTGAAAAATGGATTGTATTACAGAATACTTTTCTTCCCTGAGAAGTTTGATTCTGTCCTTGTGGTCCAGGCTGCTATTGTCTCCAGTCATGCCACCTGACTTGCTGTGTTTTGTAGACTTCATTTCTACTGAAGTATTTTGAATTTGCTTCAGCCGGTTCTTTTGTGATGTTTTTTCCCCCACACACTCAATAACAGTACTGACCATCTATTTACTCCAGTCTTTGTTCTCTGTAAAACATATATATATATATTGAAGTACAAGTATAACCTCAATATTTATTTCTTTCTTTAATTCACTGTTGAAAGTGTGCTTGGGTTCTCCTTTTGTTTGTGTATGTGTTTTGATTTTTGGGGTTGCCAAGAGAGAATAAGGGTGCACAGAAAGCTAGTAGAGCTTAGAAGGACATGGAAATATTTAATACACAGGCTGAGGGTAATAACAAAGAAAGGATCTGTCAGGAAAACAGCTTGTGTTAAGAAGAATTACTGTGCTGAGACCTCCTCAAGTTGGCAGTTCATTCTCATTCTCTTCTATATCAGTTGCCTCCAACTATAAGACCTCTGCAGTAGCTGTTTTCTGTTATCTGTGTGTTGAGTGTCCAGGACAGTACAGAGCACAGCTGGAATCTTTGGATACTACAGCTGGGACTAATAGTGGGGAATCACCACTCTGCAGATAATTTTGATGGGCTGCGCTACTCAAATCAATGAATGTTTAACAATGGACATGAGATAAAAATCCGCTGTAATTAGTTTGTGATAAAAATGATCTTTGAAATGAAGGCTGCTTTCCAAAACTGAACTGAGTTGGGAAATGTCCCATTAAGATTTAAAATCCTGTGTCTTTTTGAATCACTCCACATTTCCACATCGTAACATGAAATGCCATAGATTTACAACAAAACCTGAATGCTTTGATTTAGGGTAGAAAGTGTGAAGTATTAATGCAGAACATTTCTTTGTATCCTGGATACCTTCCCATTAGTTAGATCACCTACACATCCTGCTTTTTTCGATGGTGGGGGTTTTTTTGATGGTGGTGTTTGTTTATTGTTTTTAATTCAAATTCAGCTTTCGTTTCTTCACTTAGTGATGATGAAATAAATAGGTTATATTTCAACAGAATGGAAAGTATTTTGCCTTCCTGAAACTTTTTACTGGATACAAGAAAAGAGAATGGAGATCCCTAAAGTTTGCCATGACTGCTGTGCAGAATGCTATGTTTTTTTTCTGCCCTAGGTATGTAAAAGGATGAGTGTTTTATTTACTGTTACCCGTTAGATAAGTAATATTGACTGGGGGAGGAGATGTGGGTGGATGGAGAGAGTTAAAACCAGAGAATTTTATGTTTCTACAGTAATTTCTAGTTAAAGTCAAGCTGCCTTAAAAAACATCCAAAGAGGTCAGAGCTTATTCAAAGCAGGAATTGAAATCAGCAAGAAAACATCCATTTACATCCTGCCATCGGAATTGTAAAGTGAAGGCGGAACAGAATGTGGGCACAAATGAGTCTATAGAGTTGGTGTTTACTCTTTTCAATTTGCCTGTTCTGCTTAAAAAGCCTAGAAACATGATTTAAAAATCAGTGTTTGAATGTAGGTTATGTGTCTGTCCCTCATATGTCTCTCACATTCTGATGTTTGTATGCACTTGCACCTTGACATCCCCAAAGCAGCAGTACAGGATGTTTCTGTATTTTTAATTGCACTCTGAACATGGCCTGCCCTTGCAGACCCTGCTTATCTTGGCTTCTTGGTAATTTGTATGTGTATGTCATACTCTCACCAGCAGGTTTTCTTATGCTCTCCCAGTTCTGATTGTATGCAAGGGGGTTTCCAGTCTCTGTAACAAGCCAAGGCAAGCTACCTATTTACTCTGCCTATTGTGAATGCTCGGATCTATGTGCAATTGTATATCAAATAACCTTGCCCCTAAGCAGATGAGTATTTATTTCAGTCAGTTACCCCTTATAATTACTATATTGAACCTAGTTGTCTATAAAATGGATGGTTTGCTTATACAGTTTACCAAAATAGTTCATTAGGGGTTAAACAAAATAAAATCCCATTTGCAAAGAGTATAATAAATTGTTTCATCTGTGAATTTAGCTGTTCTCCGTAATGCAGACATGGATGTTACAGTGGTTCTCCCTTGATAGGGTTATGGGTTAATGAAATGCTTTTTTTGTTGCTTATTTTCCTCTCTTCTGTGCTGAGTGATAAGTAGCTAACCAACGAAGCTTGTAATTACAATCTTACAGAAACCGGGCCGATCTGTATATAAATCTCACCATCCAATTACAAGATGTAATAATTTTGCACTCAAGCTGGTAATGAGGTCTAATACTTGTGCATGTGATAATCCCCTCTGGATGCCGGCTTGATCAGATGTTGGCTTTGTAATTAGACGGGCAGAAAATCATTATTTCATGTTCAGGAAAAAATTAGGTTGGTGGGAAGTTAATTTTCTCTCCACTCTCTGAAGCGTAGACAAGAATTTAATGATTTAATCATGATTGTTAGCTCTTTTGCAATCAATTTGTAATGATTGTGTAGCAACTCTCTTCAAGGGAAACTGCATCAGGGAGGAGTATGCAAACAACTGTCTAGGAGGGCTGATTATAAATAGTATCACATGTCTCCAAAGCCCATTAAAACCTTCTTAATGGTGACATACCGATTCTCACACTGCATTTGGGCAGTCTGGAGAAGGGGACCTGGGCTAGGTTGGCATTCCCATGTGTATGGCTGAGAGCCTCTGGATTTCTTGGCAGTCCCTGAGGGCAGGCGGGCAGCAGAACATGTGGGCTATGCTGCTAGAGCTGTGACTGGCAGAGGCCTGTGTCAGCCACTCTTAAGCATCATCTCTACACAGACATTTTTTCCTCAAATATTACACAAGTTTCTATGAAGTGTGGCTAAGGAGAATATTTCAGTTGCTCAATCTAAAATTTATAACAGACAGAGAAAGGGGATTTTAGCCCAAGTTGTGAGAAAATTTGGTCCTTCAAAGTTCCCAGAAGATATACTGTTGGCTGCTACAACCAAATATGCATCTCATATTTGAGCACAGCAGATCTAATAATTTTTCAGCTTAATAACAATAATTTTCTTTTTTCCTTTGGGAGGAAATTCAAGCAGTGCATACTGTTCCAGAAGTGCAGTGAGCAAAGTTTAGTGAATAGAAAATTTGTAAAAATATCAAGCAAATGCAATAAGCAAAATATTTTAATCATTCCAGAACTGTTCAGGAATTTGGGTTGAATGCAGCTGAGAGAAATTCGTCTGAAAGAGGAGGAGAAAAACCCATGAGGTGCCACACCAAATGTTGAGAGAATTACTTGGAGGAGGGTTATGCAATAGATGAGCTTACTTTGCCTGGCTTAGTGGGCTGAAAAGGATAACACCTTCAACCTTCTATTTTCGTAGGACTTTGTATTCTTACAGCTGCCTGTTACACTAGGAAGCACCAACAAACAGCCCTGAGGAGGGCATCTTCTTCATGTCACTGCCGACGTGCAGCTGAGGAGCCTCACTGAGCAGCACTTTGTTCCCACAACAAATGGGTGGAGGGAGGTAAATTACTGCTACACTTGGAGTCCTATGCCTATTCTTGGTATTTTAGATGCAATTGTATTATATTGTTATATTAGCTTTATTTCCATGCTGTGCTCTTGAAATTAACCTCTACGTACTCTTCAATATTCTTGAATCATAGGTGATTTCCTTCCTCCATGCTTCCTCCACTGATGATTTGTCAGCACTATAGATTCTCTTCTTCAACAGTTTCCAGGAGCTCGGCTTAAGCTTTCCTAAGGATAAGTCTAGTTATATTTAATACTAGTTTTACTAGATACTGTTACAGGGCTGGCTCAGATTGAGCCTGGTTCAATCACCTTTGCAAACAGGCTTCACAATGCACATATGCAGCCTTAGAAAAAGGTACATTAGCACCACCACCTTTTCCGTCATGTTTGTGTTTGCTTTCCCTTTGTTTTTCTTTTTTTTTTTTTTTGCTTTCCCTTTGTGTTTCTTTTAAGTGTTTATTCAAAATATGTTTGTTTTCAAGGTGTATTAAAACCTGTAAGTTGTAATTTCTGAGAAGGGGAGGAAAAATGCCATATTTACTGAAATTTGAACCATGTTTCTCAGTTGTGGATTTTGTGTTGTGTAAGCTTTGCCAGTTGTGGCAGACTTCAGATGCATGGCAATATGACAATGAAGAGTAGGAAGTATTTTCAGGTAGAATCCCCCTTTTCAATTGCACAGAACATTATTTTTTCTCCAACCAAAATTTTCTGTGTTTGGCACCAAATTTTATTTTCTGTCATTCAGGCTTATCAGGAGAAGGCTCAGAATAGTAGTCAAATAATGATTAATTCCCTGATGCTCATACTTGATGATGTGCTTTTTGTCCTATTTCTTCTGGGACTGAAGCCTTTTCAGTTGAAATAATTATTATTTCTGCTGGAGGTCACCAAGGCTAAGCAGCTGTTGGTGATCTAATTACAGGGGTTTGTAGAGAATCGGTTCAAGTTTGTTGCACCAGTTCAGACTGGTTCTAACTGCAGTCCTAATTGCAGTTGCTACTCAACTAAGCTAATATTCAAGTAAAACCTATGCATGGTCTGTGAGTGAAGATTTCCACATGTGTATCTCTTTGCTAATTCTTATCCATCAAGTCCTACAAAGTCTGTGTATATTCATGGGAGCTTTGCCTTTTGAAAGATAAGGGAAGGACAGAAATATTTGCAATAACATAAGGTGGTTGTGTAAAAACAATGCTGCATGTTCTATAAATTAGCTCCCCTGCTATCAAATGAAATTACAGTACAGAAACCAAAGCAGTGTCTTCAAAGACTTTGTATCTTTCATTTCATTTTGTTAGTTGAACCTTCCTTATAGAAGAAGAACAACTGATGGTATTTTCAGTGGTTTTGAAAACATGAATTTTCTTTGAAAACAAATAATTGCATGGAGGGTTATGTTTTTTATCAGATCTGAGCAATGCCGTGAAGATAAAGTCTCTCTTTTTTTCTCTCTTAGCACTTGCATTGTTTTGTTTGTGAGTTTGATGTGAAGGAAGAGAGGGATTGGGAAGGAGCAGGAAGGCAGACAATGCTTTCCTCATAAAATATGCAAGGAGCTGTGCGTACAGAAGTGTCTCTATGAATCTGTTTATGGCGCTTTTTTTTTTTTTTTTTGACTGACTGGCTAAATTACAGTTTCATTGTTCTAAATCTCCAAGGATTATTCCAGAGATGTTGTAACTAAAGCTGCGCATGTTGTGAAGCTCTTCCTACCTGTCACTATCAGCTGCAGATACAAATAATTTGCCTATTTTAGTTAATTACATTGTTCCTTGAAAGGTTACCTTTTAAAAAGCACGGTTATTTGTGGGGAAATACTATGACGTTTTCAGATATTTTTGCTGGGCAAGCATGCAGTGGCGTAAAGCAGTTCTGATGTATAGCAGCGCTGGCATGGCCTTTGAGCTGTTTTATGGTTAGAAAGCAGATGCCAGAAAAAGCAGACTTGAAAGAAATGTTTCCTTCCTTTAAGCTGTTCTGTGGAGGGCTTTGAGAGAGTGATCCCAACGGGCAGCTCTGTGGTACTGTTCTTCCTCCAGAGAAACCCCTCTGCACCTCTACAGCAGCACAAAGAGGTAAAGGACTCCTAGGGCCTTCCCAGAAAATGTGGCCCACTAAAATGGCTGGTCACCTGCATTGGCACCATTTTGGTCGTAATAGTGATTTTGGCTCTGGCTTTTTTTGTCAAAGCTCTGGAAATCTTACTAATGCTGTAGTAGAAGGACCATATTCTGAGATTGCTTCCTTAGTGGCACAATAGAAATACTTTTACTTAGAAAGAAAAGGCAAAAACAATAGCAACACTGTCTGAGGTATACTGAAACTGTATGAGGAGCTTTTGAGGTTCAGCTGCTTTGCAAGGAGAGCTTTTTCTGTGACTGTCTTGTGTTCTGTGCACATACAAATTAATTGACACATCTCATTTGAGGAAACCATGCTTGCCTGCACTACAAAACTGCTGGCTCGTGTTTCTGTAGTTGGACACTTATGGGAAAGAAATTCTTAGAACAGATTTTTCAAAGCAGAGAATCCAAGTTGTTGCATCTCTTGCTTTGTGACTTCCACAGCTATTGCCTCTTTCAGTGCAGATGGGACCTTGAAGCACATCTGCAACTTCAGGACTTTTTGTACAGGAAGTTCCTCCATAGGAGAACCTCATGGAGAGTCTCTTGCTCTGTCTTGGTCCCTTCCCTCCTGTTAAAATAACAGCAGAGCAGTTATCTTGTTTTACCTTTGTTTTGCCAGCCATCGATTGACGGCCTTATGGTTGTTTTGATTTTGTGCTGTTTAGGACTACTTACAGATAAAACTGTGATAAATCTTCAGTGTGATTATTATGGTATTAACTGATCAGAGAGCTTCCTGGGAATGTACGGAAATGCTACGGGCCTTGTGCATCGCAATATCAGCATTTGTTTGATGTATTTTTCAAGCATTGTTTGGTTTCAGGCACAATGGGTCTTTAAAAGACCCAGAATAGAAACAATAGTCTTTGAATAGACAGTAGAACTTCACTAATTCATACTAATGACTTTAAAAGATTTGTTTTATGATAATACTTCATAATGTGCAAGAAAATGACAGTAGTATATTTTGTGAGAATAATGAAGTCTTAGAAATGTGAGCTCACTTTACAGCTTGCTGCTATTAAATCTCTGCTGAGAAGTAGGGAGATGTCTATTTTTTTTCAGAAAATCATAAAGTTGGATGGTGAAATGTAGTTTATTAGGCAGTCTGAAAGGAAACACTGTACTCTGCCATCCACCTCTCAGTTCTCCATTAATGCTCTTCTGCTTTTCCCCACCCACAGCAGTCTCTAGCTCTTCAGAAGATGAGACAGGGCACTGGGAACTCTGCCACATGCCAGCTCACAGTAAGGTTTTCCTTTCTGAAAACTTCACTTTAGTAACTTGCTTAATGAATTATTTTCTTATGAAGAAAATAATGCTGAAGTTCAGTATTAACTGTGTGAGAATATTTCCTGCTAGTGAAGTCAAGGGCTGAAGCAGAGGGTGGTGCAAGGCTTCAGCAGTATTGGTGACTTGAGTGTCTCACAGGTGCTTCCTCACCTTGAGCAGAGAAGTCCTTGCCATGTCCCTGGGCAGACTGAAGCATTCCTTTCCCTTCCTGAGCAACACTGGTGCTGGATCACATTGGAACACGCCCTTACTGTGAGATTAGCTGGGGTGGGGGGAAAGGCTATTTGCTGGCTGCATGGTTGGTGAGCTACTACATCTTCCAGCCTGTATTTTTGTACAATGCAGGCAGTGGGATCCACAGCATGGAGTGGGACAATCTTTAAAAGCTTGCCCAACATCAGAACGCTTGCTGCTTGCCATTGGACCAAGCTAAGGCTAGACAAGGTAGATCTGGAAGCACAATATTTGACTTGCAAAGCTGAGTTGTGACCCCATGTCAGGACAGCAGGCACTGTGGGAGCCCGGCCAAGGCAGCATGTTACCTGGTAGCACTGCTGCAGCCCCTACCACAAAGGCGTTGCTGTAATAATGGATTAGCTGTAAAAACACTGGGTGCAGCAAATTGTCTTTGTAAAACCACAGTGATGTCACAATGAAAATATTTTAAGCATTTTCTCTCATTTATGTGGTTACTCCTACACAAAACTGTTTTCTGGTGGTCTGGTGTGTGGCTGTGGTAGTAACCATGGGCTGTTTTTTTCTCCTTTCTTCACAGTTACACTATCAGCTTTTTGTAATGGGGACCCAATAGCTCTGTGGTCATCTCTTCTCCTCCAAAATGACTGTGCTCTGCACTCTCTTCCACAAGTCTTTGAAGATTTTGTGCATCCCTTCTTCATAGGCTGCATGTTAGGGTCAAGCTTTTGAGTCTCCTAATGACTCAGTTCTGGCATAGTCCTGTTGCCACTAAACCCTATTTTCATGCCTATTTAATGCCTCAGAAGTGCTTTCAAGTGGTCTTTGATAAATCATAGTGTTATTCCAGTCGCTCAATAGCAGTACCTGCTAAGAGTCCTTTTTAGCTCCCAAGGCAGCCATTCCCTCTTGCCTTATTTTACTAGTGACAGTAATTTATTCCACTTGAGCTGACTAGCTTATTTCACATTTATTTGCACATTATGAGCAGTGTCACTCTACTTACCCTACAGACAGTAAATGGTTTGAAAAATGCAACTGTAACAAATACTAGGCATAGGGAGGGGAATAGAAAAATGGAACCTATGCATTCTGAGCCCAAATAAAAACATAATGAATAAATAATAAATTGAAATTATCTCAATCATGCAGTGTATGCAGAATCAAAGGTGCTGCATAAACTTGCATTATCCCTTTGAGAATACATTTCTCTTTCCCACCAGCTAGTTAACTTCCCTAGTGTGGAGTTAAATAAAATATTACCCATCAGGTCAGAAAAATAATTAGTCCAGCATTATTGCCTCTTTCCTAAGCAATCAAACTTGACCCATATGTATTATGCATGTTTGCACCCTGCACATCTGAAAACAGAGATGGATATAAACAGATGAATTTGGGTTCCATGTTTGCATACCAAGGCAGTACTCCTACTCCCCTCTACAGAGAAAGCAAGTTGATAAATTGTTAGATCAAAAGCAAACAATTTTTTTGGTGTCCTGAAGTAATTTCTTCCAAGTAATCTTTTGCTGGCTGTGGCAGGTAGTTATGAAGGTGCTGTAATTTATTATAACAGAAAGTTTCCCTTGTACGTGACAAATTGTCTAAGTACAAATAATGATGATGCTTTTGCCACTTTAGAAATACGTGTTTTGTTCCTGTGATGGAGACAGACAAAAGAACCTCAGATAGGAGAGAAATAAACTCAGAATTTCTCAGAGACTGGGAAGTCCTTTAGGAGAAACCAGGATGGTCTTGTGAAATTCTTATGAAAAGGATATTTTCTTAAGGTCCCAGTTCTTAAGGTCAATGAAAATACAAGATTTTTCTTCTTCATTCATTCAAAGTAGAATTTCTAGCACTCAAGCTTCTAAAACCAGTTAAGGAGTCCCAAATTATTATTAATATATCACTGCTCTCGTCAAGTCTGATTTTGGTTAACAAAGCCCAGCCTAACTCGTGGCCTCCAAGTACTGCAGTGATGGTAGCAGATAGGAGATACTCAAAAGTGGAACTAAAAGTGTAGAGGTACAGGGAAGTCACTGCTCAGCACTGAGCTCAGATGGATGAAGCATTTCAAGCAAAAGAGTTTTCTTTGTAAGGTGTGATCCCTTTCATTTTCTCTGGTTGTCTCAAGTTGTCTTTGTGCTTGCAGATCATTTGTGCTGTAAAAATCCTTGGCTCTGGGGATACAGAAGAATCCTGGTCACAAGCTAAGCCTATTATTTAAAGTCCTGAAAAACTTCCCAGTAGATTTGGGGTCCCGAGATTTTTTCAGATTTGATTAGCATGGTTTTCTTCATCTATCCAAATCCAGCATCTCTGTGTCTCCTCTGAACCTATATGGCTGGAGGCAGTCAAGACACAACTAGGAACTTTCCAGGCTAGGCTGAGTTGCAGTGAAATGTCTTGGACCTTCCACCTTTGTTTGCCCAGGAGTAATGTAGACTGCACAGATGCCAGTGCATCTCCATGTTGTGTACTGTAAAAGTTTTAAATGAGCCATGGGCAATCTTACTTAACACAGCATCTTGTGTTTTCTGGTATTCACCTTATCTAATGTATTATTTTCTAATAATTGCATGGAGTAACAAGAGTACGGCATTTCATATAGGGTGTTCTCGCCTAGTGGTGTTCTATATGACAGGATGTGGGTTGAACATATTAGATTAATGGTGACGTTTGGGGAATCAAATTGACCATTTCCTACATACTTTGGTTTTTCTATTGCCAGCTCACTGTGGATGGACTCTGGCAATGTTTTAAAATCCAAGACAGCATTAACACCACAGGTGTCTACTGCTCTAAGCAAGGCTTCTCCCATAGTTTTCCATGCAGAAGTACCACAGGAACCCCTAAACACAGTTATTGGTGGCCTGGAAAGAGGGGGCCACTGTTGCTTGCTGTTAGAGAAGGGGACTGCAGCGAGTAACTGAAGGAAGGTAGATGATTTACAGTGTGGTAAAGAGGTGGCCTCAGCTTCAGAAAATCAGGGGTTTGTTTCTGCTGAATCTTGGAAAATCTTGTACAATGGCTTGATTTTCCTTCTGTTAACAAAAAAAAAAAAAAAAAAGGAACAAAACCAAAGAACAGTTGGAGCAGTCAGTTTCTGAGGCTGAGAGCAACTTTCACACTACGTGTCACCCAAACCTGGGCAGCTGAGTGAAGGCAACTGGTCTTTTTCAAAAGGCCTGTGTTCTGTGTAATCTCACAGGGCTTAAACCACATCTGGTTTCTAGATGCTGCTGAAATATAGGAAAGTTATAGCCCAGCACTTCCATCAGCAGTGACTGAGTGACAGAAATTGTGGCCCAGTTCCTGCATTCAAGCTGTGCAATATGCAGCTGTCTGGATAAGCAGCAAAACTTATTACACCCTTAATTCAGTGCAATCTTCATCTTCCCCTCTTCATGTTAAATGTTTTGTCTATGAAGTGTAAGTGGAGTGAGAATTCTAAAAGTTTCTGTCCTCCTTTGTCAGAACTGACCACTAATTTATAGCGCTGCAGTTGTACTGTCATCTTTCTTGGGAGAAAGAGCTCTGACTAGGAGGAAGTGTTGAAAGTCTGAAGACAAAAATTAAAACCACCCCTTACCTAAAGTCTATACATAACAGAAACCCGTAGCTTTGTCTCCAATGAGTACAGCCAAAGCAGAGCTCATTGTTTCCACCTTTCTGTGTGTTTCCAGCTTTCTGTTTACAACAGCAGTGATATTCGTAACAATAATACAAAGGTAGTTACTGAAGAGAAAGGTGGGAAGACTGTCCTGGGTTCAGCAGTAGCAGTCATTATTTCTCCTTAGTAGCTGGTGCAGTGCTGTGTTTTTGACTTTTGGCCTGAGAACAGTGCTGCTAACACCAATGTTTTTAGTTACTGCTCAAATGTTTGGTCTGACCAAGGACTTTCTGAGTCTCATGCTCTGCCAGGGAGGAGGGGAAGCCAGGAGGAAGCAGAGACAGCTGACCCAAATTAGCCAAAGAGATGTTCCATACCACAGCACATCATGCCCAGGAGGTTAACTGTGAGTTACCTGAAAGGGCTGGTTCACTGCTGAGTTGGGCTAAGTATTGATCGGTGAGGTGTTGTATTCTCTTTCCTTGTTATTTCCCTTATCATTATTATTACTGGTGGTAGCAGTAGTGATTTGTGTTATACCTTAGTTACTGGACTGTTCTTATCTCAACCCATGGGAGTTGCATTCTTTCAATTCTGCTTCCCATCCTTCCAGGAACGGGGGGAAGAAAGGTGTGGGGAAGTAAACTGCGTGGTTCTGATTTACGGCCTGGGCTTAAAGCAAAACAAAGACCCAAAAGCTTCTCTGAAATTTTCATTGTGGGTGGACAAGTTGATGGTGGTGAGCATGGTAATGCCTGAATCAGGAACTTTACTGTTTCCTAGTTATCTTGGTATCCTATTGGTTCAGACCCTGAAATCTCAGCTGAACTCTGCTGATGCTGGCCCCTCAAAGTTAGACCTTGAGGGCCAGCATCACCTTAATCACCCTTAATACTGATGGATCTTGCTATTGTTATCTCTGAACAAGTTATATCCCCATTCTTCCTGGCATTCCTAGTGTGAGATCCCATTTCTGATGCTACTTAGTCACCCCTACTATTTTGCCTCTTGTTGAGGCAAAGATGAGTCTGAAAGATTGGTGCTCCCAGGCCCACAGTGTTGGAGATGACTTTGTCCAACCTTCTTCCCATGCCTTCATCTCTCTTTCTCTTCCACTGACAAGGTAAGGTGATGGTGTGCTAGAGTGTCAGGAGGTGGGAAATGGGATTTGTTCTGCTCAGCTTGGGTATTCTTGTAAACACTCCTGTAAATCATCCCCTCTGTTTCCTAACTTTTCTCTTTGTGGTTATATCCTTCATTTGTCCCGTACTTCGTTGTTGTAAGTTGTTATTTCTATTTCAATACAGTTGGCATTGTCAATTGAGAGTTCATGTTACATTGTTGCCCTTGTGGCTGTAGTGTGTTCCCTTCAGTTAAAAGATTTTAGGAATTGTTCTTTTGTGGCTGCATAATAATTAAATAGGGCTGTATCTTTTGAACTGGGTAGGATTTATGGCTTGTGCATCTTCTGTCCTATTTTTTAAAAAGAAAACAGAATTATGTATTAATTGGAGACAGACGTTTAAAAAAAGCCTCTAATGAAAATCTGCAGTGTCTTGTCCTGAGCTGGAACATCTGTGGGGTTTGTGATGGAACCAGAGGAGCAGAAAACAGGCTGTTTGTTCCTGGCCTGTGCAGCCAACAAACCCAGCTTCTCTTCCAGCTTTGCCACCATATCTTTGAGTGAGTCCTGCAGCTTCTCCCATGCTTTCTTCATGGCAAGGGAAGGCATGCTTGGTCATCCCTAGAAAGCAATGGTGTGAAGGCATGTGTTCAAGAACTGCAATGTTTGTAGTGGAACCCATTTGCAGCAGAAATGAAGCAGGAGGAGAGGACATCTGCCAATAAATGCCTAAAGTCTATATTGGATGTAATTATATTTCTGGGATTTTAATTCTTAAATGCTAGAAAAATGAGTAGGGATTTAACAAAGTGGCAGGATTTGGTTTACTCAAATATCATAGGCACTCTTGAAATGCCTATATTCAGGGAGCAGTGGGAGCTGTGAACACAGAGGGTCTCTGCTTGTTCTTTGGGGTAGTAACAGCCAGGCATGGAGGGTAGTGATTGCAGACTGCAGTCTGTGTCAATGCTTCAGTTACTTCACACTCGGTCTCAGACAAGTATCGTCCCTTATGTGAATCTGTGATGCAGTGATTATTCTTGAACCTGCATATTTTGCTGTCAATGTATATCTTGGGGTATATGTATTAATGTTGGTGTGGAATCCAAAAGCAGATGAAACAGCAATCATTCACACTGGAGCAAAATACCATCTTTTCCAGCCTCAGCAGAGACTTCACTTTCATGAATCCTTCATTGTGGCAGGGAAGCTTCTCGGCTGTTGTTCAGTGTTCTGTTTTGGAACATACACAAAATGTATACAAAAATATATGAAACATTTCTTTTGGCTATTTCCCATATGGTTTAATTTTTCACAGCTCTGTAAAGTCTCATGTGCAAATTCTGTTTTCATAACTTTTATTGTACATTAAAAGCAGAGTTTTGAATAATTGTTTAGAAAATTCTCTCCTAGTTCCTTTTAAGACAAAATCTTTGGTTGTTAATGACAGCACAGGGAGCTGTTATGACTCTTGATTTTGAAAATAACTTTCGAAACTTTTTCTTTCTAATGGCTTATTTTTTAAAAGCAGAGGGAGTGATTGCTGCCTCCCTTTCTTTTCATTGCTAGTTCTTTTCCCTGCTTTCCTCTTCCCATCTCTGAAGTGTTTATTCTCATGCAGAAATTATAGTAGCTGTTACAGACCCTGTGAGCCTACTGAAGCTGTGAGTTAGCTGCTAATCCCAGTACTCTTTTCTTCTTCTCTCTTCTCGCTTACACATCCTGGTGCAGTTTGTATTCCATTTGTTAATTCCAATTTGATTGACTGTGAATGTCTTTTGAACTCCATAATCACCAAAATGCCAGTGTTTCATTATGTAACTTAGCATTACATTTGTGTTCTGAGCCACTGCATCAGAAGTGGTAGATCTTTAGATTTACTGTTTCTCTTTGTTTGAACTTTTTTTTTTCCACTAACATAGTTCAACCCTGTTGGTCTCTTGTTTCTCTGAAGCTCAAAGTCAGCAGACTGAGACAGTGGCTCAATCTATAGGAAACAGTGACAGATACAAACACAAAAAATAATTAGCTTCTTGTTTGCTGTTTCCAAATGTAATACCACACTTCAAACAAGACATTGATCTTCCATAGATCACAGTGATTGAGTGCAGATTAAATTGTTGTCTTATTTATCTATGGTAGGTCCCTGTATGATCCAAGCTTCAAGCCTTGAAAAGAGAAAGTCCTTGCTGTGGGTGTTGTACATGGTAAAGATAGACAAGTAGAGGGAGATACAATAAAGGAAAACAGGGAGGAAGGCAGGCAAATTTTATGTCAGTTAATGTAATGAGTGTGGTAGGATTGCTTTTGCAAAGGACTTGAAATACAAATGGAGCAAGAACCTGGCCAGTGCAATTGGATGGTTTACATCTGTGACTGTATCTCTGATGCTGGGGTTGTAGCTTGCAATTTTAGGCAGCAAAATGATGGGGAGAGAAGCTGACAAATAAGCAGACAACTGGGTCTCAAATAGAGATGTAGATTAAACTCTCTGCGGAAAATATATTTGTGTGCAAGAACAAGAGATTCGTGAGGATGAATGTGAGGTACAGTCTCTCAGCAGTGTCCCTCACCGATATATTAACATTGCTTTTTCTTTCATGCTGATTTTATTTAACACATCTTTACCCTTCATCTGCCACTTTCACATAGATACTTACTGTCCCATACAAACTCTGATCTCAGCACATCTTATTTTTTCAAGGTACTGGTATTATGAATCAATTCTTTCTTTTACTATAAAATAAAGGAAAAGTGGAAGAATTAGAAAGCAATATGTTTACTCCTGCAATGTATGTCACTCCAAAATACAAATTTCTTTTTTTTTTTATGTTAAAGAAAATGGTGTGAAGGTATCACTGCAGAAAAAGTCTTGATGTTCCCAAATGTGCTTCACTGGAATTTTTGAAATTTCAATGCTTAATAAAAACATTTTGAAGAATAAAGTGATGTCTTTTCTGTATATACATCTGAAGGCATATTCCAGAGGCAACACAGATGCCAAAACATGTTGCTGTTACTGTAGTACAGTGTGTTTTCCTATGACATCCCTTTTGCACTCCTCAACAGAAATCTTAGAATTCAACTGGGACAATTCATTTTTCAAATTAATTTTAGATTTTTTTTGCTTTCCATTGACTATAATTAAGTAATGAAAAAAGTAGGGGAGTGTCATGCCTGATTTATTTTTAAATTTCTTTTTTCTTTCTCCTTTTTTGTTTTCCAATCTAACTGCTTATATGGCCCTTTATAATTGTATTATCAGAGTGGTTCAAAGACAATGGTGAAAGATGACAAAGAGAGAAAGGAATGTTTGAAATCCGAGTGCATAAATAGGTTCTCTGGGGAACATCACAAAGGCTTTATTGTGCTACACACAGCAGAGACAGAAAGGATACGCGGCCACCCTCTACCAGAAAATGCTGCAGACTGCTGCAAACCAGTTGCTGGTGTAATAAAAGCTCTAAAAATATCGATGGGTACAAAAATGTTATGTGTAATATGCCACTATGTTTGTTCCACACATAATTCAAGTAATTGCCTTAGGTAATGTTTGCATATTGGTATGGTCAGACAGCATTATCTGTCCCCTGCAAAGTACTTCTGGCCTGAGAGAAAGTACTTCCGCTGTGTTGGCTGTGGGCTCTGACAGTCAGATGTTGATTGCTATGCTTGAACTGTGTGATAGTTTTTCAAGGTCAGTACAAATACTGGGCTGTAACAGGGAAAGCAGAAGACCACTGACCTCATCTTTCCTGTGGCTTCATCTCAGTTCAAAACCTTCCTGATGTATTATCTGAGTCTTTGGGAAAAAATATATTAATGCTCTCTTACTCAGTGCTGTTCTATTACCTATTCATCAAAAATATTGCTTTTGTGCATTTTTCATTATAAGATTCAACATTACCAATGTTAATAAAGAAAGAACTCCTTTTCTTAGGAATAGAATATGTAAAGACATTGCCTCTTTGATGTTTCTAAGCCAATACAATATGTATTTGAATAAGGATAAAAGTCATTCTTTTAACGGAAGATCATCCAAGTCATTTCTGATGAAACTCAAGAGAATCTTTTTTGTTTTTTTTAGGAGGTGCTTAGAAATGAAGATTAAAAAAGGGGGAGGACTCTTTAGAAGTAACAGCTAATGGAAATAAGCCATATATTTGATGGTATTTGTCAGACTGCCATTTCATGCAGGCCTGTGGTGACGTCAGCCTCCACGTTCATGCTTAACTATTCAGCAGGTGCCTTTCATTCAGGGGGATGAAACCTTGCCATCACAGGCAGGTATTCACGTGATGCTATCCTGAACTGTGAATATACAGCAGACCAGACTGTGGGACTGCCTCCCAGAATCTCCCATGTCACTAGGGGAGCTCAAGCCACTGGCTAGTTTCTTCATGTGGGAATTTTTACTTTGTTTTTTTACAGAGAGGATTAAGCAATACATGACTTTCTGTTTAAAAGCTGCAATAAATTTGGAGTTAACAAATTTTATGAGGCCTGTAAAGCCTTGGGACTAGGATGCCTCTTGAATAGTATCCCAGCTCACTACTGTCCGGGTAACTGTTTGCCTGTGTACAGGCACAGGACAACATAGAGACTCTCCTTCACGAGTTCTCAGCTTCCGTGTTTGCTGCAGAGGGTCTGCAATGAAGGACTGAGTGTAAATGGGGTTACTTCCTCCACTGACTGTCTCCTCTGAAAATCTGTTTGCAGACTAATCTTTTGACCAAAATGTAAGAATGCTCCATAGGGTAAATAATGAAAAGTTTTCTTAGAGCCCAATAGACATATCTAATAGGAGAATGGCAACTTACACAGGATTGCATGTTGCTGTAGTATTTGCTCCTGTTCGAGTGTGAACCTATCCATGGACAAGAGAAGCAGCTTGAGTCATTTGCTTGCTCTGCACTGCTCAAGAAGGTGAATCTGTGCTGTGTAAATCCAGCTTCCTAGGAGTACTGCAAAACTTCCCAAGTTTTGCAGTACTGTACCTGGGAACAGCTATGGGATTTCAACACATTGAAACTGATTTTGCAAGCACTGGTGCTTTGGTTTGTTTCTGTTGGCTTTGGGTTTTCCTTAAGTTTGAAATGAACTTATGAAAATGGATGTATTGGTATCAGGAGAATGAAGGTTTCTTTTCTCTCAGTACAGATATATTTTCTGAGGTGAATGACACATCAGTGGCCAAACATAATAACCCCTTTTCTCTTATTCCTAGTTCACAGCAAGTTGAATGTGTTTTCTCTGCTTACAAGCTTGTGGTGTGAAGCCCAAACGAATTGAAACTCTCTCCTGAAAGCCACAGTGGTTGCAGCTTGCCTTGAAGCCGTACCGAATGGCATGCAGGCTTTCTTGTTCTCAGCGTATAATTTTAAAAGTCTGACCTTTCACAGATTGGAAGCCACTTTTAATAAGCCTTTGTATTCACAAAATTACCACTAACCTGGAAAGTGCTCTGACCATGCTGTCCCAGTGGCAAAGGTAGACATGGGCTTGGACTCATCGTGCCTGTTAGCAGCAGATGATGTTTCTGGGAGTGTAGCTGCAGGGTTAGGTTTAAAACTGAGTGAGAGCATCTATTACCTGATCTTCTCTGGGGTAATCTGCTGGTGTCTCTGTAAACAAGCAAACGAATAAACAAACCAACCTCAGAAAGTGTGTTTAAATAAAACTTGAAGGAAATGCAAGCTCCTGTGTTAGAAGTCTCTTGAAATGCCCTTGGAGAGCATTAGCTGTGATGGTGACGTAAAGCCACAGGCCTGTAAGAGACGGTGTAGCTTCAGGTGTATTTTCAGGTAGGACATTTTTCTCAGCACATTTGTTGTCTTCCTGAAGAGAAGGAACTGGGCTCTGGCCTGAGGAAGCGGTGACGTGGACAGGGCCTCTCCTAAGTGCTGGTGGGACTGAGGGAGAGCCCCGCTGTGAGGCTGTTTTGGGCCAGCGTCTTGTGCCCCTTTCAAAGGTGGAGGTAGAGACAAGCACCCAAAGCAAAAATGCCCTGTGAGGAGGTAGGGGCATATCTATATATCTAAATAGATACATAGATACAGATATATATCTGGGCATCGTGGTTAATTTTATTCTCCTGTTACCTCCTGCAGAAACACAACAGCAGACAGGCTGATGATACGTGATTTCTAAGCCTTTGTAGGCTGACCAGGCAATGCTAAATATTGTGACTATTTTAAGTACTTAATGGTCCTACTGTCATAGAAAAAAAACACCCAACCTTTTCATTCCATATAGCTAAACACACACAAACACCAGGTTCAAAAATAAGTGTAAGGAAGAGAGGAAATATATATGTTTCACTTTTAAAGCAACCCCTTGAATTTGGACAATGCCGGGCGAGCAATCACCATTTGGAGAACCCAAGATGCAAAACTTGATTTTCTACATATTTATCTAGAAAACATATTGCTGCAGCTCTGATGAGAAACAACCTATTATTCTGCATCTTGTGTAAATCAAGCATGCCTGCCATTTGCTAAATTATTACATTATAAACCATGTTGTAATTACAAAACTTTAGTTGTTCCATTTATGATCTTGATGGTTTATTGTATGACTGGTTGGACTTGAAAGCTGAGGCTTTGAATTTATGAAGTCCACTAAAATATTATATTCCCCATCACTTTCTAGAGCTGATCAAATGACTAAATCAATTGCTGGGACAATGCCAATGGTTTTAGGATCAATTGGACTGTGAAATTTATTGTACATTTTTGTTGCTGTATAAAATTAGATTACAGAGTTTATGAATGTTTATTCTTCTGAGCACTGGATTTCTGGTTTGCCTGAAACATACATTACAGTAGTTTGGTCTTTGCTTGTTATATAATTATTTCACCAGCAATACTTTAAATATATCCTTTTTTAAAAGTATTAATAGGTCTGGGGTTTTTATAAGCTTTATCCAAGTTTATTTTCATAGATATTGGGTCTTTTTCATGCTCCAAATTAACTCTGCAAAGTCTACACTTAAATGTCTGCTGAACTTGGGCCATGCAAAGAAAATGAAAGCTAATGGAAAGTTTCTTCATGGTTTTAGTGAACTTATGCATAGTCCCACACACTTTGTATCAGAGAATCTCGTGCCCCTCTCAGGTTATCTGCTTCAGATGGTTTAGACAATGTATAGTGAGATTTATTTTGATAATTAATTCATCCAGCTGCCTTGAACTTTGGAAAAAAGATGTTTAAATTGCATCCTGGACTTTCTGCCAAGAGGCAGAATTCCAAGAACCTTTGTCTTTGGCTATAATGACACTGCAGAGTGGGTGTGAGGCTGCAAAGAAAGTGTGCAAAATCAACAACAGTCTGAGGGAGAATGAGTCCAAATGCACTATTTGGAACACTACAAACTTCTTTTTAACAGTCACTAAATATGTCTGAAGGGGGTTGATCTTTTTAAAACCGTGTGCGATACTTCTATGCAGTGAAGAATTAATAATTCATCAGCAAGGGATCTGATAATTCTGAAAACAGCTTCAGTAGAAAAGGCCTGAAAGTCTATATGTAGGAGCTGTGCATGTTTGGAAGAACTGTGAATCTAGGTTATTTATATCTGCAGGACAGATCAGAGGGTTGATGTTCAAGAGATGTTCAAGATGTTTTAATCCTGGACTGGCAGATAACCCCAGGCAAAGCATTTCAAATACCACTGGAAAACAAAGATAAATGCACAACCTTCATTATAGAGCTTCTTGGCAGATGACCAAAATGGGGTGCATAGGAATAGTATGTTACAAACAGCAAACTCTCTTCAGAGTCACTGATGAAGTACCTTGCATGGCTTTGATTTTTCTGGTGACTTCATTTTATTTTTTATTTTTTTTTCAAATCTGTGGATTAAGACTGTAGTGGTAAAAGAGTGCTCCACATTAAGTTTTCATTTTAGCAGTCACAAAATACAGGATCTCAGTGAAGCCAAGTATTCTGAAGTCAAGCAAGATTGGACAGGGCTTTGAGCAACCTCCTCTAGTGGAAGGTGTCCCTGCCAAGGGCAGAGGGTTAGAACCAGATGAGCTTTAAGGTCCTTTCCAGCCCAAACCATTCTGTGCTTCTGTGATTTGAGCATGTACTTTGGGCTCTGGTGTCTGGATGCTTCTCAGCCCTCCATGAGGAGTTCAGGAGCTTGTTCTGGTGCTGTGGAGTCAGCCAGCTGAGCTCATGAAAATCCAAGAGACCCTCTTGGAGGTGCTTTAGGAAGAAAGCTGTCTCAGCAGAATGTTTCTGTTTGACAAACTGATGAATGCCACACTGCTTTTGAGCTTCTAGGTTCATGTGTATATTTGCACATCCATGTCTGCACAGGGAGATGAAGGAACAGGTGCTTTCTCCTGTTTCAGAAGTAAAGCAGCAAAAGGACCATTCTGTTTCCATTGTTTTGCCTTCAGGCTTTCACTTTCCCACTGGACTGTCAGAGGAAGGTCTAAATATTTGCTGTAGCTCTGCCTAGAGGAGAGGAAGGTGTAGACTGCTGCATCTGTCATACAAATACCTTGTTCCTGTGTGGAATTGAATTAGGGGATTGAAAGCATTGGTGTTATTGGTGATTTTTTTACTTTCAGTGGGAGTTCTTTGTCCAAAGTCTGATTGTAGAAGCAATTAATCAGCTTTCTCACTGTGTTCAGCAGAGGTATGTAAGTCGATACCGTTCAGTTTCTAGTATGGTTTATAAGTTTGAATGTGACTCTTAGGAGGGACAGGAGACACTATTCAAGAAACTGCAAGCAGGTAGTGCTCTTGAGTGTGGTCAGTTTTAAAGAACACTGCAATGAGTTTTGTGGTTGCTTGGGTTGTCAGCTGGGTTTCAGCGTGCGTAAGGGTGAGCTGTGACAGGGAAAAGTTTATCGGTTGCCCACAAGAAAATGGGTTTTAACTTCTGAGTTCTGGAGATGAAGGATGGGCCAGTGACCATAGCACTTGCTTCATGCACAGACCCAGCATGGTTTCTTTGAAGATTTTCTATGTGCTCTTAGACAAGCGTCTCCCGTGATCCCAGCTACCAAGACACTGGAAGTAATATTCCTTTTCCATTAAAACTGAGCTATTATTCCTGACAAATGTATTTCATGACTGCTTAAGAATTCCAAGTCTCTCTAATACTTCAATAATTTAGAGCAGATAAGCTTCATAGAGACTTGTCTGTTTCATGGGATTTAAAAATACTTCCATGGTGTTAACCTGAAGACAAGTGTGTGTGTGTTTTCATTTTGGTTAAAAAAATTATTAAGTCTGGGAGAAGGGGAAGGGAGGATGGATAGAAGCCATACTAAAATTTTTTGCTTTCTGTGAAAATCTTTCCTATTCTTTAAAAACTTTCCTGAGCTGCTTGGAGTGTCTTTACAGTTAACATGCTTAGTTATCATTATGTAAATATGTTAGATGGGGGAAAATATGCTTCTGCTACTAGCTTTGACAGTAACATAAAGGGACAATGTTAAGATTTTTTTTTTTTGTTTGGTCTTTCTTGAATGCAATATCTTTATTTTTAAAATTGCATGGAAAACTCTTCCTGTAATATTTATAAAGCACTGATATTGCATAAGGGAAGAACCAGAAAAGTGAGTTCTTGGTAGACCTTAAAGTAGAGGATGTAATTCTCTACTTACCTTTCAAAAAGAGGTGACATCTGTTAAATCCAACTACAGCTACACTCAGCAAGCTGCTGAAATCTGACTTTTAAACGTCTTTATTTAAAAGTATTAGTTTTGCCATTTGTATGAATGGCAGTGAGCTACCCAGTAGCAGTGAGTAACATGAGTGACAAGGGCATTTGTATGGAATGGGGCAGACAGAGGACTTGAACCTGAGTGTTTTTGCATCCCAGAAGAGCCCTTAGTTACTTGGCAATAGGTTGTTTTGAAATGTTCCTGTGTTTCATTTCCCTTTTTTACCTAAAAAGCCACAAACAAACTTAAAAAGAAAGAACAGACATTGAAAATTCTCTGGATTTAATGCTGTAGAACCAAGTTAATAACAATCCACTGTTGTTCCTTGCTGAGTTAGAAAAATATTATTGATTATTCTCTTGCATTTATTTGCGTGTAGGTAGCTTTCTGCAAATAATACCTATATCATGCAGGTGCCTAAATCTCATTGTCAGAATATTGCCTGTTCAGGACATTCAGCTGAACTGGGACCACTGAACACTGAAATGTTGTCATAGAATAAGGAAGCCAGCACTGAAAATGAGCTTGCACACCAGTGGCTGCAATTCACAGTCCACAGGGTCCTCTGTGAGTTGATTCACGGTACACCTTTAATGCTGTTTTGGTCAGATTGCTCCTAAAAATGGGTTCTTCTGTAAGTTACTTCAAGTACCTGCAGTCTGGGCACCTTGGTGCATGCAGGTCATCTTGTTGCAGTTATTGAGTACAGCTCAATCTTAGAAGTCAATCAATGGTGCTTCCTCAGTGGATATTGACTCAGGATGTGGACATCTGTCATATGTTGAAGCACAGACCTGAGCTAATTGGTGTGTAGCTGTGTCATTCCTTTAGCCATAGTTACAGGATGCTGGAGTGTGTAACACAAACATCACTAGAAGAAAACCAATGTATTACATGATAACGATTAGTTTATTGATGGAGCACAGGTTTGTGTAGAGCTGTGGGGGTAGCTCTTCCATCATGTACCAGTAAGTATTCTACAATGTAATAATTTAAAACCATTAACAGCATGTTGTTGTCGTCTTTCATTTTAATTGTCTTATGTCTTCTGCTGCATGTTTTTTAGCACTGGCACATATGCCAGACTTTAAAGAGTCTGTTGTGGAATGTTTGTCACAAACAACCAGGACTAAAAGGCTTGAGGGCATGAAATAAACATGCACTTACATTAAAAAGTAATTGCTGAAGGGGTTTGGTTTGTGTGTTTCTTTTTGTCTTGGAGGAAAAGATGAACTATTTCCTGCCTTTGGTAGAGGCAGAAGCACCCAGACATTTGTGTTCAGATATGCAAGAGGATTGCTGAGATGTTGGGCAAGAGCTAAAACCTTTCCCACCCTGCACTGGCCCATCCACCTCTCCTGCTCTGTTGGTTTTAATACCCCTCTAGACAGGAAAGGCAAACATGTTAGACCAGGAATCCTTTGCTTCAGCTGTCTGACATATGGTACCACATAATCTCTGTCTCATTTTGACAATGCCAAAACTCAACAGCCTTGAACAGCAGCCTTGACATGTAATAGGATGAACACACAGCACCCCAACAAAGCTGCTTTGTGGGGTGTGTAAATCTGGCCACCAGTTAACAAATTCCTTATAATATTTGTTTTCAAGGAGTTCTTCTTCTCATCATCTTTGGTTTGTTGGATGGGGTTTGTGTGATTTGGTTTTCTTCTGCTAAAGACAGACCCTTGTTTTGGGCTGTTGGGGTGCTGTATGTGCAGGATTTCTATTTCAGCCTCCTGCGCTGTTTTGCTGACCTCTTTCTCACTCTGTGGGGAAGGAAAAGTTAACACAAAGATTACAGTAAATTTGTTCTATGGTAAACTTACATCAAGAGAAGCAGAAAGGCACTTCCACAAACCAGTAATTACTGCATGTCACTGCAGTGTGGCTCTTATGTCACTGGAAATGACAAAGTGATTTGAAGTGCAGGAGAACATCAGAGGCCCCTTGTTTATTCAAGGTCGCGGACAGATGGGATCTGGTGTATGGCAAGCCTATATGAACGTTACGGTCGTTTGGAAACGGCAATGGATGAAACCAAAATTGGAACAAGATGTATGCATAAAGGCAAAACATGCCATGAAAAAAGATTATTAGCACAGTTAAAATAAACTGGTTTTATTCCAGTTGCAAAGGGTGATATTTGGAAATCTTTGGTTAGTGTTTTCCTTCTCAGAAATAACTAATTTCACTTTTGGCTACTAGAAAGCTTTTCTCTTTCTTGGTTTGGAGGTTATTCGTCTTATTTTTTATCTTTTGGAGTGTCGGCATTTTTTTAAGATAATGCAACTTCACTATTGCCTTTTTCTCTTCTTAGTTGGTGTGCTGACTACATAGATAGTATTTTATTGGAAATCACTGTTTCTGAGAATCCTATCCTTGAGCTTTTTTCAATGTTGTCATTATAATGAAGAAATGCCTCGTATGTTTTAATTGCAAAATAATACATTAGGTTTTCATCACCACAGAAATACTCCAGTGCCCTCTTTTACCTTCCCTTTCCTCCTCCTAAACCCAACAATTAAAAATAAAAGCATGTTTTTTGTGTTTTGTTTATCCAGGCATAAATTCCATTTTCCATCTCACCTTTATTACCAAAAGAAAAACATAGCCAGATTCTCAAAACAATTTTAATCGTCCTTTTGTGGGTGAGCAACTTAACAGCTTGGCTTAGACTTGCTCCAGCACAAGTGTCAATAATTATGAAGATTTTTTTTCCCAACATCTTCCAGTCTTCTTCTATGGGGAAAACTTTGCCACAGTCTATTCATTGTTTATCATAATCCATGTTTTTCCCTCCCTTTTTTTTTCCCCTTATTTGAGGATGGCTTGCAGTTTTATTTTCAAATTCTCAAGTGTACTCTTAACTTCACCCCACCCAGAAAAGAAGACGGGGGGAATCTACTAAAACCAACCTGCATGTTTTCACATCCAAAACCAAAGGCACGATTAGTATCTGCAAAACCAGCATTGCACACAATAAATTATTTCTTGTCAAATTTACAGAGTAAGTCTAGAAATCCACCAAAACCCTTATACGTTCTATAGATACAAATCATAGTTCTTGACTTAAATGTTCCCAGATAGCTTTATAGCTACTGAGTCATGCTCTAACTCATTCATCCAACAACCCCTGTTCCTATTTCAGGCTGTGAGTACCCTATTGTTTGTATAAATGTTTCCTGATCTGAGCTTTTCTATGTTTAGAGAAAACTTCCCATAAATTTGTCAGGCCTCTAATTAATGCATTGGACCACTAGGCATATCAAACAAATTACATCATTTATTGTATATGTCGCAGATTCCACATTTATTAACTGGGTTTAATAATTGCTGAACTCAATGTTATTTTGATTAATACAGAGTTTGAACTGAGTTTACTGGCACTCTCTCTGTTTTGGGGAAGAGACAAAGTCTCAAAACAAATGTTACTGGATTATAAAATTGATGAGAATTGAGGTTTTTTAATGAGGCTTGAAAAACCTCAGGGAAATAATCTTTTACCATAATTAATTTGCAGTTTCTGTCTCCTCCTCTCTATTCTGCTAACAGGAAAAGAGAAAAGGAGAGAGGACAGGGAACAGTTTAAAACAAAAGTGCACTTTTTTCTCTTATTCTCCTACTAAGAATTAGTGAAAGGTACAGAAACAGTAAAATTTAACTGGAGATTGATTTGGCTTGAGATTTTCTAGTAACCTTTTGAGAACAGAAATTTCCTGAGTGAATAAACCAGTGCAGCTTACTTCTATGTGGAATATCCCTACTTCAGCTGAAATCCATTTTAGCTGTAGAGTTTAGAAAGTGAGAATTTTCATTCTTGTAGTGCTTCCATGGTTCATCTCCTCATTGCCATGAGAATTTAGGGATATAAGCAGGATCTGGCCAATACTCTGGTTCTTGAAATATGGTGGTCTTTGGATGATGCCATTGCATTTGCACCATTATAGGTAGAACTGTCTCATCACTGCGAGGCTCAGGACTTTCAGTGATTTCTGAGTCAATTGTAAACCATCTTAGCCCCAAAATTCCATCATAGGCTCCTCGATTTACAACTTGTTTCTATGGGTTATAATACAAGTAACTTTCAAGGCATTCTCCCAGAAGTGTTCCTTAGCTCTAGGGCACTGGTACTTTTAGCTAGATTTTGTTAAAGAAGTGGCAAAATGAAGATTTAGAATAGAGTATTTCAGTTGTAAGGGATGTACAATGATCATCTACTCTAATTAACTGAGCAATTCAGGGCTGACCAAAAGTTAAAACATGTCCGAATGACATGCCTGGAGCATCAATCACTTCTCTAGGAAGCCTGTTCCAGGTTGAAAGTGACTTGTTTTGTTGGTGTGACTTACTGACTAAACATGGGTGACATGGACAGAATGTAGGTCAAACTCAGTGCCATTCCTCCTGGAGTGTTTCAATCCATTTTCTCTGTATGCTACATTCCCACAATTGATTTAAGGTTTCTACAACTGATTTTTAGCTTTAAAACAATTGTGAAATACAGTTTGGGAAGTCTAAATGCCATTAAGGAGAGACCAAAGTGGTAAACTGGGTTTAGAAGGGGTTAGTTTGCAACAGTTATCCTCACTTTGACTTTGGCAAATTCAGGATGTGTAACTTGGGTGTCAATACCCTGAGTTAGCTCTGTATCGTAACATTAATGCTGATAGAAGTGGGCCAGCATAATATCCATTTTCAGTTATGTCATACCTAAATCTGCAAAATACCACTTAATCATCATTAATCACTGGGTAAATCTTGTGGTGGTTCTTTACAGAGAGGGTGAATTTCATTCTTAAGCAATAGATCTCTGTGGATCTAACATATCTTTTAAGCTGAGCTTTCATATTACAGAAAGCCATCTTGTCTCTTTCAAGAAATACAGTTATTTTTTTCAACTTATGAGTGCTTTTTTCTTCTTATATTCTATGGCAAATGAGTGATTCATTTCCCAAGTGTTTATGGAACATCTAGTGAAAAAGGGGATCATGACTTTTTAAAATATCTATTTGAAGAAGATGTCTCAATAGTGCTGTGTAATCCAGTGCAGCTTCTCTCTCGTGGCCAGAGGCCATGGTAGTTAAATAGGTTTTAGTCAGTCCTTTAGAGCAAAGGATTTTTTGGCAGATACACTTGATTGTATTAATTCCAAATTTTTTTTTTTTAATATAATGTAGGAGATTTTTATTGAAATGGCCAGATGGAGTCTTTCCTTTTTACTCACTTTTAGTGTTGTTGTAGGACAATCTGAATTATTAGACTTCCATTATTTTAATTTCTGAATATTACTTAATCATTTTGTGAGTAAATAATAATAATTTTATGGCTACTAGAAAATTCATCTGCAGTCTTATGTACATACAAAATATTAAAAAGGGTTTAAAAATAGACATTTTTCTCAGAAGATGCTAATATTAATTTATAGGCTTTGCAAATTATATGGCCTACATACAGGTTGTGATTTTTAAATCCTGGAATACCTTTGAATCATACTTATTTGATCTTTGCATTCAAAATTTAGAAGGGAGAAAAAATTAGAAGGCTGGGTGGGGTTTTAAACATTTTAAGTCACTATAATAACAAATCTTTTGAAGTTTTGGGGGTTTTAGTTGTATTCAGCGTGTTTTGCTCAGGAAGGATTCTTCACACAGGACAGTGGGTTTTAATGGTGTTTTTTTCTTCTTGTTTTGATTTGGTTTTGTTTTCCTTCTGTGTCAAAAGAGACTTTTTCTGGTGGAAGGAGATTTTTATATCTGTAGGACATCTTTGCCTCCCTTGAGCCAATTTTGACAATATGGCTCTTGTGCAATTTTGCAATTGTATTCAATTGGCAAAAGGATGTGATCTGAAAGATATAAATATACATATGGTATACACGTGCGTTTGTGTGGATGTCTATGCAGAATGTACTATGCAAGCTTGTTCAGCAGATAACCTGTGCATCCAAGTTTTGTTGCATTCATACATGAGTAGAATTATTTTCAGATACTATAGTGTCTTTCTGATGTGATGAAATCCTTGAGATAGAAAATCTCAATGCTGATCAGGCATGTAACTGACAAATACCTGTGGCATACCTGTTTCTTCCAATTACTTTCATACCATGTGTATCCAGTAATAAATAATAGGTGTGTTTGCTGCCAGCCCTGTTTTATCAGTCTGAAATCCAAAATTAAAGCTACATTCTTCACAAGAAATTTCTGTTCTTCAATCGGTTACAAAAAAAAAAAGAAAGTTTAGATCTGTGAGCCAGGCTAGAATCCGCATCACTCTTTTATAGCTGCACAGACTTTGCAGAATTAAGATGAGTGGAAAAGTATAAAAATCTGTTCTTGTCACTAGCAGCAAAGAATTATTGCTCTGAAATGGATTTTTTTCATAAGATAATTATATCCTAATCATAGCTGTGCTTTTTAAAGTTGTGCCAATTTTACAACGTTCATCATTAAACACCTGGATTTGGGTGTTGTGATAGTGTTTCTGTGCTGTATTTGATTTATTTGATGAATACTATACAAGTGCCTCTCCATATTCTTTATATATTGTTTAAGCCAGCTGAATTTAATGCTTGCAAGCTGATTAGTGACCTAAAGGTATAAGGTTGCCTATACTGATCCAAATTGCTTTCTATTGAAGCCTTCCATAGATGTCAATGGATTTATATCAGGCTCCATATTCAATATGTATGTGTACGTCCACAGTTTAGAAAGGAACATTAATGAAGAGTTCTGAGGTCTATGAAATTGGGGCAGGTCTGTATCATATAACAAATATTTCAATGTGCTACAACACTGGGATTTACATTATGAATGTGGAAAAATGGCTGCAATTATTAACAAATGCAAGGTGTTTACAAAAAAGCCTTGATGCTGGGCTCTTGCCCATGTGTGGATATTTTGTTGTGTGTGGATCTAGGAAGACATACTGTCCTAAGTGTTGCTAGCAAAATAAGTGCTGTTGAAATCTTTCTAAGTACCTACTCAGTTTAGGTGAAGGGACTAGAATATGGAATGAGGTCCACTGAAAAACAGCATGTGGGAAAAAAACAGAAACATTTATTATTTTTCTTGTAGTTCAAGTCTTGATTTTAAACATATTTAGGAAGGAATAAAAATGTTTTAATACAAAGCGTCAAAATGCTTTTAAACCTAAAATCTAGATCACAGTTCTTCCCAGTCTCGTAGTGAAGAAGTTTCCACATAATCTGGGCATTTTCTCATTTGCTTTTCTTTGTTACTCTGTTGATTCTGTTTGGCAATGTGAGTTAACAGCCTTTTTTCTCTTGTAAAAGACATATTAACCTTCCATATTCACAGCAAAGAAATTGCAGTGGAGGTGGAATACCTGATTTAATGGACGTTCTAAAGAAAGAATAGTGCAGAGATGGAATAAAATCCCTGTATTTCAGTCTGACCTGTAGCTATTACAGCTACAAAAACTCTACATCTAATACACAGAGTGGAAATTATTTAAAGGGTGTAAGTCACTATATTAATAGGAGAAAATAGTTCTCAGTAGTTCTCAATAGTTCTCAACAAGATGCTCAGGTGAAGCAGGGACATCATGTAACAGTATGTAGTTCCTTGTCCGAGTCAAAACAGAGAGTAGTGACAGTATGCAGCTGTACATGTATGATGCCAGAGCTCCTTTTATCCCAGTATTTCTCAGATAAAATATATAATAAGGAAACTCGTGCAGTTGTTGACCTTTAAATGTATATTATAGTCTTTCATTTCATGGTATTTTGAATAGCTATTTTCTTATTATGATTTAATAAATGTTATGCCTACAAACCTGGAAAAATTGGCTTGTTCCATCAATTTCAAAGGAACACAAAGTACACTCTATGCTCTGCTGTAAAAGTTTAATAGAACTTTGATGGCATTTAAAATAGTCTCTGAGAACTGCTGACACAATGATTCTAGGTTCTTCTTGGCTTGCATGCAGCAATAGCAGTACTTGCAATGAGAAGCTTATTTGCTGAATTGGTAATTATTACTGTAGTCACACCAGTCTCTGGCCATAATGCTTTGTTAGGTCCTAGTGCATTAGATTCATTCAAAGATCATCTTGGGGAACGGTTTGGCCCAGGGAATTTCAAGTGAGTAGATAAAAGCATTTAAGCTGTTCTGCATCTGTTGAATGACATGTATATTTTGTATGGAAACATGGAACAATGCTGGGATGGATGCATTGATATAAAAGACAAGTCAGGAACATAGTTGTCAGCTAAACCCATCTGTAAAGTAAGATGAATGGGCCTTTGGATATCTTCTTGTATTAATGCATATCATAGAAAAGAAATCCCTAGTAACGCTATGGAGGTGTGGATGTTCAGCTAATAACCCGAAATGAGTTCAGTTTTCGGTGTGAGGGTTGCAAATAATAAATCCTTATATGACCTTGTACAACCAGGGAAAGCTAGTTTTCTGGAATGGGCATCATGCTCTGATGTTCCTGTCGAAGCCAAAGAAATTTGGAATTTGCTTGAGTTATGACTGATTCTGGCCTATAAATATCCTTGCTTCTCAATGGTTTCTAGTACTTGCCTTGCTATGTACCTTTTTTGTGCTGCAGGAACCCCACTGACGCCTGGAAGGGTTAATGCAACTGATCAGAAAATGTAAAGATAGCTGGTTTTTAGGGCCTGTTAGGCCTCAATGGATTCTGCTAATTCTGAGAAGGTGTAAGTAAGAAAGAAATAAAATGCTGGTAAACCCCTTCCTCAGAAATTATGCAGTGATAATCCAGATAAATCAGGTCTGGGGAATATCCATTTTGAACTGAAGGGACAACTAATCTAAAGATGTCTTTCACAAAGCTTGTATATACTGGTATCTGTGGGTAAAGATAGTACCTGCACTGTGGGGACAACAACAACCCTCAAGATTACTTTGTGTAATTTGAAATGCTGTTATTTTTTATGATATTTTCTCTTTGCCTCTCCTCATTAAAGAATCAAACCTTTCAATACATGCCATGATATAAGTATTTTATCTTAAGAAAGCAGTGATGAAAGAGGAGGAGACACAATGATACTCACTGCTGAGGAATTTCTGAAGATTGAAAATCCGATTATGGCTGCATTTGGCCCCTTCTCTTTTAAGAAAAATGGTTTAAAAGCCTGGTTATAATTCATAGTTAGGCATAAACATATGCCTTAGAAAAAAACATACTTATGATTGGCATCATTTTTAAGCCATCATTTTACCTTGGACCTGGGGCTCATAATGGAAACACTTGAGATTTTGAGAATCCAAGCCAAGCAGTGATTGGTGAAATTTTTGGGGTGGAAAGAAGAGTAGAAGACTGCTTTTAACTATAGCCCTGTGGTAGCATATCTTTGTGTGGTGATATGGCACCCAAGGGGACTCTAAAAAACTGAATTAATAAAGCTGTGAGGTGAGAAAAACCTTGTTGCAACACACCAACAAAAGAATCGTTGAGAGCAAGGGAAAGAAGAAAACCCCTAGAACTCATCTCTGCTTTGGTAACAGAGTGTAGTAGTCTGCCAAATGGTCATGTATTCTGTGCATTCCTTTTATTTTTCATTTTTTTTTTGGTTAGCGTACAACAAAGAACATCAGTGATGGACAGAGCCACAAACCCACAATGACTGCACATATTGCAAAAATGCAGACAGTGCTTACAGGAAAGTGACACAGCAGATTTAGAATGTGTGGTAATGTTAAAAATGTCTCTGTTTATTCTGGTTCCCACACTTTTGGGAGTTACAGGCATATGCTTTTCCCCTGGCATGGGTCTGACAGAGCACTTAGTGCCTACTGAAGGCTAAGTCAAGTATAGCAAAAGGACCAGGCCCTGAGGCCTAAGTAGCAGACTTCATCATCCACCATCCCCTGACAGATGATTTTCTGGCTATTACATAGAGAGAAAAAGCTCAGACAATGAACAGTAAATATAGACACAAGGAGCGAGAATCTCCTCCAGAAAATGCTTTTGTTCTTATCTGTGAGCAAATCATCATTATTATTAAAAAAAAAAAAAATTAGCTTATGCAGGAAAAAAGGCAAGGGAAACAACTTTAAGTGGAAAAAAATAATTGGCAAGATGGCAAATACTCACTGTGTTTAAGTTTACTTATGTGGAAACAAATATCAGTATGGAGGGACCCTTTGTCATCTGCTGGACTTCACAGTCCTGGCAGATGAAACACTGACAGGACCCAGAGCCTGGAAACTGAAAGCATGTGCAGATTACAGAGGAGGCAAGTTTTCAGCAGTCAGCTGTTGCTGTGGCAGTCTAGCCAGAGCTGTGGCAACTCACTGAAGACATTCTCAGCTGAAACAGGGGAAAGATTTCTTCTTCCATGGATATGCTTATTCATACAAACTAGTGCAGGAAGTAATGGCCTATGCTTTGAAGGCAAGTTCTACAAATCTAGTAGATAAATATCTGTTATCATCTCAGGGCTCTGAGCCCTTCTGAAATGGGATGTTGCTTGAGAATATTTATATGACTCTGTTTCCAGCTGGAGAATATTATTTTGTGTAGTTCTTACCACTTTGCCTTCTTTTGGGCTTCAGAAGCATAAGCTGTTTGTATGCAGTCAGGGCTTTGTTATTATATTTTTTTTTCCTGGCAAAAGGCTTAAAACTAGCCATCAGTGCACTTATTGACAGTAGACATCAAAAACATTTGGACATGACCCTCACCGCCCCGCTACATTATGTATTCCTTAATCTCAAAGAGCAGAAATGCTGTCAAAACTTTTAAGTCCTATTGAATTTTCATAAACAAGTTATATAAAGACCCAAGACAGGTTTATCTAGTAGAAATAATGGTCATTTATTATTTGGCACTGTGATGATGATGTTTTTGCACATTGAAGAAAAATGGGTAAGAATTTCCTACATCATCTCTAGGTGCTTGTATATGTGGCCACTAGAGAGCCTAGATAAATGGGTACTTGCTTCAGTGTACTATAGACACTATGGTAAATGGAAGGGATTGTCTGTCATTTACTGGATGTGTTACAGAAAATTTAGATCAGATTCTTCATATTTGCTTTTCCTATCAAGGTCATCCAAACCACTAAAAAGTCATGAGCTGCGGAAGGAAATTCTCAGAGTTCTCATGTGGTCATTGCTAGAGAAAGCATTTCCTTTCGTATCCATATGTTCAGCATCTTTCCCTGTTCTATCTTTGCTAAAGTTATGGCATTGCATTTAGGGAGAAGAGGAGACAGAAATTTGCAGATGAACTTTTTGGCTGAGCTGTTTGAAAACAGTGTTATTGAAGCATATAACTGATCAGAATGCTCATGCTGCTAGTTATGGAAGCAAGTAAGGAACTTTGCTTCTCTATTCCTTCCTACCCGTTCTCTCCAGCTCCTGGGTGAGGCTGGAGATGTTTGTTCTTTGTTGTCTTGCCTTTTCCACCAACCCTCATTTGAGGTGATGCTTCCCAAATCTCAGCAAAACCCTAGTGAATTCCTAATCCAGACCCTGCCAGATATGGTGCTTTTGTCCTATTCTGGAGTGTGATACAGCAAATATTCCAGTGTTTTAAAGCACTGTAAATACACTCCAGCTGGCTCTTTATAAACGTATGGTGTTTACATATACGTGCTTCTTTTCTACTTCCATATTTCCTAAACTCTGCTGGACTAAACACGTTATCAGCAAGGCCAAAGTGTATGATACAAACAGACCTCATTTTGTTTCTTGGTGTGATTCTTTTAGTGGCATTGGATGCATTAGACCCACATTATTTCTGCTGTGATTGTAAGGAAGCATGGGTCTGAATCTGGCTGCAGACATTATATTTCTCTTTGGTAGTTTTTTCATTTCCTCCCTTTGTCTATCAGCTTGTTATAGGTGTTGTAGTTGATGTGATTTGAAATATGATCGGATATGTATACATGTGGTTCCTGTTGGCTCTAACATCATCCAACTCAGCCCAGTTTTGAGCATGGATTGGACAAGATGACCCCAGAGGTTTCTCTTGACTTAAGTTATTTTAAGATTCTATAATTCTGTGTTTGGTTTCTTTGTGTACAGTATTCAGTTAGAAAGATCTTGTAAAGGCAGGCTGGTTTGTCCATAAAAGCACAATGGCCTTGGGGCATGCTGATCCACCCAAGTTACTTCTTGGCAGGAGAAGCACAACCTCTGATTCCCGTTTTGCCTGCTTTTATAGCTGCTCCTGGGTCTGGTATGGAGTTCTCATGATGCAGAGAATTACTTTGCTGTGTAGGCACTCATTGCTGCTGTGGTTGAGTGGTTGGCTCAGTAAAACAGATGACTTGATGCTTTGAAGAAGCCTGCTGCGTGTGCTGGCATGTTAGGCAGGCATAATAAAAATGTAGGTCTTACTACACTGCCTTGTGGCATGCTTGTATGTGAACTCAGGCCATTCCTGGCAGGAGTGATGCTAAGCATCGTGTCACCCAGAGAGAGAAAACTGGCAGAATAAGCTGAGCTACAGACATGACCTGTGTTAGTGTGTTTTGTATATAGCTGTTCACATGCTGAGCATACTGAAAGAGTGATTTAGAGACAGCTGTATAGCACTCATCTGTGCTCTGATGCCTGAACCCAGAGATTAAACTGCCATGCAAAGGAGAACCCCCAAGATAGTGGTGAAAAGAGATTATGGTTTAAGTAGGCTGATGGTCAGTAATTAATCCTAGCTGAGGAGCTTCTTGTGTTTCCTTGCACTGACCTACAGCCTTAGCTGTGATTGCAACTGTGATTTGAAATGTTTTCTGTTTCCAGCTTTACAGAAAAGCCTTTTTTTTACAACAGAATTTTTGTGATAGTTTCCAACTAAAAGGCCTCATGTGCAGGCACAACCATATACCCTTTCTTTCTCAAATGCAGAAAAACCTGACAACTGAGACCCAAAAGATGTGAAGAGTACCTTCCAGACAGCAGATGGTCAGAAGGAAAGGAATGTTCTTGGCAGGAGTAGAAAGAGAGGTCTAAAACACCTTCGCTTTGTATTTTGTTTTGCCTATTTTAGGTTATTTTTCTTCTTTTAGAAAGAGAGAAAGAAAGGATATAAATCCAATGACATTATGTGCTTGTAGTGAAGCAGGAAAGTCTTGGTAATCCTGTATCTAGCTGTTGTCACTGTGATGCAATTGAACTAATTAATATCTAATGCTTGAAGCTTGAGGATGTGAAACCTTCTAGGTTGAAGGAGGTCAGGATAGAGCTTTTGGTCAAGAAAGACATATTTCCTTAGCCCAAGCTCATTGAACTTGTGAATGAATAAATATTTGACTAATTATTACTCTACCTGGGAGAAAACCCAGCTGTTCACAGAATGTTTTTTGTGTGTACTTTCTCTCCTCTGCCCCTCCAGTGAAGTTATGCTTTTTAATTCACTGGCAAGGATGAAAGTATCATTCACTGAACACTCAACTTGTTTGGTTTAATTTTCCTAGGTTTCTGAGACGAGAGCCAGAATTTAAACCTGGGATCTGTTGCTGCTAATCAAATCACAACTGAAAGGTAAGAAACTGTCTCTTCTTTTTTTCCTAGAGTTTGGGCTTTGTCCCTTCTGCTCCTCACTGCTCCTCACAGATGTATTTCCAAAACTTTGCCTGTCATCTCATAGACACACTTTCCTGGAATTTGAATATCCATCAATAGTTGGTTTTGTGAAAGGAAAAAGTCTCAAGCTTTTGTGACTAGCTGAAACTGGAGAAAGGTCTGTATGTAAAAATTATAATGTCACCTGTGTATTTAGTTACTACTGCACGAAAGACTTGGGGTGAGGCCAGCAAGACTGCGTAAGAAGATGGGAAGTTCACACACATTTTTAGACAGCTTGGTTGGGAGCCTTCAAACTGGTTTGGTTCTGGGATTAATGTCTGGTGTCAGGCTCTATATCACACGTTCTACCACTGTGACTTTTAACAGAATGTGCAAAAATAGGCAATCCCAACTCCAGGTTTTCCAGCTCTTGTCACTTTTTGCATTGTAATTGTACTTTTTAAATTTCTTTTATCTTTGATTTATTAGCACAAATATTCCTTAGAACAATCCATATCAGCTATTTATATTCATAAACCTATTCCTATTTGTTCCAGCAATCTCAGCCAAGAACATCCCAGAACTGACATTCTTAAAGTCCTTTTGTTTATGGGGAATTTTACACATTTGGATTTTCCAAACAGTCAGCTGGGGAGTGATCACTGCAAACATCTGAGAATACTTTAGCTCTTCTAATTCTCTCATGATGTCTCACTAATATCCAAAGAGGGAACAACTGCTTGTTTTATAAACTAGTTTGCCAGGTTTCTTCAAAAGCTGTTAGAGTCCCAAATTTTCTAAGCAGACATTTGTTTGTTAAATATATTTTTATTCCTCCTCTCTTAGCTACAGCTAATATTTTTCTCTTTATGATGTGTGTCAGGACTGGCTTTTTCAAGCGTATGTCTGTTGTCTGTTATTGGGGGGTTTTAAATGAAACTCAAGCTTAAGGGCAAGTCTTCCACATAGGAGCAAATTTTGCCCTACTTCAGTCTCTCTGTAAGTGTAAGTGTAAATTGATCATGAAATTTGGAATTCAACTTTGTCTTTTAGTTCTGGTTAAAATAAAAGCTACTAAATTTTGAAAGTTCAGGTGTTCATTAAAACACATACAGCACTGCCCTTGGGATCATACCTAAGGTATTTGTAGGTAAGCAATACTAACATACAATTTGCAAAGCAATAACCCAATATCCCAAGTGAAAGGGAAACACTGTGAAGCTAAAAGGTAAGTAATAAATACTGATGAACAGGGATTGTGAAAAATGACAATTGGAAAAAGTTGTAAATCCCAAGGTTTTAGTTGTTGTGCTCTTATGTATTATCTTAGGTACAGAGTTGTACTGTTTTCTGCTGGTGCCCTGGGGGAAAGGTCTTTGTCACTTTAGATGAAAAAGACGGCTTTCAAAATGTTATCAGCATCTTCTGCCCTGCTCACCTGACTTACAGGTAGAAAAAAAAAAAAAGCAATTTTGGGCAAAGAAACTGTCAGAAGCCAAGAGAGGCTTCTGGCAGTTATTATTGGCAATTATTGATAATAATGATTTGCTAGATACTGCAGGGAAACAGCAAAACAAAGTATTCATTCCTTTATCATTTCAACATATGCTGCTATTAATCCCTTGAAATGTATAGCAAAATGGGCAGGCTTTCTGGGACTACCAGTTTAGAGCAAGTCTTTTGAACTTCATTATGTCTGGCAAGGACTTCAGTCCAGGAAAACAAAGAAGTTTTGAATTCATTAACCTGCCCACAGCTTAAAATTAAACACAGGTAAAAGCACTACCTGGAACTTCGGCTAGGGGATTTATTTTGATCAATGAATAAATCTATGACTCTTAACAGAGACACTCCAATATAAGATTGATGCCAGTGTTTTCAATCACAGTGCCTCTGCTGGAATAGCGATTACTATCTGACCTAGAATCGTAGAATCATAGAATAGTTAAGATTGGAAAGGACCTTAAGATCATCTAGTTCCAACCCCCGTGCCATGGGCAGGGACACCTCACACTAAACCATGCCACCCAAGGCTCTGTCCAACCTGGCCTTGAACACCGCCAGGGATGGAGCATTCACAACCTCCCTGGACAACCCATTCCAGTGCCTCACCACCCTTACAGTAAAGAACTTCTTCCTTAATCCAACCTAAACTTCCCCTGTTTAAGTTTTAGCCCATTACCCCTTGTGCTGTCACTGCAGTCCCTAATGAATAGTCCCTCCCCAGCATCCTTATAGGCCCCCTTCAGATACTGGAAGTCTGCTATGAGGTCTTCACACAGGAAAGAGGTGATGTGAGCCAGTGTGTTGGGAGAAACCATTGTTCTGATGCTACAATATCATGAAGTTGCTGAGATACAAAACGCTAAATTATTGTGACATACCCTCAGTATAATACCATGATGGCTGGCTGGGAAACACTCTGAAAGTAGGGAGCAAAGTTTTACAGGGGATCAAGTTCAAAAAAATGGCCAAACAATTCAAATCTAAGAAATAGCTTAGATAATGAAATACCCAGGTACAGCTAAACTAGTAAAATTTTGATGAATTCATCCCAACTCACATACTTCATTATTAATTGGAAATGCTTATAGACTTAGCTACTAAAGGTGTGTAGCCTTAGAGGCTGAATTTGTACTAAGGAAGGGGAGAATTTTAAGGAGAGATGTACCATCTCACAATCATGTCATCATGTGATATCCCAAAATTTTACGAGAGCAAGAATCTCCTTAGTATTTCAGCACTTTGTAACATTGAGGTGAGGGTTAGATGGGAGAGTGCTGGGTCAGCATTAGCAAAGGTATATCATCCTATACCTCTAGTTCTAGTGCTCCAACCAGGGGGATGGATTGGCTAAGAGAACAGTGGCTTTAATGAAAAGCACAGGATTTTGTGGGATTTGCTTCTTTCAGTCTAAAAGTTGGAATTTTGGGAAGGGAGGGCTTGCGTTGCCTGAATATGCAAAATACACTGTCCAGTTTGTGTTCCTCTGGGCCAGTGCATGGATTAGCAGATCTTTTTTGTATGTTGAGCTCAGGTGTTTATGGATGTGCTAGGTCTTACTAACTGGTACTTAAATACAAGTTATACTGTTTATTCTGCAAACATTTGTACATGGGAGTACTCCCACTGAACTATAGGAGTGTCTATGTAGCTTGAGGGAGGAGGCTTATATTACTGGCCCACTTTGTGAGCTGAGCACTCAGCACTTGTATTTCACAAAAATACTCTGACTCAGAAGGTAGATCCTCTCATTCCTGAGCCAAATTCAGTTGCTGAACAACTGCATTGCCTCTGTGTTGAAAAGAATTACCTTAGTATAGCCAAAGATTCAATATTTGGCTTTCTAAGCACAATTAATTTATTAATTAAAAAAAAAAAAGTCTGGGCTGAGTACAATACAGCATGAAAAGAAACTAGTATGTGCATGCTAGAAATGAAAGTATGTCTGTGTTTTGAATAATAAGAGACTCCTCAAAAATATTTCCACCTTCTTGGCATCTCTAAGTCAAGAAAAAAAACAAACTAGTCTTAAGTCTGTGAACCAAAATTCTCTTCCCAGCCACAATATTTCCTGGAAGAGAACTAGCAATATGTATAAAGTAGGGAACATGCTATAAGGCCAGCCAAGCCTACTTCCTGTGGATATTTGATCTATGGCTATAAAATTATATTGTTCTTTGTATTAGTCTTAAATGACCTGTACATATGTCCATTGTTGTCAGCTTAGAAAGTGCAGTTGTGAAACTTTGGTTCCAAATGCTTAAACATATTTTCATCTGAAAAGAACTCAAAGCAGCCCATTTTCTTCAACAGCTGCATCAAGCCCTAGATGGCTGGGTTAGAAGTCTCTTCTAAGCATTCTTCACAGGGAAGCTGTAGGAAAACATGTTTTTAAAACTGTTGAACTTTTGCTGTTCAGTCTGAATATTGTTTGAGAAGAAGCCTTCTGTCGCTTACAATGAGCTGATCTGTACATTAATATGCTTGCAGATGCTAAAATTAGGTCAATAATGAGCCACTTACTTACTTATAAAAGCAACTACAGCTCGCTTTCAGCAAACAATTTAAGTATTTAAGTTGGCTTAAGGATGGGCTAAAGCATGCAATCAATGTCTGTTCTCTGAAATTGGGTGTTAAATCTAGTAAGGAGTTCTCTGTTAATACAGAATCTAGCTGGACAGTGAACCGTATTGATAGTTAGATCTGCTGGAGATATGAGAGGGCAGAGCCAGTATAATTTGTGGCATAAGTGACTTGACTTTGTATTAGTTTCCCCACAGCTGATTTTGTTCTATGTTCTGTGGAGGTTTGTCCTTTGTACTCGTTTTTCTTCCTGGTAGCAGAGAATCAGAAGAGAAGTCACTTCAGGAGAAAATGCTGCTTGAGTTAAAATGTTGGAGGGAATGATAAAGGACCTTGAGTTTTAGATTTGAGGGAATCAATGTCTTTTCAGATTTGAAAAGGAAAATTCCCCCCTCCCTGACCCGAGTCTATTTGATTTGGGATGAAACCACATGCATTGAGGGGCCTGACAGGTCATGGAGTGAGGTTGTCTGAGAAGGGATTAGGGCTCTGTGAATTACCAGGCTTCAGCTCCAGATAAATTTGGGAACATCAGAGACATAAATTTAGTTTTCAGCATCTGATTTTCTCCTGTGGAAGTCTCCAAAGTGCTAGAACTTGCAGAAGCAGTGGTGAAGCGCAGATAGCCTGGGGCCAAGGAATTAAATGATCTCTATTTTGCCACTGACCAGTGCTTGTCTTTGCCTACCGCCAGTTTCACCTGCTTCCATCTTTCAGGCTGTGTGAAGTGGCCTCATCTTGCATTTCCATTAGCTTCGCTGAAAGATAGGGAAGAGCACACCGGAAGGCACAATGCAGTTCTTCACATACAGAATGATCTTTGTGCTTAGGTTCCCTTTTTATACTCTGTATTTTGCTCCACATCTGCATGTGTGCAGGTAGTCAAACACTAAAAGTGCTTTGTAAGTACATAGTTAAATCACCTGAGTGGAAAAAGGGGTCCTGTGGGAGTGGCATCACACCTAATATGCATGCATGGCTGGCTATTAGAGTCCTTTTCAAAGCAGTTCTACATCTGTTAAGCTTATGGCTTCAGGTTATGCCTGGCAGATGTGATCTCCTCTTCCACAACTGCAATCCCTTTCTAATCTTGTAGCAGTGTTAAGGAACAATTAGCAGGTTAACTTCTTTATACCAGCTAAAAGGTCTTGTCCCGGAGAAGTAGACAGTTGTAGCCAAATTTAGGCTTCTTTCCCATTTTTGAGTGGTTTACAGGACTACAGGTATGGAAAAATTCTGCACTGAAGTTGGGTGTTCAGTGAACTTGTGAGTGATAAAGAGGTGTTACTTGCTCTTCACAGTATTCACAATATTGTGTTTCTCTACATAGGATAGCAGACTATTAAATATTTTCCATTGACAGGGCATTTTGGGGGTTATTTTGGAAAGGCAAAGAGACTGCACTTTTGCTTTTCACTTTGGTTCTTACCTTGTTCCAAAAACAGCAGGGAGAGAATTGCATTAAAAAAAACAAACCCATAACAGAGCAACAACAAAAATCACTTGTGATGATGCAGTTCGAAAGAGCTCTCATGTTGCTGTGTATATGGTGTTTCATCCCATGTTTTGAAGACTTAGTACTAGAACTAGAAGGTCTTGGGGGAAAGTCCCCTGGGAAGCAGTCTTGTTCTCAAGTTTGTGAACTTAGATATAGTTAAAAGGCAAAACCAGGCAAAAATAACACTGATCACATAATAACAATTAGTGGGAGAGAAAAAGGTGCCTAACGATTTTGATTTTGAATCTGGAATAATAGATTGACTTCCTAAACTGGTTAGAGGGGGAAATGCTTGATTTTTCCCTTTTTTCCCCCTTTTTTTTTTTTTTTACATATGCCTCTAATTGTCTAGCTTTGTAATAATGGTGTATCGTAATATAATTTAAATGGTCATATTAGTAAATATGAAAGGGTTAGTGGCTGCAGTGGCATACTGGGTTCAATTGTTGCTATAGATGAGGACTAGTTTAACACAGTTTAAAGCAATAGGAGAAAACACATCCAAAAATATGAGTTTTAAATTTTGTAAATGGCTCAGGCATCAGTGAACTGGTATTGCTTCCAGGCTTGTCATGATGAGCCCTATTTCAGTTCCAAGTAGCAAATACCTTTGCATCATAATCAAGTCTTTGACTGGCCTTGTCTTTTCATCTGTGTGCCTACAGCTTTCGGTGCTGTGAGCCTTCAGGCCTTACTGAGAGCTGTTTCATGTACCACATGGTGTGTAATAATACATCTTTCTAAACTAGAACTGATTCTTTATTAAGAGTGCAAAGATTCTGCATCTGTAGATTGAACTCCAGCCATGTGCATGCAGAATAGCTTAACTGGTCTCCAGACACACACAAAAAAGAGAAATCATGTTAGTTCTTTCAAAGCCTGTGGAAGGGTTTTGCAGCAACTGCCTTCATATGAGTATTTCAAGAAAATGCACATGCTAGAACAAACAGCAAATAAATGAATAATTTTTAAAATTAGCTGTTTATGTATACGCACATATATAAACATACACAAGTAACAGCTGCAGGGAACTCTTTCTGGAGGAAAGTATAATTTCCTATATTGAGATTTCTTGCATTTTATTCCAGACAGTCTTGTTCTGACACTGTTAGAGATATATTAATGAGCAAGATCAGTACTGATCTGGCACTTCCAATTCATCTATTTACCTGTGTTGCATATAAACTGAGGATTTAGGGGAATGAGAAATGCTTGCTGCTGGGTATGTGTATTTTCTCATTGAAATACAAACATTTTAGAAACTTCACTCTGCTTTGGTTTGTAATTTATTGACATGGATTCCTAACGTTATGCTGTTTTTTAAAAAAACTTCGGGGTTTAACAAAATGTAGATAATTGCTTAGACGCTTTGGATTAAGAGAACTGTTTATCTTGCTTAAAAGTGGTGACATCTTTTGTAGTTATATCTTCATTGGTACACAGACAATGGTTTGTAACATTGATTCTGTCTTCCAAGAAAACTAGCTAGCTAAAAATGTAGAATGGCTGGGAAAGTTAGGACAAAACAATTAATTTAGTCAGCTGGTATGATTTAGTTTACATTATTCACTTAGGGGATAAAAATGAATACTTGAAAAATATATTAAAAACCTAAAGCCTCATTTTGCTGCTACTTTTGTCATATTTGCCAAGGGACATAACCATACATTAGGAAAAAAAAAATTGTTCTGTGGTTTGAGATTTTATTAAATAATCCCTTGATTGATTTAAAATTTACTTCAATTTACTTCAAAACCTGCACTTTCAAACTTGCCACATGTTTCTATGCAAATGCAGAGGCAGAGCTACCAACGGTTATGTCTGGCTTTGTTCTTATTTGGCATTTTTGGAGTTTTGGTATTAGCATGTGCATCTGTGGCAGTAACAACTGAAGCACATAGTATTGTTTATGATTGAATGCTGAATTGGTAAATTCTTTTTTCTTTTTTTTTTTCCTTTAAAGTATGCTGTTTCCATGAATAAATGTGTATCTTTTCACATGGAAACAATTGTGTGCAGAAGATTGCTGGAGCAATTTTGGAGGCCATTTTTAATTTAAAAATTTGCTCATGTACAGTGTGCCCTTGTTTCTGCCTAGAATCATAGGATCAGCTGAGCTGGAAAAGACCTTTAAGTCCAACCATTACCCCAGGAATGCCAAGTTCTACATCAAACCATGTCAGTGAGGGCCCCATCTACACAGTTTTTGAACACTTCCAGGGACGGTGGTTCCACCACTTCCCTGAGAAGCCTGTTCCAACACCTGATTGCGCTCTCTGTGAAGAAATTTTTCCTAATATCCCATCTAAGGCTTCCCTGGTGCAGCTTGAGGCCATTACCTCTTGTCCTACTGCTTGTTACTTGGGAGAAGAGACTGACCCTCACCACGCTACAACCTCCTTTCAGGTAGCTGTAGAGAGCTATAAGGTTACCCGTAAGCCTTGTCTTCTCCAGACTAAACCCTCCAGTTCCCTCAGCCATTCCTCATCAGACTTAATCTCCAGGCCCTTCACCAGCAATGTTGCCCTTCTCTGGTCTTGAGGTGCTCAGCTTCAGCACCTCAATGTTCTTCTTATAGTGAGGGGCCCAGACCTGAACACAGGATTCAAGGTGCAGCCTTACCAGTGCAGAGTACAGGGGGATGATCACTGCCCTGGCCCTGCTGATCACACTTTTGCATATATAGGCCAGGATGCCATTGGCCTTCTTGGCTGCCTGGGCACAAAGTGGCTTATGTTCAGCTCTGTCAATCAGCATCTCCAGGTCCTTTTCCTCAGAGCAGCCCATCGATCCAGCCTGTCTAAATCCTACTGCAGAGTATCCCTACCCTCCAGCAGATCAACACTCTCAGCAAACTTGGTGTCAGCCACAAATTTACTGAGGGTGCACCCAATCCCCCAATCCAGATTGTTGGTGAAGATACTAAACAACACTGGCCCTAACACCAGGCCCTGAGGTTGACTGGTTGCCAACTAGATGTGACATCATTTGCTGCCACTCTTTGGGCTCAGCCATCCAGCCAGTTTCCAACCCAGCAAAGAATATACCTATCCAGGACACAAGCAGCCAGTTTCTCCAGGAGAACACTGTGGGAGGCAGTGTCAAATGCTTCACTTAAGTCCAAATAGACAACATCCACAGCTTTTCCCTCATCAACCAGGTAGGTCACCTTATCATAGAAGGAGATGAGATTGGTCAAGCAAGACCTGCCCTTCATGAACCTGTGCTCACTGGTCCTGATCCCTCCATTTTCCTGCACATGCTTTATGATCTCACTTAGTATCATCTGCTCCATGACCTTCCCTGGCACTGAGGTCAGGCTGACAGGCCTGTAGTTTCCAAGGTCTTCCTTCCTGCCATTTTTATAGAGAGGCGTCACACTGGCCAGCCTTCAATCCTCTGGGACCTGCCCACTAGACCAGGACTGCTGGTAGATGATGGAGAGTGATTTAGCAAGGTCCTCTGCCAGCTTCTTCATCACTTTTGGGTGTAACCCATCTAGTCCCATAGTCTTGTATGTGTCTAAGTGGAGCAGGAGGTCCCTAACCATTTCTTCCTGAATTATGGGGACTTCAATCAGCTCCCATCTCTGCCATCTGACTCAGGGAACTGAGTACCCTGAGGATGGCTTGTGTGACTATTAATGACTGAGGCAAAGGCAGCATTAAGTGCCTCAGCTTTTTCCTCATCCTCAGTCACTAGGTTTTTCATCCAGTAGAGGATGGAGGTTCTCCTTGGCCCTCTTTTTATTGTTAATATATTTGTAAAAGTACTTTTTATTAATCATTTATGGCAGTGGCCAGATCCAGTTCCATCTAACTTCGGCTTTCTAACTTTTGCTCTACATAACCTAACAACATCCTTGTACTGCTTGTGGGGTGACAGTCTGTTCATCCACAGGTGATAAATTCTCTTTTTTCTCCTGAGTTCAAGCAATATCTCCATGTTCAGCTGAACTAGTCTCTTCCCCACTGGTTTGATTTTCAGCACAGGGACTGCCTGCTCCTGTGTCTTAAGGATTTCATTCCTGAAGAGTGTCCAGTCTTCCTTGACCCCTTTGTCCTTTAGTAATGTTTCCCAAGCAATTATGCCAACCAAAGTCCTAAACAGGCCAAAGTCAGCCCTCTGGAAGTCTAAGGTGGAGGCTTTGCTGACCTTCTGACTTTTCCAAGGATTGAAAATTTTATCATTTTATGATCACTTTGCCCAAGATGGCCTCCAACCATCACATCACCCACCAGTCCTCTGTTTACAAACAGCAAATCTAGCCAGACATTTCCCCCAGCTGGCTCACTAACCAGCTGGGTTAGGAAGTTATCTATCTTCCACATCCTCCAAGAACCTCCTGGATTTTTTTCTTCTCTGCTGTGCTGTACTTCCAGCCCTGGTAGGCTGAAGTCCCCCACAAGAAGGAGGGCAAGCAATCATGAAACTTTTCCCAGTTGTTTGAAGAACACTTCATCTGTAGCTTCATCCTGGCTGGGTGGTCTATAACAGGCTCCTACCAGGATGTCTGCTTGATTTGCCTTCCCCCGATCATCATCCCCAAACATTCAGCCTTCTCACTCACAATATTGAGCTCAAGGCAGTCGATGCACTCCCAGACGTAAAATGCAACCCCACCACCTCTTTTTCCTTGCCTATCCCTTCTGAAGAGCCTGGTGCCACCCATTGCAGTACTCCAATACTGCAAATCATTCCACCACACTTCTGTGATGGTGATTATGTCGTGATTTCCCCACCGCACAATGGCTTCCACCTCTTCCTGTTTGCTGCCCATGCTGCAGGCATTGGTGTAAATGCATTTAAGTTGCCCTGTGGATCTGGACTCCACCAGCAGCATGCTGCCCAGTGGCTCATGTCTAGCAAGCCTGGTGTTATCCCCTTCCCCCTTCTAACCTAGTTTAAAGTTCTATAAACCCTGCTAGCTCCTGGGCTAGAATCCCTTCCCCTTTTGGGACAGGCTTACCTCATCTGCTGCCACCAGGCCTGGTGCTATGTAAAGTGACCCATGGTCAAAACCCCCAAAATTCTGGTGCTAACACCAGTCAAGGAGCCAAGAATTAATTAATGAGATTTTTCTGATGTCACCATTATCATTGATTGTGACTGGCAGGAGGGATAAGAATACTGCTTGAGCTCCCAAAGCCTGCACCAGTAGCCCCAGGGCCCTGGAGCCCTTCTTGATTCCCCTCGGACTTCTTGAAGAGATTTCCTCAGTGCCCACCTGTAAGACTAATAAAGGATAATAGTTGCAGGGCCATGCCAGATGAGATTTCTGAAATCCCTTACCCTGGCCCCAGGGAGGCAGCAGACTTCACTGTGAGTCTGGTCAGGTCGACATACAGGCCCTCTGTTCCACTTTTTTTAAGGAATTTATATTACTTGACTGTTAAAATACGTTTCTGCCTCAAAACATATTTCAACAGTCAAGTAATATGAATTCCTTAAAAATGGAGTTTTATAAGGGAAATACTGATACAATCTTAGCTACTTGCATAGCAATTTTACAAACAGCCCCTTCCAATCATTTATGCTGACTTTTCATTTCTTTTGCTTTTCTCCCAGCTGCAACTGGCTTTTTTTGATGGTTACTCCTGCCATTGAGTGTTCATGCAATGACAAGAAAATTCTCTCCTCTTTCCTTTCTACAGCAGGTTTTCATGAGAATTAAACCCCAAACTCGTTGTGTAGATGAGGCAATATTTGAATCATTTGGTCAAAATGATACCATTATTTTTCAATTTCAGGACTTTGTTAATTTAAAATTTCTTCTTTCACTTTTAGTGCCTTTTCTTATCTAAATGGTGTTTCTACCACACTCATCAATTTTTATGGTACACTGTAAATTATTCCCAGGTCTTTTGTGGTGATTTAGAAAATTTATCTATTAAAAAAATTGTAATACAAGAATGCAATAATTTTCTGCTGCATGCCATGAAGTTTTCAAGTAATAAAACTGTTCTGTCAAGGATGTTGTGACATCCTACAGTTTAAGCAGATACCTTACTGCAATTGATGATGGTGCTTCAGGTGGTTTTCAGTTAAATCAAGCCCTTAATTAAGCATGAAAGGCAGCTTAGTACCTTTTAGAATTGTTTAATATTGAAGCAAAAATTAACTAAGTTATTTCTCAAAGTAATTAAAATCCTTCCCATGATTTTAAATATTTTAAATCCTTCTTGATTGCATGACTGATTCTCAGTGCTTTATTCCTTACTAACTTCATTGTTAACCTTAACATATGCACAGGCAAATTCAATTTTGCTGTAGAAATTAGTATGGATTTTGAGCAGGAAAAAAACAGAAGCAGCATGCATAGCAAGGTTTGGTACTATCATATATATTATGAATGTATTGCAAAGAAGAGATCAAAGATGTAAATTGACCCATTGGCAATATAGATTGTTTGCATTATTTCTGTAAATTTCTTTAATTGCAGTGTAAGAATTTTTAAATGGAGAAAGAATAAGGACAAAGCAATGTTAGGAAGTTTAGGTAATGCAGTGTGAAATCAAAAGTGAAGGAAAAGTAAATTGATTCTGGACTTTGGGAATTGCTCAGGAATTGCATTAGTTATAAAACTCATCGTCACAATGTTTTGCAGGAAGAAAGAGACTTGGGATAGAAACAGGATTAGTAAACAGAGCTAAGGAATAATAATCCTGCAGAGGTTCTGTGGAAATAATCATATGAGTGAATATTTATTTAAAAGACAATGTGTTCCTGTCAGAAACCAGCCAGTTGTGGGTTTTTATTTGGTGAAAAAAGTATCTATCTTTTTATTCATCAGTGATTTTGGTTTAGGGATTCTTAAGGACAGAAGTCACAGAAAATTATGGAATACACATTCAACCAGAAATGTGTATATAGAAAGAGATAAGGATGTAAGATAATACTAGACTTTCAGAAGTCATGTAAGACTGTCTAGCAAAGGCAGTTTCTAATTGGTGAAGTGTGTAAAAAGATTTTCCTTGTATGTAAGCTTTTCCATAGCTGCATAATGCATCATTTTTTTTCACCTCTCTGAAACAGCCAGTAGTAGCCCCAGTTAGAGATCAGAGAGACAACCACTTAACTGACCCACAGGAACAATTTCTAATCTGCTGAGTTCAAACTTTTTAGATTATGATCTACTGGCACTGGAAGAATTGCACTCCCATTGTTTGAGGGTTTTAAGGGCAGAAGGAAAACTAGTGTGGGTGTTCTCCATGCTATCCTGGTCAAAGGATATGCACATTCCTGGGTCAAAGGCAATTGTTCCTACAGATACACTGATTACTTGACAGTGACTCTTGATGATAACTAACTATGGTAATAATTACTACCCTGGCTAAAGATGTTCTATCTCCCCACCATCGTTCCTCAGGGTTTAGAAATAAGTCATATGCTGGGTTCAAAATCAATAGAGTGAGTCATTTTATGTTATTTGTGCCTTAATAAAGCTATGGGTAAAGAAGTTATTAAAAATCACTTACATTTATGTGGCCTTGTCTCTCCTTGACCTGAAAGCTCTATACAGCAAGTTGATTGAAGTTCTTGATAAGGGTAGCAAGATGTGATGTTTCCTTCATCCAGCAGTAACTATTCAGAAAGTAGTCTGTGTAAGAAAAAGAAACACTGTATAAAAAGATGCATGACTAATCAGTACATATTTGTTCATGTTTCAATGTTATCTTCCTTTCTGGGAATACAGTAGAAAATAATAATTTCTAACATCAGAGGATGCAATCAATGAGGGTTTTGACTGACTAAGGATTTCTAGGTTTTATCTATGAAAAAGCCAGTTGACATTCATTAGAGATTAAAAAAAAAAAAAATTCAATACAGCTTTTTTTTCTTGAAAGCCAAGACGTTAAGCTGAAAGGCGCTTCATAGAAGCATGCCGATGCTACTGAAAGCATATATTTAAAAAGTTAAAATCAATTGTGAGCTCTCTAATTTCACTTCAGGAGTGTGTTGAATACATCATTTTGTATTTACCAATGTATATTTAATACATACACAGTATACTTCATATTTTAGCCCTGTGAAAGTTAATGCATTGATTTCACATGCAGAGGAAACTATACAATGGCATTAAGCCATTTTTTTTGTGTCACAGGAAATTCCTTGTGTTTACTTAGAGGGGAAAAATAAAAGGAAAGAAAATCCTGAAATTCCCAAAGAATTCAGATTCTAGATTATTATCAGCTCTCTGAATGTGGCAGCTCTATGAAACACTGCTTTTTTACATTAGTGAGTACATTGGAGAGTATTATCTCAGTTTTGATGGTATGTTAAAGTAACAAAACTGTGCAATTATTCTATTTATTTCCCAACAATAGCATAGTTTTGACAACAGCATGAAGGTCTGCCCTTACAAGTTCTATAGCGCTTTCTGAATACTGAGCAAAAATGAAGAAGCCGCTGATTCATTCAGACCCTTGTTGCTGCATTCGGCTTATTCAAATAGGTAGCCTTGAAGTTTTCATTTTATCAGCATCTATCATTTTCACAGAGTAAGCTGTCTAAAAAAAGTGCTCTGTCATAACTGGCCCCTTTGGCTTGGAAATCAGGAGAGCCAGGCCAGCCTCTACCTGTGCAGAGCTGCTTAGAGAACTTCCAAGCAGGAAAGGGAGCCTATACCCACCCTGCACATAAGAAATCTTTATTCCTATGCACTCATCTTTCTGCGCCATTTGTATATAACACCCACTGATTCCCCCTTTCCATGTCTTCTTTTCTCTCACATCTCCATATGCTTCTCAGTTGAAAAAGACTTCTCAGTTAATCTATGAAATGTGTCCACTGCTCTCTCCTTCAAAGAAATTCCTTAAAACCTAACCGTATTTCAATTATAGTGATTCCATACTTCTATTTCTCTGTGTCATGAGTTATAAAGGGAATTATTTTAAGAAATGATGGAGCAATGAAAAGGGCAATGCAACCTTAAGATGCATTAGGAGTGGTATTTTGAGGAGAAATGCTAGTGCTATTATAGAGGCTGTGGTACAATGTCAGAAATGCTGTGTAGTATTGGTCACCCATGGACAGGAATGTTCAGTAAAACTGGAACAGATGTAGAGGAGGGTCATAAGAATTATTAAGGCATTGGAAAAGCCTGTTTTATGGGAAGAAACAAAAGGATTTTACATGTTCTAGCACAGCAAAATAAAAGCTAAGGGTTTATGGTTTGTGTCTAGGATATAACAGTTGGAGACACACAGGAAAGTACCTAAACTAACAGACAACATAGAAGAAAACAATAGTGCTTGAATTGATTTAAAATGAAAATGTGTTTTTTTCTTTTTTCACTCTGAGACTAGTGAGGGTCTTGATAAAAATATAGGGGTAGTAAAGTTCTGTATGCATTCATGGAAGCAATGTGAAATGCTGGGAAACCAGAATATGTGCCCTAGGAAATCCTTTCCTATGGATCCTGCAACATTTTAAGTTTTCTGCAGTAATAATTTAAGTCTTTTATTTTATATCTTGCACATCTGATGTAAAACATTTAGCCTCATGCTCAGACATTCCTTGTCTTCCATATACTTCCTGTGTGATATTAGGTAGGTCACCATGTCCTTCTGTTTTCCATGTGTACAATGTATATATTAGTATTCCTTACCTCAAAGGGATGCTGAAAAGATAAATATAGTAATGGCTGCCTTGGCAGAGGCAAGTAAATATTTTATCATAGCCAAGGAATCTCTTTGCATTCATACATTTTCTCTGTTACATGGTGTCATTTCCATCAGAAAGCCTATATAAAGCACGCAAGAATAATAATGAAATGTTTGGTTAGTTTACCTACAGATATTCACTTATCTGCATTTCCCAGGTTTTATGGTACAGAATATAATATTTTTCAGAGCTTGTTCTGGGCTCCCCAGTATAAGGTTGACATGGGCATGCTGGGGTGAGTTCAGCAGAGGACCAGAGATGATTGAAGAGCGTCTGTCTTAGGAAGGGTGGCAGAGCTTGTTCAGAGGGGGCTCAGGGGGACCCTTATCGGTGTGTACAAATATTTCATGGGGTAGTAAAGAAGATGCAGGCAAGCTCTTCTCAGCGCTGCTTGGTTCGACACAAGAGGCAGTTCTATTTAAACAAAAGAAAAACCTTTTTCACCTCAAGCCTGGTTGAATACTGGAACAGGTTGCCTAGGGAATTTTTAGGATTCTCCATCCTGAAGATATTCAACCTGGTCCTGGGCACCCTACTCCAGCTGGCCCTGCTTGAGCAGGTGGCAATTGGACTAGAGGTCCCTTTCTTCCTCATCTGTGATCCCTAGTGTGAAAATGAGTGATAGAAAAAGAAAGCTTCCTTTTGTAAAATTTCTAGAGTGAGTGAATCTTCAAATATTTCATACAGTTAAACTAGATACAGCAGGACAAACCTGAGATTTGATCATTCTTAATAGCTTTCTGCCACCTAAGTGTATGGCAGCTTGAATAAAGTATGAATGGTGAATTTTATATCCTAGTGTCACTGGGACTTTCAACATTGACTTCTGTGCAATCAGGATTTTAGTGTAAATGACTCAATGGCAAGCCACTGTTTTTCTTAGAGCTGCTGTTTTCTTTACATTCTGGAGCAGTATTGATTTACTTCTCAAAAGGAAAAGCTTAAATCTGTACATTATAGAAGTATATAATGACATTTTTGATTTATGCTTTCTAAACTAAAAAGAGATATACATCCTGTAAGAGGGATCTGACAAGAAGAAAATAACTTGTGGCTTCTATGTCAATTTTATAAAATAAATGTAATTCTACTGTATGAACAATGGAGGGTTAGTTTAAGTCTGAGTTTAAATTTTCTGTAGTGACAACCAAGAACTCCAAAGTAGCAGACTCCCACTGCAGATATCTTCTTAATTAAGTTCCTTCACAAAATGAAAGCCCTACTGTTCTAAATCCTAAAGGAATAGTGTAAATACATATTTTTGTTCCAACAATGTAATTCTACCCCACATAGTAGAAACATAGACAAAGAAAGCAAAGAGGGACAACAGTTTGTTGAGGAAGACTTTTATCTTGGCATTTGTTTGTGAGGGAAACATTCACCTGCATCTGAGGGATTAACCCTGCTGAGATGTGCTGGAATAGTTCTAGTCCCAGTTTGTAATTCCAGATGTTTTCTTTGAAAACTTTCTGAACATCTTGTTAAGGCAAGATTCACCATTTTTTTTAATCAGCTGGACTAACTAAAAAAAGAACATCAAGATCTGTCCCAGAAGGACTCCTTCCTGGACAGAGCTTTTTGTTGCATGATGAGAGACAGAATCAGAGCTGTCCAAATAATAAAAACCAGATTCCTGAAGTGGCTTTTGAGGGGGAGACTCAAATGTGATTTATTGCTCATTGTAGTGTCTGATTATCTGTTGTTGTGAATTTCCATGTGGCCACTGGTATACGTCAAAATGTTGTGAAGGTTTAATAAAAGTTTGAACATGAAGTGCATTTGCATTATTTATTGTTCTAGTCCACTTCTGGTTTAAAAGCAATAATACTGTGCTATCCAGTCAGACAGCTGAAAGGATTCAGTAACTAATCAAATGCCATTAATGGCAAAACGTGAAAATGGGATATGAAACAATTCTTTCAAGGAATACTATTAGACTAATTTTAATTGTTCAGATGAGATCTGTGAATTACAAACACATTTACAGAAATTAACAGCTGCTCATAAAATATTTGTAAGATATTGTAATCAGTTTGGTTTTGATCCCTCAGAAAACATCATGTAGCTAACTCTCATTAACCTACATTAGCTATTCTCATCTCTTATAAAATAAAGCAAAATAAGCCCAGTCATATGTGGTGCCCTTGTCACTTTTTTAGTGCCAAGCACAACAGGGTTTATTCAGAACCAGTTGTAGGTCCTTATAAAGTGGCACTGTCTTGTGAAGCACTAAGGAGGAGAGACAAATGCTCGTAATGTAAAATTAAGATGTATGTGGTGTCAAACTGGACAGTAGCTTCAAAATGTTTTGTCAGTTGTTAGGTATTTTGTGGAATGGATTTTTCTCATGGAGTAAAATCTATTTCCCATCTTCTCTGGGCTTTTGAGAGGCTCTGGCAATGCCCATGGCTTCTTCTGTCTGCATGTTCTTATTTTTATATTAGGAAGAAAAGACTTAAAAGAACAAAAGACCTAACTAAAGAGGTGTACAGACAACGTGATGACAAGTGAATGCAAAGTGTTACATTAATGTATATTGAAGGGAAGAAAATAGCCTATCACTGTACTTTGCACTCTGCTAAATTAACTGTGTCAACTCAGGCAAGGGAATCCACTATCTCATTAGACATCTTAGTGTCGACTTCTTGATGTGAAACTGCAGATGAAATATTAAAGAGAATGGTGAAATTGCAAGAGGAATAGGTAACAACAGAGTAATGCCATGGGCAGGTCCTGTCTGAATTACTATGTACAGGTACTGGTCATTGGCTCTCCATGCTACAAAACTGTACTGCAGTCAGATGGAAAAGGTTGGCTGGCTTGCCTTAGAAAGAAAGTGTGACCACTTAACTAGAGTCAGGAGGGCTTGGCAGCTCTGCCTTTCATGTGCAGGATTGGAAATGAAGTCCCTTACTGCTCTCTGCAAAGCTCACAGAAACTGTTGAGGGGAAAACACTATGGTTTAAAGGCCATTCTCTAAAGCTCCATGTCCCTTGGATTCATTAATCTTAGATTTAAGAGTCAGCTTTATAATTTTAACCAGTTTACAAGGAGACAATATACGTGGCTGTATATATTTGTCCAGCAGAGTTGCTTTTTTCTCCACTAAATTTGCTTTTCTAGAATGTTGAATGCATGTTAAAAAAAAGGTTATTGGAAAGTATTGTACTTGAAAAGGGCCTTAGCTATTCCCCAGAAAGAAGAGAAGTGAACACAGGGTCAACTTAGAATCTGACCTGAAAACGCAAAGTTGATAATCGGCCATCATTGCTTATTGTATTTATGATCTGATTTGTTGAACTGCTCAATAAATCCACTATTAGGAGAAAAAGTGCTTACATGCATTTTTTTTTCTTAAAAAAAAAATTAAACAACAAAATAAGAGATTGATTGACAAGACATCAATAAAGCTTTGAGCACACACCGCTGACCTTTTTTTCTTTGCACTGCAATCTGTGTTTATTAGAATTCAGCTCCTATAAATAGGTTTCTGTGGATAAAAAAGCAAGCAGCTTCTTAGAGTTTTGTTCAATATATTTCTGTGAAAATTCTAAAGACTTACTACATGGCTTTGAATTTAATTCGTTCTGTTTTCTCTTGTTAAAAATAAGATATAAGTGGGGATGAAATAGGTTTAGCTGGTGAAGTGTTTTTTTTAAAGCTGTGTTCTTAAAATTCACCATTCCTTTTAAATGTCCACTATAGCAGTTCATTCAGGACAGGATATATATCATCTCATGCCTGGTACTGTAGGCTATTTCTTCTTTTTAAGTAAAAACATAATATAAATCTGTGCTGCACTTGAGTGTTGTAGGCACTCAGGTTAGTGACTTCAAAAGTAGTTCTGGAATGAGGGTTTGGCAGGCACTAAAGAACACTGACCACATCCTTGAACCCTATTTTTCATGTGATCTTCCCCAAAAGAAAATATCTGCTGAGCCTTTCAAAACAGTATATGTGGTACAGCAGTGATGTCAAGTCTTTCACTTTTACTGCAAGCCTGGTGATATTTCTGTATTAGGGCTTTTGTTTGGAAGAAAAGCCAATGTTACCAAATTTTGTCTGAGAGTTTTCTTTCTTAGTACTCCTAAAAAGAAAAAAAAAAATCTTTTCTCTGCTGTTTTTTATTACTGTTTTCTAACACAGTGATTCTGGTTAAAGCACATTTTCTGTTTCATTATAAAACAGTGATTCTGTTTTATTTCAAGCATTTTTTCCTTGATTAATGATACTAATCTCTGATTAATTTAGGATATTTCCTCCCTTTCTTTCCCTGTGGTGATTTCATGGTTTGTTTTTGTTTTTTTGTTTGTTTGTTTGTTTTGATTCAGTTTTGGGGGCTGTTACTGGTTCTGGTTTTTTTTTCATTTTTAATGAAGTTTTCCTTCAGAATCTCTCTCCACTGTGTTTGACAGGAAAGCCTTTCACTAGGTACCAACTGGTTTAGGGGTTCACTGAGTGTGAAATGGAAAAAACTTGGTAGTATGTAGCACAACCCACAAAAAACAGCTGCAGTACACATGGGATGGTCCCATGTAGCATGAAAATGCTTCTGGAGTGCTCAAGCTTGTAAGTACCTGGACAGCTGGGCTCTTGCCATATGCTAGCCTTGAAAATCAGAAGGCATTTTCTCCTTTCAGACACTGGGTTGGAGTGGGATTAGCTTTTTGTATTAATCTAAGTATTTTTAAATATTGATGTCCTGGGTTCAGCTGTAGCAGTCATTTTTCTCCTTCTTAGTAGTTGGTGCAGTGCTGTGTTTTTGGCTTTCAGCCTGGGAACAATGCTGATAACACTGATATTTTCAGTTGTTGCTATGTAATGTTTACTCCGTCCAAGGACTTTCTCAATCTCATGCTCTACCAGGGAGGAGGAGAAGCTGGGAGGAAGCAGAGGCAGGACACCTGACTCAAACTAACCAAAGGGGTATTCCATACCATAGCATATCATGCCCAATATATAAACTGGGGGCAGTTACCCAGAAGGGCTAGATTGCTGCTTGGGTTGGGCTGGGTATTGGTTGTTGAGTGGTGAGTGGTTGTATTCTCTTCCCTTTTTATTTCCCTTATCATTATTGTTATTGGTGGTAGTAGTAGTGGCTTTGTGTTATACCTTAGTTACTGGACTGGTCTTATCTCAACCCATGGGAGTTACATTCTTTCAATTCTCGCCCCCATCCCTCTGGGAGTGGGGGTAGGAAGGGCGGGGGGGGGAGTGAGTGAGCGGCTGTGTGGTTCTGAGTTACCGGCTGGGCTTAAACCACAACAATTGACGGTAATTGATTCTCTTCCTCTGTTTCCTTCACATCCAAGCAGAGGTAAAAATACTAAACCATCTTTGGAAGGGGCTTGTAGCTCTTGGATGGACTGTATACACAAGAGGTGTTCTGCTTCATCTCTGCTTGTGTTAAAGCTGGCAGCTTCTGGGGCAAAAAACATTGAACGTGATTATTCCTCTCAATACTGATTATGCTATGTTAAGATTAAGGTAAGGTTGCACACAAAGTAAATACTCTTACAACCTAAAAAGTAAGAAGGCAGATAGCACTCTGCAAAGAAGATGATACAAAGCAGAGAGCCTGGTTTGTCCTTTCACAGGTCTATGGGGCAGGTGGGGGGGAGATGCATTAGAGATGACTTTATCAGGTGCAATATGTCTGTAAGATTTCCAGCTAACAGGAAGAAAGTGGTACAAAATATGAGGCCTTTGTAGAAATTCTGTACATTTGTAATATTATATGCTACCAGTCATTCCCATTTCTGCACAATACATCTAAAAGATAGCCACACTGCAGTCAAATTTTATCTATTAAATATAACACTTTAAAGAGACATGCAAACGTTACTTTTAGATAGAATACTACTATATAAAACTTCAATTCTGTTTATTCAGTAACAATATATTTTGCAAGCTCTGATCATTTGGATTATTATTAATCACCATGCCATTCAGCTTTGCTGACAAAAAAAAAAAATCTTTCTGATATGACTGAGTACATTAAAAATATTGTATTAAAGAATTAGCTGTGCCAGGTTTTAAATAGAGCAAAATAAGATGGCTAATCAAAATCTGAGCACATACAAGGTGATAATTTACCTACTTTCATCACACATTGTTTGAATAGTTTGTATTGTGGATGTGAAATTGCCCTCAAGGAGGTTAGTTAAAGTAATAAAGGCTTCCCTTTGCCTCAGGAGCCACTCCCTTTGTGATATGACCTTTCTGTGACTTCTGAGCTCAACTCATTATGAAGAGAGACAAATGCTTATTTTAAGTCTTTTTGAAAGCTCTTCAGGCGTTAGGGTTTATGGCAAGGTCCTTTTATTCTCTTTCTAAACTAGTTGCACTTGGGAGTGGTGGTGGGGGAAGAAATAAAGGGTGGAAAAGACCTTTAAGATCATCCAGTCCAGTCGCTAACCCAACAGTGCCAAGTCCAGTTTGCTAGTCCATGTCCCCAAGTGCCACATCTTATGCATCTTTTAAACACCTCCAGAGATGGTGACTCCATCGCTTCCCCGGGCAGCCTGTTTCAGTGCTTGACAAGCCTTTCTGAGAAGACTTTTTCCCTAATATCCAGTCTAAGCCTTCCCTGGCACAGCTTGAGACCATTTCCTTTTGGCCCATCAATTGTTCCTTTAAAGAAGAGACCAACACCGACATCTCTTCAGCCTGCTTTCAGGTAGCTGTAGAGAGCCCTATGGTCTCCCCACAGCCTCCTTTTCTCCAAGCTAATAATCACAATCAAAGACCTTGGACAGTGTTTCCTGTGCCTTATTTTGAAGTTTTTGGTTAGTTTTGAGGAGAGAGGGTGTTTTTAAATATAGAATGAGGCTGTCTGTGCTGGGATTTCAGTGTTTTCGAGCCTCATGGGTAGAGCATGCTCTCCTCAGAGCTGCTTTACCTTAAAACCTACCCTGGTTTTCCCACACCAGAATCACTGGCACGGTGTGACCTAATCTCAGAGGACATTCGTGCCCACAGCTCCTATTTTATGCTGTGCTCAACTCAGGCCTCATTGCAGTGAGCAAAAGGCACCATTTACATCTGGTATTGCACTAGGACTGTCAGTGTAGGGGTCAGGTTTTCGGGCCAGATTTCGCCGTAGCTTAGGCTGCTTCTCAGTGCTGTGGTCAATGTTTTGTTCTGAAGTCCCCTCAGCTGGGGCCTGTCAGTATTTCTGAAGGTCTAGGGGCTTTCACACAGGCTCTTGGAAAGGAATCAGCAGCTTTCAGCTGTGGAAGGGCGCAGAAACAGACTACTCCATCTTCAGGCCATTGCCACCTTTGTGCTTACCACACACTTAGCCCCGGCAGTGGCAGCGACAGTCAAAGCACAGCTCTCATCTCAAAGCAGATACATGGAGTCCCATTTATTTAAAGGAGGTGTAGCAGTAGGTTAAAAGTCAAGCATGTGTTTCACATCTTCAAACTATGGCTTTAAAAAAACCAAAACATGGCCTTTGGTTTGTAGCTCTTGCAGCAGAAGGGCCGAGGCCTTCCTGGCCTGCTGAGGTGGCCACCTGTGCCCCAGTGGTGTCTGAGGGGAAGCCTGGAGGTGATAACACCCGGAACGGTGTGCAGGGTGTTCAGCCTCTGACAACATCCTTGGGCTCTGGGCTCAACGTTGCCCCAGAGAGCTCAGGAGGAGTGAGGTGATAGACCCTTCTCTGGGATCCAGGAGAGTCAGGGAAGATCCTTCCTGAGGTGCTGGCATCTTGGTGAGGGGGTTTCTTCATGCAGCGCACATCTTCTGCACTGTCAGCAAATGTGGTGGGTAGATAAATTATGAGGTATGTGTTTCTTAAGGGTAATTGGAGGTTTAAGGAGAAAACCCATAAAACTCTAAAAGTTGCCATAAGTTTAAGCTGCTTAGCAACACTGCAAAAGACTTGCCTGTACCCATCTGGAGCCAGGTAGGTCTCTCTGCCCAGTAACCTGCTGGAAGACTATGAAAAAACAAAGACTGCACTGCTGAAGTAGAATTGGGAAGATAAAGAAAAATGCTGTTAAACAATTAAGAACTTGGTTAATGTCCTCATTTCTAGCCTGATTTCAGTTTTGTGATTTTTCTGAGTGCATGTTCAGAGATACAGCATAAAATTTCTGCATACTTTCTGGGTTGCAGATGGTTTAGGAGAAACATCTTATGAGTGAAAGCATTGGGGTGATGCTGGAGAGATGTGACAGGTCACCTGCAAGGTACTTTTCAGTTCTGTATCTGGGCAAGCAAAACACATGTATCTCCTGAAAACCTGCGTACATGATGAGTTTATTAATTTAAAAGTTATTATCTCTAAGATTCAGTAAAATTCATTGTAGAAAAACATGCATTGAGAAAGCATCTTTCCTAGGTTGTTTGTTAAATGCAAACAAAGATTTTTTTCACCTGAGCAAATATTTATAAGAAATTGTATGTGCAGAGGTGCACTTAGTTTGCCCTGCAGAATTTACCAGGGTGCATTTGGGAGTATGTTACCCATTCAGCTGTAATCTTAGCATGAAGTGTAGAACTAAGTATACCACTTCCATTTCAAAAGATCACTTAATATCTTCTCTGCAAATTTTTTAATTTGTTTAATTAAACTTAGCACTCCATTTCAGTTCGTTAGATATATTTAATTTTCATGTATCTAAGCAATTTTTCAAGTACATAATTAAAAGAATAATTTTATAAAATCAGTACTTTTTGTACACTAACATGCTCAAGAACAGGAACTATATTTCCTTGTTGATTAGCACATAATGATAAAACATTATCATAAAGTAATAAGAAGGAAATAATCTAGTACTCTTTAAAAAGTCCACCCTGAAGCTGGCCACCAGATATTTTGAAGAATGTAAGATCTGTATGCTTTACTGAAACTTTGCAGGAGGACTGAGTGCAACAATAACCTTAATATTATTTTGCAGGCTGTAGGGAGTGTTCTTTGTAAAGAGAAGTGATATGTAGTGCGCAGCTAAGAGTTAGGGTTAGGGTTTCAGTCAATAAACTGTCAGCAGAACTAGAGGACTTCCCAGCACTTTTCTTTGTCATGCTTGTTCTGAGAGGAGACAAGACTGTGGTGGCTGCCGTGTTGCCCAGTGGCTACAGCCTATGGATGTCTGGAGAAGGAGATAATGGTTTAGAAATTGATCTTTGTGTAGGATGAGGATTAATCCCATTTGCATTTGCTTCTGATAGGCCAAGGCTATGACTGTAGGAGATAAATTGCTATATACCATGATCATCATCTTAGCAAAATAAAAAAGTGCTGTGTGGGTATATACTATACAGTTTTGGTCTGTAGCTACTTGAAAATTAAGCATCAAATATAGATGGAAAAGATGAAACAATTGCTTATTCCACAAGATCTGCCTTATACTCCAAAGCCTGCAAGATGCAGATAATCAAAAATAATGGACAGAACAGCAACAAGATGAATCTGTGTAATTTAGTTCACTGAACGCATACTAACTTCTGCAGTCTTTGAAGCTGATTTTCAATATATACTTTTGCTAAACTGTTCATGCAACTGGATCTTTGTATTCTGGAAAGCATGCAATATTGAGTAGTAAGTAAATAATTTGCCAGCGTTTTTTGAAGGTTCACATGCACATGTGCTTATGTATGTTTGTGTGTATTTGAGGATGTTATTTAAAAGTAAATAGTATAACTGGAATGTATACGTTCCTGATTCAGTCCCCCACAATAGCAGACAGCTGGCTAGATATCTTTTCCTTTCAAAGGCTCTGCAGATCATGCAACATGTGCCACACTCCACTGCTGTCACAGTACACATCACAGTATACTTTAGTCTATGTGTTACAGTGTAAACAATATATGTTGTCATAACAAGATTTTTATTAGGAGACTTAAAGCCCATAAATCCTCTTCCACAAGAGGAAGATGAGTGAGATTATGGTATAGCTGGGATCCACTTGAGCGTTTACATGTCATTTCAAGCCTATGCAATTTCAGAATAAAACCAAAATAAATGAAACTTTCAAGTTCTTATTTACTATAGATAAATGATAGCAAAGATTTTTCAATGTATAAGCATTATACTTTTAACATAATGATCATAGTCTTTCTTGATGCATCCATCCGTTAATTTCTATGTATAAGGCTATAGTTCCCTGTTCTTAGGGAATGTATGCTTGGCCAGGCCTTACAGCAGTGCTGGGTGTTTTGATAGCATTTAGCTGGTTGGCTCACCTGAATCTTGGCACCCACGTCTTTTTCCTTGCAGGAAGTTGTGGTAGCTGGTGTGCAATGATCAGATGTACAACCTAAGCAGGTTTATTTGTCAAGGGCAACAAAGCATAAAAGGAAGAAAGACTTGACAATAAGCAGTTTACATGTGCATCTGTTTGATATAAAAACTGATCAACATGTTCTGGGAAACCAGACAGGTCTAACTTATAGATGTATGGGTACATCAGCCTGTTGTATGTGGTGAGACCTGGGCCTCAGCTTGTTCTGATGTCAGCCATTGACGAGCCCTGATGATGTGCAGAAAGGGGGACCATAGTTAATCCCTTATTTTGTCTTTTTTTTCTTTAAATTTTACTGTTGAACTAAACTGGAGTAAGTATCCCAGTAATCAGGCTAATCCACCATCTTTATAAGCTGCTGTAGAACTGCTCTGGTGCTCTTGCACCCCTATTACAGAAACTTAGTCCCTAGTTGCCTCTACAGAGGAGGAGTGTGCTATTTGAACTACTCTCTGAAAAGATCAGTGCTTTAAATATTCGAACTTAAATAGGAATTAGCAACATTGTTCTGTCTGAAAGTGATTAATTTGAGACCTCCTCTGGCAATCACTGTTAAAAGTCTTTGTATTAAATTTGTCATATTGCAGTCTCTGTTTCCATTCCATGATTGAATGGCAGTTTGTTCCACAGGCTCAGTGCAGGGGAATTATGACAGTATTCACTTAGCCAGGTAGCCTCTGAAGATTTGCTAATGTACATATAAAATAGAAATCCGCTCTTAAAACTTCTCTGACATTCACATTTGTTTCAAGTGCTAAATAATGCTCATGTAATGTACAAAAGGCAGCCCCTGTGGTGGTATTCCAGGGATGAGTTTTGTCCCCTATATACCAGAAGCATGCTTTTTATTGATGGGTTGGGGCTTTGAGACCTGACAAAACGTTAAGCATTGTCTTTCACAAGAAGGTCTCATGTCAAACGAGGTACATGGAACTGGTAGATCAAAGGTTGTTTAGGACCATTTTGCAGCAGTGAATGAAGATTCAAATCCAAATTTCAAATTCAGAAGATGGTAAGTAATATGTGCCCAAAGATTATGCCTTAATTTTTTTTTTTTTTTTTTTTCTGTAATGGAATTAGGAAACACATGTGTGTATATATATATGGTCATGTTAGAGATAGGTATTCCATATGTATAAGGAACTATACTTTCAGGATGTGTGACTTTCATTGTAGATAAAAGCAACTGACAACAAAATAAAAGAACAAAATTAAAACTCCAGGAGAGAACAGAGTATGTGACTCCTCTGTTAACAGCAGACATCTGTCAACATGCAGACAAGCTATGAAGGGAGCTTGTTTTATCCTTAGGAGCATTATGTGGAAAGTAGTCCTATCAATACTAAGTTGTACTCTCCAAACTGGAGAATCACTTGTAGCAAAGACTGTCTGATTTCATATTAAGCAATCTTACCAGTTTATTAATACTACAGTTTCTTGCTTTTGTTCATGTGTATGTTTTGTGGTTGGCTTTGGTTACGTTGTTTTCTCTTTTTTGTGTTTCTTTGTCTTTTTTCATGAAAGCTACATTAAAGTTCATCTCTCTGTAATTAATATGAACTGCTGATAGGAAGATTGAATGTAGAATCTGAATAGATTGTAAATTCTGCCAGTTTCTGGAACTGAACTTTTTTTATCTCAAGCTGAACAAAACTGAAACATTGGGAGGCCAGAAAAAAAGTGTAATCTATAATTGCTAAATATTATATATTTCAAGCAAATTAAAGCAAATTGCTAACTAGATGAGAACCTAATAAATAGAATAAGTTGTATTTATTGTATGTAAACTTAATTACAATAAGTTTAAAGCATTCTGAACAAAGCACTTATAATATGCAACAGTAGAAATGCCAAATGTGATCTATCGCTTAAATACTGGATTGCTGAGCAAGAGTTTGCTAGTGTTTTAATAGTATTTCTATTGCCATATTTGCTTTCAGGGAGATTATATATTTTACTCTGACTGGCAGAACCCAAGAAGCTGTTAAAAGGAACAGATAAATAAGGGTATGTAAAATATATCCATGTTTGACCTGAATATTTAAGTAGATCTTGTACTTTAAAAACATGAACACATAAAAACAACAAGGAAACCCTCTTAAAAGATTCTTAAGATGTTATAAAAGACTACATCAGTAACATGAAGAATTTTCTCAGTTTTTAAATGTTTGCAGCAAGTTTCTGTGGTCACTCTCTGACTTGACTATTGTGAAAAATGACACTAAAGGAAAGCTCAGGGAGAACATTCTGATGCAGAGAGGAATGGCTTGGGAGTCTGTAAGTAGAGGCCAGGGCTATGCAGACTTTTCATTATTCAATTCTCAGGAGTTTTTCAACTGAATATTATCAGGTTCATTTTTGCAATCTAATTTTAGTTGGAAGTTAACCCTTACATGCACACATTGCTCACCCCAGTTTCAACCCCATTGTTTCTTGGATCAGTGTCTGATGTTGCTGTTGAAGCTCTGACCTCATGTCCACATAAAGTAAACAGAACAGATAAAAGCTGCAGAAGAAGTCAATTTAACCTTTTCCAGACTTCATTTGGTAGAAGGTGCCATTTTCCAAGCTGTTAGGTGATGACATATTTCACTTAGTACTGAGAAGCTGGGGGAAGACTGTGATAGACTGTGAAATGTGTGAATGAGTAGTTTATTCTCAATGAAGGAACACCATCCTGTAGCAGTGTTCTGGCTTGGTTCAAGATTTGCACTAGCTAAAACTAACCAGCTTTTCCCCCCCCTCCAAAGGTGGTATCTCAGTAATCAAAAGTATAAAATAAGAGCCAGACATGGACAAGCTACTTCAGACAGTGACTTACTGTGGCAATTTAAAAATGATTCAGTAAGTCATTACTTATGGAAAAGAAGTTTACAGTAAGGTAAAACTTCAGCCAGCTTCTTTAATACTTTAGAGACTAAAAGGGAGTTTGCTTTCAGTTACAAAGGAACTATAAGTCCAGAAACTTCAGGCTGAGCATGTATGGTCTTTCTTTTTACTAGATATAATTTCAATGGAGGATGCATTTGTCAGTGTACAATATTTAACGCTGTCAGTATTTTAATGGGAACTACTTAGGTATTGAAGTTAACCTCATGAGGCTGAAAAGTCTCAATGTCCTCTGGATCAGAGTCTTGCATGTTTTTCAAGGAACCATCCAGAGAATTGGTTTCTTGTGGAAGCAACCACACAGTTTAAATTGTGTCTTAAAGGGTATTACTCATGATTGGGGTGGTGAGGAAGGGGGCTGGCTTGAGGTATTTTGACTTAGGAGTTTGCCAGAGGCAGCCTGCCTCTGGCTGGCTGGGGACAATGTAATGTCCTGCACTCCCTACACCTCCAAAAGTCACAAATGCTGCTTCTGCACCTGCAGCCAGTGTCTAGTCCTGTGTGCCTCCGTCCTGTAGCTGAACAATGTTTGGGGTGCTGCTGGCTTCTGGCTTATTTTACCTTGTCTGTACTAAGAGCTCACAGGGAATGACATGCTCCTTCAGTGCTGTTTAGTGGGTCAAGACAGGCAAATTTCTGTGTCTCTTTAAAACTTTTACCCTCTGTGTTATTCCACCAGTGCAAAACAGTCAATGGACTGATCCCAAGCATGTAAAACAATCTTTGTTTAAAGAAGAGGGGACTTATATTTCAGCATTTTTCTAACAATTATAGTAATCAAGCTAAATTATCCATAAACCAGAAAAAAGTATCAATTTTACTTTTGAAGGAAAGTTTTTTATTAAAAGATAGTTTTGTTTGGTATAACCAAATGAGATATAACCACTTTAGCCACCCAGAAACCAGACCGTGGTTTGTTTTTTCTCTATTATTGCTTGGCAAAGTTATTGAGGAAAAATATTAGAATATGAGGCAATTCCAAAAGATGTTTTCTTGCCCTGACTCAGTACTTCTGTCTTCATGAATTCTTGTGGATTGTCCTCCTGGTTAAATATCTTCTTTAACCACAAAAAGACACAAAATGAGAAATAAGCTCAAGCTGTAGACCTGGAATTCAGTTTGGGTTAGCAGCAAGGTGGCAGGACACTCTGAAGGGCCAGAGCTGGGGGAGCAGAAGGGCAGGCTGGCTGACCTTGGGGCATGTTTCTGTAGAACTACTCCTGGTGACAGCGCACTTGTATCTGTAGAACTGCTCCTGACACCTTCCTAAGATTGTCACAGTGGCATCATCTAAATACAATTGCATGCATGTTCTCATGCATTTGCATCCGGTAGTCATGCACTGTGCTTACCTTAGACATTTAAAGGTAATCCTAATATTGTGAAATTTAACTCTCAGATTTCTTTTTGTGAATGGCTGATGAAACCTGTTATCTGTTCCCATATTACCTAAAGTTAATCATTGTGAAGAAGTTACCATCTCTCTCAACAACACAGAGCATTTTGGCAGAAAATCAATGCAAGTATTGGTATATCCATAATAGACAATAATATTCTTGAAAACATGTTCCTTCTGCATCCTGTGAGGAAAGTCAGAGGTTCAAAACTGATCTTTCAAGCAGAAAAATTGACTGGTTGAACTCTTCTAATTTATTTTGCCGAAATTTGCTATTTTGAAGCTTGATTTCATTGCCTGTGCAAATAACAGGTTAGACTTCCTTTTTTCCAAGCATAATTTCAATGGCAGAATTTATCTCAAGGCCTACATTGTATTCATTTCACTTACCAAGTAAAAAAGACCATTTCACTAAAATCAAAAAAATAAATCCAAAGCAGTGTAAATTATTTTTGTAACACCTATCTTCAGCACTGAATGAAGGAATGAAATCTGGAATAATTCCTACATTGAAAATTAAGACATCTGGGGTCATCCCTGGCTCCACTGTTGTGTTTTGCTCCAGGAAATTGTATCATCTGTCACAGCTTCAGTCTGTAAAATGAAGAAATATGCACAAGTGTTGGGAGACACTTTCTTATAAAAGTACAAAAGGAGCAATAGTTTGGACTGTTAAATATAGGGTTGTGCTTACTAATAGTCTATTTATATATTTCATGTGATTTATATGATGCATTTATCATTTTTCCTCTGTCATGTATCATTTTGATTTTTACAGTTGTATTCACAATCGTGTAAGTATCTGCAATATAGTTAGAGAACAAAGTTCAGGCTGTGGATTATTAATGAATGACTATAAATATCATTTAATGGGTAATTCTTGCCTGTAAATAGTTGGTCATCTAAATCACATGGTGATTTTTCTGCTCATTGGTTAGATTAAAATCCAAGAGACTAATACTTATTACCCAAACAGCAATTTTCAGTTAGTGAATGCTTTCAGAGGTATCTGTAGTTAGCTAAATGCTTGTGAGCAAGGCTTGTGATCTTGATCCTTCAATGTCAACTCTTGCTAGCCCTGTGCTTAAAAATGATTGATTCTTGTATTATTTGGCTAACTTGCATGACAGATTTACTCTGTTGCACTTGACATCTGAAACGTACAAACTTACTCTGCAACAGTAAAGAGCAACTCCAGTTACTCAGAATTTTGTAATGTACAAAGGCAACTGACAAAGCATAATGCCATTACTTTAAAGCAGGACACATGCTAGCCTGCTCTGCTGTACCTGCTGGGTCTTGCCTTCATTTGTCACTACTGGGGCTTTATTTCCGGCACAGTATCAGAAACAGTATTCTTGTGCATGCTTCAAGACTACACGTGACAAAGGAAGTTTTTTTTTTTAATCACTTTGCTCTTAAACTATAAAATAACTTGTTCCAGAGAATGCTGTGCAAATGTCTGTCTCTGTATTGTGTTTTTGGAGACTTTGTAGAACTGTTAATAGGTTGAAATGAAGGACTTGACATCTTTAACTTGATGAAGTGTTTTTAGTTTTGTTTTGGGTTTGATTGACACATTTTATTATTTGCCTGTCCGCAGGTAAAGGAACTCTTGTGGCTATAGTTTCTTTCTAGAGGAGAACTTCCTGATGCCTTTTCTAGTCTGAATAACATTTTCTATCTGCTTGCCCAGCTCTGGTTGGTCTAATCATTTGGTTTGCAGATTTTTTGCATACTATATTTTCTTACAATTTTATATCACTTGTGAATCTTAGATAATTTCCAAATGTCCCATGTTTGTAATATTTCCCTTTTCAGTTTTGTGAAATAGCAGTAGTATTATTTCACCTTACAGACAAGGTAGACAAAAGCACAGGAGATTTTCCAGTGGTCCCTGTTTCTGAACTCATAGGTTGGCATGTCAGCCCAGGTTCTGGATCATTGCTTCTACCTTTCTTTATAGTATCTGAAATTTGAGCTGATGTTGTAATGATTTGTATAAGACTAGTTGACCTCTTGGGATACAGTTTGCAATCCTGGAAGATGTACTGGTGGTTCCTACGTGTGTGAGGAACCTATGTGCATGGTGGGATGGTTGAGTGGAACCTCTACCTGGGGGTCTTACACAAAGTGAAGAAGGCTGCAATCCTGTACATATAGTTGTGCATATTAAATGCTAATTCAGGGTTCAAGGTTTCTTTATATATGGAGTGACAATACTCAGATTCTCATGACCATCAGCATCACCACCCTGCTTCATTTTGTTCCTGGAAATTCTGTCTATGAAGGGAGAAATTAAATTTCAAGGTGTACTTCTGCAGTACTTTCTCCAGCATTTATGTAAGATTTTAGGCATACAAAGTCTTAACTGAAACTAGGATTTAGTCTAATGACTTAATGATTTCACTTCAATAAAAACTGAAGTATTTGGCTTGGAGTGAGGGATATTTCTGTTGTGTTCCATACAAATTCACAACATAAATCTGGGGAGACTTTGTCACACCTTTCTGCTCCACTCACATTTCCTGTGCTGTCTCCTGTCTTTCATTTGTAAACTAGAAGAGGAACTTTGGCATTAGAAAGTGCCTATGATTTTCAAGCCCAGAAAAAAAAATGCTAGTTTTCATAGACTATGCTAGTACCTTTTCAGGAAAAAAGAGATATTTTTGCAGCCAAATATCAAAGAAGCTTTGGGCGGATACAAGCAAATTGCTAAAAGTTTCATTTGTAGAAATTTCTGAGAAGTTAAAAAATGCTAAGATATATAAATATTATCTAATGTACAGGATGTAGCAACTATGCGTATGATTTTCAAGCCCCCAAAAAAAAATGCTAGTTTTCATAGACTATGCTAGTACCTTTTCAGGAAAAAAGAGATATTTTTGCAGCCAAATATCAAAGAAGCTTTGGGCGGATACAGGCAAATTGCTAAAAGTTTCATTTGTAGAAATTTCTGAGAAGTTAAAAAATGCTAAGATATATAAATATTATCTAGTGTACAGGATGTAGCAACTTATTAAAGTATGTGGCTGCTTATTGGGGCATATCTCACCTGCTATTCCTCGCAGCTTTACTGAACTTGTAAGAATCTACTATGGCTTTAAAGTACAAAAGACCCAAACCAGATCCCTGGTCTCCAGTGTTGAGTCCAGCAGGTTTCACTCGCTGCATGTTTCTCTCCCATAGGGTAAGTGAAAGCATAAAAGCTGAGCTCTCCTGCCTTTCTGGGTTGCTGTAAAAGGAATGTGGCCTGCCCACAGTTTCTGTGCCTTGGTAACTTCAGACACTCGGCACTTCAGTTTTGTTACCCTGGATACTTAGCTGAACATACCATGCATTTGCTTTTAAAATTGGGAAAGAGAAAAAGCAGCGTGGAGCAGTATGTGGAGTCACTCTGAATGGGCTACTTATATGCTAAGCTGTTTTTCAAATGGAAAGGATTCTCTCTAGTAATGCTTTTAGCTAAAAATTTGTTGGTGTGCTTTTCAAGGCATCTTGGAATGCTAACACAATAAGTTGGCTTTACAAATCTAATTATCTCAGCTTTCTCTCTCCTTTTTTTTTTTTTTGGCAATGTTATTTTGATTTATTCTTGAAGCTCTTAATGAACTGCATTGAGAAAGAGATTACATGATTTATGTAACATTTATTTTGTTTTATTCTTTGTGATCTGCCTTGTTATAGACTCTGAATTGTTTAAGTGCTTTTTTTGCTTTGAACTAGCAAGAGAGTGGCAGCATCTCTTGGTGGATTTGTTAGTTTTTCTCAATGAATCTAAACTATGTCTCATACACTAGGCTCGTAATTCTGTATCCTCCTACATGGGACACCTCTGTGATGATCCTCTCCTGAAAGAGGAAGCCAGCTTCTGTTCCCACCTTTGGCCTCACTAATGAGAGCTGCAAGAGGAAATCAATGTCAGTTTTGTCTTGACGGCATAAGTGACAGAGTTTCCTGGAGACTGAGCTATCAACACTGATATTTTTTAATTCAGGAAAGAATTCCAGAAGAGTGGAACAAAAGATTTAGCCCAGCCACAGGCATGCATGCTCAGCTTGAGGAATGTTTTTTTTCCAGGCTTGTGTAGTTTTCTTCTCTCTGGCTAGAGGTTCAGGGTGATATTTCATGTTCATGAGGGTGAGGGTATTCCCTTAGGTGTTGAAAGCCAGCAAGTTTATGGCCAGTTGCTAGAGATAACAAGAAGGTTTTGTGCAAGTTTAGGAAATCCTGACCAAGTGGAGAAATGAAACCACAGAAAAATTAGGTTTGTTGTTTGGTTTTTTGTTTTTTTTTTTTTCAAAGTGTCCCTAGGAGCTGTAGTAACTTAGCAAGGTAATTAAAAGTAGTATTGGACTGTGTTTCTGAAGGCTTAGGTATGTTCCAAATCTGAAAAATCTTGTGTTTTGGATGCTTTTCTTGGAAGTGGATGTATTGCTTGGCATGCCAGATTACAAGGTTCTAGAAGAAAACTTTAAGGAAAACTAATCCTGCAGTCACTTCCTATACTGCAAGTAGTTGACCTTAGTGTTTACTGTGGTTTCAGCCATTAAGCAAGTCTCTTCTTTTTATTGCATCTTAATTTCAAAAATAGCATACATTATCTGGACTGTAAACAGAGCTCAAATCACTGACAGGTAGTCCTGTCACTGGAATTATTGCAGGAATATTTGCTACTGTTTGGGACAATAACTTTTTCAAGTTAAAATAAAATCTTGATCTCAACCAGTTCACTACTAAAAGTGAAACATATATATAAAGCATGTAAAACTATACACACTGTGCATATAAATATGTGTACAATAAGCATATTTAACTACAGGAATTAGTATTAAAAGACAGAAGTCTTTGCTGGTTAGGCTAGAACTAAACTTCTAGCCTAAGAGTTGTTTTCTACACCCATTTTTGGGAAAGAAATTCTGTCTTCTGTCTATAACTCACGTTTGAGCAAATGTTGATCTTAACTATGAAGGAAAGAAGGATGATGTTTGGGTTTTCTTTTCAGCTCATTGAAATCAAGGGAAAGAAAAACTGATTCAAATGTTTGTTGACGAATTAGTTTGTGTAAAGGATCAGTTGCTGGGGTTAGTACTTAAAAGTATTCCTTCTCTTAACAAAAACAAATACAATGTGCAGTTAGCATTAAGTAGTACCATTTGGTGCCTCAAATGATTTAGAAAGTTAAAGCATTTTCCCTCTGATTTTGTGACACTGTATTGCAATATCAGCAGTCTTATGCTATTCAGCAGTTTGAAAAATAACATTGTAAACTCTTCATTACTTGCATTTTTGAGGGCTAGATTATACACAGTGCCAAGCCCTCATCTCCCACTGAGTCAGTATGAGTTGAGAGTACCACAAAGATGTGTTTAGCATGTAGAACCAAGCCTTATGTATCCAAAAAGAGGAAAAAGACAACAGTACAGAAGGGCTCAGGTGGGATGTCAGCTATCTCTTAATTATATAAATAAATCCTTTGCACTCTTAACAGTGCTGGCTGAACTGTGTGAAATTTCTCTGATTTTTCAAGGTATGAGTGTGTTGCCATATTTACTTATTTTCTAGAATAATAAAATGGGTTGCTGACTGTTGTGACTTTCAATTCAAGCCCATTTTTACAAAGTTTTGGATAGCTGGTTCCAGAGACAGCCAAAGGAATATCTATTATGTGCTGGAGGGCACTTCCCAGTAACCTCACTGGGCAAGCTGGGAGGCACTGAGCAGCATGGAAGGACATGGAGCCATAGGCAGCTCAAACAAGCCAGGATCAATTACTACTGCTTGAGTAACAGAGCTCACAGTCCTCTATGCTGTGTGTGAGATAGCTCCCATATGCCTACCCTCCATGCTGTATTTTGTAAAATGATGACAAAAGCCTGCGTGTTACCTACATTGCAGCAAAGCTACAAGTAAAAAACACCAAAACCCCAACACAAACCCCAATTGACATGTGTCTCAAACTGTCTCTCACCAGTAAATTATACTCCCTGTGTTTGTGATGCAAGTCTAAGTTTTGTTTTACAAGAGTGTACTTTTGATTGAAAATCCAGCTAACCCCAAGGAAGTTGTGAATGCTCCATCCCTTGTGGTGTTCAAGGCCAGGTTGGACAAAGCCTTGGGTGGCATGGTTTAGTGTGAGGTGTCCCTGACCATGGCAGGGGAGTTGGAACTAGATGATCTTAAGGTCCTTTCCAATCCTAACTACTCTATGTTTCTATGATTCTAACCTTTTAGATGTTTTTGATTGGAAATCCAACAGTCTTCAATTGAAATTCCAGTTTGGGTTAAGTGAGACTGTGCATTTCTATATACATTCAGTATATCTTTTTAATGTCTCTTATTCCACATAGCACTGACCATTTTGTATTCATGAAAAAAATCATAACTAACTCATGTAATGTAACACACTGTGCTTCACTGCAAATTCAGTATTATCCTGGATTTATTTCTTTTTTGTTTGTTTACAGAGGAATCTACCATAGGTGCCAGAGCTCCATGATCTCTATCAAAAGGTAAGAGCTACTTTGTTCACAGATACCTGAATGATATTTGTCAGTTCAATATAAATCTGGTTGTAAAAAAAGGGTAACAATGATACATAAAAACAAAATTTAATGAAAAGAACTCACATTATGGGTGAATTTCATGAATCATGTAAAGGTGTGCATAAAAAATTGAATATGTACACTTTAGATCTCAGATCTGATAAATATTTCATTGGATTAAGAAATGCACTCTTGAAGCTTACCTGTATATAAAACATAAGAATGCATTATGGAGGTAAGTAAGGTACTCTGTCAATTAACACACTTGTGTATGGCTGTCTGTCACTTAAAAGAAAATAATAATCCTTGAAATCATTAGATTTAAGGTGGCCGTATCTGTGAAATTTAAAATGGAAGCCTTTGAAATAATAGAACGAACTGCTGAGGTCACTAACTACTTGCATAATATGTATATGATTGAGGAGAAAGAGAACTGATGTATCTAGCAATACACACACTTTAAATACAACCTTAATGCTCTAAATTGTCACTATAGGTGTACGCTTTAGGGGGGATTAAAGGTTGATTCTGCCATCACTGAAATCAGAGGTAAGATTACAATTGACTTCAGTGAAGGCAGAATTAGTCTGATGCCTAGTGCTTTTGGCAAGCTTGTCATTAAACCCTGAATAAGTCCATTGCTTCAAGTTTTAGAAAATCCCACTGTCATGAAAATGCCTTTCTGGATCAGCCCCACACTTAGATGGGATGATGAAACTTTTGGAAAGAGGCTTGTGCTGGACTTGGTCTTCTTGAACTTCTGAATGTCTTCATCACATTGCCTGCTCAGGCTTCCCTTGGTGCAACGTTTCTGGATGTGGTTCCCTTTGGCATTAAGGGTGTTTTGCTCGGCATTCTCTGTAAAGGTGCTCCTTCTGGTAAAGTTTGAGACATTTCATTTTCTTCGGTGTCCCCTTTATAAGTGCATGGAGGAGTGTTTTGGTGGGAAGTATCAATAACATCGAATGTTTCTATGGACTGGATTTGAAAAGCCTAAGCACCAATAATCAATTTTGTTTCTTCAGATTTTATTGATAGTGCGTTAGTAGATGGGCACTTCTTTTGTGATAGCCGATGCGCAAGTGTGTGAAAGTGCTGTCCATTCAATATGATAGCAGGGAAATGACTCTTCAATAAAATCAAAAGAAAATTTCACATCTGAACAAATTGAGTGATAAACCAACACTGAATTATCAGCAGGTGGGGTGAAATCTGCTGTAATAATTCTTTAGAAGTAATGAGGAATAGTAAAGAATGGAAATATGTTTCTGTCACTTCAGGAAGCGAATGGTTTTGCTTGTGTTGAAATAGATGCTCCTGTTCACATTTCTTTCATCTATCTGCTTGTCTGTGTGTGTGGTTCAATTCTTTTTTGTTCAAGCTGCCTTTAGGTGTTGAGGGGAGTAGGAGCAAGCATTTTCAGTGGTGGAATCATCTTTAATAATATGAGCAACATATGATGCTTTCTAAGGAATAGGTACCAGTTTCTATGCTAATCTTGCTGCTGTTGTAGGTGCAGTTTTGAACAGTGGAGCTGCATATGCATGTGAGTACTGCAAAGTTCTGCTAGTGCAATTAATATCAGAATTCGCCTCACAGGTTGTGTAGACTTTGTGACCATGTTTTACAAGAAAAATGTGTATGTGGTTGTTGTGGTTTTATACTGATGTGACTAAGATCAGCACTTAAAGAATCAAAAAGCTATAATTGCATTGTGAATATTAAGGTGTAATGCATACCTCTTCTTACACATCCTTCATATCAGGGCAAGCTTATCTTGTGTTTCTGTTACCAGTTCATAATGTAGCAGATGTGTGGCATGTTTTCTGTGCTATTCCTTCTTGATGAACAAGACTGTTTCCTCCCCCCAGTTCCAAATAAAAAGGCTGAAAAAAAAAGAAAAAGGGTGAGTCCAGTTCTCTTACCCCACTGTAACATCCAATATTGTTGAGTGTTTTGAGGTTTGAAGATGAAAGGAACAGGCTGTAAGTTATGGAGCTAGAGGACAATATAAACAAAATGACCTTTGGTATCATGCTTGCCATATTCTGACGAATAAATTGGGTTCATGTTTAACATTCAGATAATATTCTTGGCAGAGCAAAACACTGCCACATTAAATGTTCAGATCAGAAATTTTCAATGCAGACTAAATTAAGCTGGATCTTAGGACAGCAAACTTAAAATGAGTAACATGTGGCAATATTTGATATATTTGATTTAACAAAGAAACATTCCCCCCCCCCCCCTTTTTTTTTTTCATTGTAAGCTTAAGCATATAAAGATACACATGGCACAATGCAGTGCCAGGAACGTTAACTGCTTTTGATCTCTCTCCTCAGATATTAACGTCTCCCCTCAAGCACCCCCCCTTGTTTGGCATCTTGAGTTTTCATACCAATAAAGATGCAGAGAACAGCAGTCTTTGCTTCTGTTTCTTCAGCTTGTTTTCTTAAGTTTCATGGTCTGTGCCCTGGAGAGGTCAATTTTAATCAGCCCCCAGGCACTGCTTAATATTTAGGGCCAAATTTTCAAAGAAAGCATCAGTTGGATTTTGATTAGTTAGTGTATGATGGTTTCTTGCACTGGTGAGCCTCCCAAACACATGTATGTTTTTTCCTGCCAAAGAATAGTACTGAACTCTTTGAAGTGAAGACATGGCTGTCCATGCTACTGACATGTACATCCTTTGTTTGCAAATCGGACAGTCACACATCTGTGTGTATCCACCATTGATTATGGTTGTACAGCTGCACTAGTATTTGATTGTGGGAATGGAAAGGTAGATTTGGGACTGGAATTTACTTTTGGAACCACAATACCAGTTTTCTGTGAGATTAGTATGATTCTTAATCATTCCTGGTTTGCTTTTTTTTTTGCAGTTTGATCTTCTGGAAGTATTCTACTCTGTAGAAGTCTCAGGTTTTGCTAGTATTGAGACTAAAATGTAACTATATTGCTATGTTTTAATGAAAGGTTTCTTGGCTTCATGGGAGCATTGATTTCACAGGGAAGATTCATAGATCTAGTCATCCTTGAAAAAGACCATTAGTCATTCAGGCTTAAAAACTGCTTAAGAGAGTAGGGACTTCATGCACAAGCCCCTTCAGATGGCTGTAATGATTCCTCAGTATTATAATTCCAGTAGAAATGCCAAGTGTAAGCATAGAAAAATGCCTTTTGCAAGCCACAAATGTTAATGCTGACATAGAGAACTTTGTCCAAAACAGTAATGATTTACGTAAGTATTGGAGAACAGCGATATCATTTACTTTGATGCCACTTACATATACTTCAAGTAGCTAATACTTCTAAAACATATCCGCAGTTATTACTTATGCATGTGGTTATACTCTGAGAGTTTCAAAATATTTTAGCCAAGATCAGGACTCCATGTCTCTCTTAATGAAGAGGAAGATGCCTGCCTAAAGCAGTATTTCATTCAAATATGTTGATGTTAGAGAAATGCAGCCAATGCTGTTCAAACATGCCTCAAAATTGAGGGAGATTTTCTGTGTTACCCTGACTCTGTCGAACTTGTACCATTATGACCAACTAACTCAGATGTAGGTTGATTTTCTTGTGGTTTGGGAAATCCCTTTTTAGTTCTCTATTAACAATTTCCAGAAAACCCACTTAGGAAATACATTCGCATCCAGGACACTCTCAATGGAAACAGAGAGTATTTTAGATGGGGACTTTTCAGTGGGAGCAGCGGGACCTCTTTCTTCACAGATCCTTCCTCTGCTTGCAGTGTGCAATGTGGGTTACAGTCCTGACCCATGTGCGAGGAGCAGTAGTTGGAACATAGCCATTGGCTTTGGTGCAAGCAGAGACAGGCCTGCGATGATTTAAAAAATGGTCAGGTTGGAAGGGAGCAATCAACTAATAAAAGTTCATAACCGTGCAATTATGGCACAGCAACTGTGCAAGCTGAAATTCATTGGCCATTTGAGGCTCTCCAAGACACATACCAGCCTCTAGGAATTTCTTGTTGTTAATTTTTAATTTATTTCAGTCTCTTACTGAAGGTTCAGCTTTTGGCATGTCTAACTCTACAGCACAGAGCTTCAAAGAGCACACAGTGAGAAACTTTACTGGGTTGCCCAAGACTTCCACTATATATGTTCATGTATGTGCATACAAATTCACTCAGCTTGTAGCACATGCACTTCAACTTTCTAAATTAATTCATTTGACAAATAGTGGATTTTCATGTAAGAGTCTGGAACATAACTATCATGAGGAAGAGAAATGCACAGTCATGAACATCATAGCTGCAAACTTATCTCGCTGACCCAGCTTATTCTAGACACTGGTGGGAGCTGAAAATAATATGGGAAGAATTGTTAGTTTTGGGAAAGGCAGAAGTGGCACCCCCAGTACCAGCAGAGCCTAACAGGATCTTTATAACATGAAGTTAGTGTTGAAAATTGTGTCTTACAGGTGGTAATAGAAAGGAATTTAGGAACAGAGAGAAAGAATAAGAGCAGGAAAAGGCATTCATGGTGATTACTTCTTCACCTCTCAGCCTTGTATGAGCGGCTTCAAAATACTACACTGCATGCTGCATTTTTTTAACTTTCTCAAACTCTACATAAATCTTGAATTATCTTTCAGGCACAGAAAAACCACTGAGATCTTGACAGGACTGTTTGTTTTAAAAATCAGAAAGTGAAAGAGAAAAAGCTTCCAGACTACCTTATTGACATTTTATTTGGGATACCTTTTTGACTTTTTTTAATGCAATGTCCTGCACTCTGCCTGAGCAGTAGCAGAAGAATCAAAGGAAGCAGCTAATAGGTACTGGCTTACGCGGCTTCATCTGGGCCCCATGCTGTTCAACCTGTGCTTACTGATTGAGCACCAGGATGTGTGGGAGTACCTGTCACTTGGATTTACTGTTACATTCACATTTGTAGAAAGAGAATAGAAAGGCTGAAACATTTCTGTCATGTTGTTGATGTTCAGTACCAAAACACAGCTCAGCCACAACAAAACCATACTGGTAATGAATAATGCCTACTGTACAACAGAAGGAAATTGTGTTTATTTTATCAGCCTTAAAGTTATTCTGTCTGCTCGGTATGAGACACCCTAAATTCTCAGTATTTTCTTTTTATTGTCATTTGTGCTGACTCTCAAATTCTAGCTTTGGTACTAAAGCAAGCAGGTGCTGTTCTTTCACTCAGGCATTTGTGATGTATACTGTAGAAAACAGTTCTTCTGATACAGAAGGTAATGAAAAGTCTCCCAACACTGAAACCAAAATGCGTTACTAGAAACAATGACAGCTTGTCAGAGTGAAAAGTAGGAGAACTTTCAGAGATGTGAAAGAGCAAATGCCATGTGAATTGAAATATTTATGACTTGACTTAGTGCTGGAAATATACTTGGTGACTTGGTTTTTTGTTTTGCTGCTTTGTTCAATATTATAAAGCTGCATTTGCATGGCCATGGGGATTTTGTGAGAAATTTAAGCAAAAAAAAAGTATCAACTGAAAGATAACCATACTTAAGATTAAGTTATAGGAAGCCTTTCCCAATACCAGACGCACTGACCCTGGAGAACAGTTTGAAACTTTGATACAGCAGGTTAGATCCCATCAACTCTGAATCTTCAGGAAAGGAATCTCTTACAGCAGCACTTTTTCAGTCTGGGCAAAGGCAACTTTAAAGCCACCATTTTTTTAATGAGTGACCTTGAAGCTCACCGTGCAAGAATCTACCTTCATCTACTGACCTAGTTGGCTGTGAGCAAGGCATGAAACTCACAAGCTTTTCCAAGCCTCCTTCCAGAAGTCCTGTTGATAAGAGGAAAAGATAACTCCCCATCAAATATCACCTTGAACATCCCAGTTGCCCTCTGGCAGGTTTTCTGTTATGAAAACTCTTACAATTAGTCACTGTAGGAATAACAATTAACCCTTAGAATTGACCAGCCTGGGCTCAGTAGCCTGCAAGATCAGTGTAGTCTGAGGAAAAGAAGACATTCTCAGGTGTCTTTTCAAAACCATGACAGGTCATAAGCTTGTCTCCCACCGCTGGTCTCTTACTTTCCATGAGGGCCCATACTGGCTGCAAAGGCCAAATCCATGTTTATATATATTCTTAATGAACAATATAGTGCTGATACCTAGTGTCCTTCTTGTCTGGCTGGGCTGACATCCTTCACCCCTTCTTCCACTGCAATGCTGTACCCCTTGGGGAGAAGGAAACTGAGGCTATCACCAGAAACAGAAAACTGCACTAACTGTTCATGTTGATGATGGTTTTGATTCTACCATTCTTTCCCATTTTCTGTTGAGAGGAACCATCTTCATGCTTTACCCGTTAAAATGAATGGAGGTTAAGTTTGCAGAAGGCTTCCTACATGCTAGTTTTGATAAGGGTGTTTTTACATTATCCACCAAGCCCCACAGCAGCTTGTATTCTGCCATCAGCTCTGAAGCATTGTAACAGGTGACAAGCTAAGCCCTAAACCATTATGTCAAAATGTACAGCAAATTTAGTCTCTCTACAAGCAGAATTTGAGAGTTGTAATCGCACTGAAACCTTTGGTTCTTTAAGTCACATTCTATAACGTACAGTTCAATGAACAGCATGTTAATGTTCTGTTTTCTAAATGTTGTTTTGACGTTTAAGTGTTCAAAATTATCTTGAGTTAATTAAATGCAGAGGCTTCTAAGTGAATGGATTGTGCTGACAACTCATCATCTAATTACCCATAATTAGGAGTAGAACAACATTAGCTAATAAAAATAATAAATAATGGTGATAGGGAAGAAAATTCAAACGTGTTGTCCAGCAGCACAGCAATTTTTCTCCCAAGCAGAATTCATACATGAAAGCCCTGAATACAGTTGTATTTTAATCACAGGCTGTACAAGTATAGGCATTATTCAGTGAATGGTTCAAGTTAATAAGAGCTGGTCTGAGGATAGAAAAGACTAAATAATGTTTTAGGCTGATGAATTCCAGAAGCTGGGATATGCTTGTTGGAACAAAATAATAAAGACAAGTAGATCAACAAGGGGTTTGAAGAGCCAGAAAGATATTTTTGCATCATCTACTAGTCTTGTCAACACCATTAAAAGAGGAGAAAAAAAAAAATCAAAGTAGCTAATAAGTCAATTTGGTTTGATTTTTATCATGTTCTTTGCCAGTTGTTAGCTGGCAGATTTTAAACTTGGAGAACTCAAGTGTGGGCAAGTTCAGATTGCTCACTTTACCTTCAGGACAGTTGTTTTCAGTCATTTTGCCTGAAAGTTTATCAGCAGGAGCAGTTTTATTTACTTATGGAAATGTTAAATGAAAAACATCTGTTTCTTGATGACCTAGAAAATAGTGTAGTTGAAACCTAGTTTTCTGTTTGTGTTTAAAGCTAGGAAAAACTTTGAATTTCTGTGCTTTCTTCAGATCCGTAGTTACTAAAGGGTTTGTCTTACCTCAGTCTAATGAGGTATAGACTCTTTGCAGGAATGCGTTCCTTACCACAGGCATCAGTAGTTGCTGCCAATCTTTTTATATGCAGTACTTTATTTATTTTTTTTTAAGAAATGAATTATTTATCCATACCTTAGCTCCAGTTCTTTTATGTTTATTATTGCTATATATGTAATTTTTTCATGTATATATTAGTGTGCTTTGGAATAATGAAAGTTAAAACAAATACTGTGTTTTTAAGCAAGTAATGCATTTAGTTATTTTCTACATTACTCTACATACATTATTCTACATACATTAGCTCATTTCAATGTGCATGCATTTACTATAATTGCTTGCACATAGAGAATTGGGAATAGAAATACAAATGAAAAGCAACTATTGTAGTTATGGCTAATGCCCAGCTTGGGACTACATGTAGAAAAAAAACTTTTAGATTTGTTCAGGGAGATGTAGAGGTAGACGTGACAACAATCTTGGTATGAACACAAGACAATGAATATATAAAAGCACAAATGATAGATGCATATTCAACAGGCTTTCTGGACTGAGAAACAGACCACAAAGAACCTACAGAAAAACTGGTGGTAAAGAAAAAGAAGAAGTGAGTAGAAACATAATATTTTTTATTTTTAAAACTGATTTTAATAAGGAATCTATGTTTGTGGTCACCTTTGTTGTATTTCCATAATTATTCGGGTTATTATTTTTTGCAAAAAAAAAGGAGAATAATTATTATAAAGTATTCAAGTTGTAAGGTTTGAAGACAGCCTTTCATAATTATGTTTCTATTTCCTTTACAACTTTTCATTTTCCAAGATCAATTTTTACTTCAAGAGGTGATCCATAGATACTTCCATGAATATTTATATTTAGAGAAAGAAGTAGGAGCATTTGTAAATCCTTATACCCTTAATTAATGCCAGTCTTCAAGGTTATGTTTCCTAGTGATTGATAATAAAAAGGTTTCAGTATGGCATGGTATCCTTTGCAGCATGAATCATACAAGACCGTAAAATTGTTAGCTACATCATTATGGCTGAGTGTATTGTACTAAACGAGCACATAGCAGAAAATGAAATGAATGTTTTATGTGTTCTCTCAGCTAGATTCAGATAGTGTGCAAAACGTACCTCTCTGCACAATTCATATCCCTAAATGTGTTTTTTAAAGTTTGCATAATTAATTTGAGTTCACTTGTTACTGACTGAACACAATGTACTTAATTCCATGTCTTTATTTTATGCGCTGACTAGCTGGGACCTAATAGCGCAGTCATATTAATAGAGATAGAAACATTCATGTTTTCCTGATTTCAGTAGCATTATTTGTACATGTAAGGATCTATGAAAGCACTGATTAGGCAAGCAATTTTCCAGGCCACCTATCATTAGAGAAGAAAAAAGGTAGACTTTCAAGTATATTGATTTTGTTTCTAAAACAAGTCAGCACTGGGGGGGGAGGGAGGGAGACCCAGAAACCTTTGGTTAGAAAAAAACTGCAGTAGTGTCTCACAGTAATTGCTTTTTTTTTTTTTTTTGATTTCATGCTTACATATACTCCTTTAGTGACTAGACCTCCTGGTCAGACATCTTGCATGATGCATTATTATTTTTCTTTTCCAAATGATGAGGCCCTGTTGCAAGATGGGAGATATCACCCAGGCCAAAAGTGTATTTGCAACATAGGTGAATACAGAGTACAGATAATCCAACACATTATCCATTAAATATGTGAGTGCCACAGCACAGAGGACAATCTTGCTACCTTTTGGAGCACTTTCCTCGGAGTCTGATCCTGGGACCAATACAAGCAAGACCTGTATAAAGCAAGCAGGAATAATCTTAGTGAGATAAGTGAAAAACTGGATAACCACCAAGAATCCTTTTGCCTATTAGTGTCTGATCAGGTAAAAGTGCCCGTGCACACAACTTTTACAAAGGTAATTCTAATAAAAGGTGTAGCTGTGCTGATCTCTTCGTTACTTGTCGGTTTCTCCTGCTGCATCTTTTCTTTACTTCAATGTTCATGTAGGATCTTTAACCATGAGAAGCTAAGAATGGGACTCCTCAACTTTTCTGATGATTAGGTGAAAATTTTTCTCTGTATGCTAGACCTGATGATGGCTGATCCTGACCCTTACAGTATCATAGGAGTAGATCTAGGCCAGCAGATGTGAGACTTCTTTGCTTAATCTGCTGTGCTCTCAGTTCTGCAGAGCCAGTACCTCAAAATTTGCAGCCTCAAGGGATTTGCATTGCTTTTTCTCGTGAGATGGAAGGGTCTAAATGTGAATCTAGAGCTGAATCCTAGAGGTAGTATGAAATGAAACCTTCCCAAATCCTGAGTTATACACTATGAAAACAATAATCATCTATGCTGCATGTGCTAAGCTAAAATTATTTCTGGTGTGACACTTTAGTGTAATCAACTATCAGCCATCAGTCCTCTTTTTGTTCTGAGCAATAATACACCCAGATGGACAATATTCCATTTTATCAACGTTGAAAAAATGAAAATAATTCTGCATAGTTATACTGCATTTTGCAGGGGAACATAAGAAAAAAAATTCACAAAGATCCGAGCATATGGAGAAGGGCCAACTGTGTTGAGAGTAAAATAAATCAGTTTACCCAGTCTAGTGGGATTGGCCCATAGTCACTGTGGGTGCTGTTAAATACTGTGATAAGTATTCCCTCTGTGACTATGGAAACAGGTGCTACGAAAATCCCTCAGATCACTTGTTTGACCTGTTAATTAAGTTTCACTGTTTACCTATGGAAAATTCTGTGTTTTACTTGGTACTACGAGTACCAACATGTTTGGATCCCTCCTGTTCCAAATCGCCATGACTTAAAACCTCCTTAATCTTGAAAGGATTGATGGAGGAAGAATTGCAGAATTATATTGGAGATTTTATTTTTGCAGTGTAATCCAATCTGCTATAGCAGAATCCTCTGGATAGATATTGTTAACTTCCTGTTACTGTACAGGGTTTTTAATAACATCTTGTGTATCATTGTTCCTACTTTTCATTTGGTAGCCAGCAATTTATAATTAGTACATTAGCAAGAACTGTAAGATATTCATTCCCTTGTATTTGTCTTGAATATGAAAGGAGCAGATTAGTACAGAAGGACTGCTTGTCCCTTTAAAACAGAGAGAGGATTTAATTATCATATAATTTTTTTCCTCCCTGGGTTTTGCTTTGCCAAACAGAGAAGCAGAGGAGACTGAGAGCTGTTGGGGTTTTCTGAGGAAAGGCAATCTGCAGATTAATACAGATTTTATGAATGGCAGCAGCAATACGAGTGCAGCTAGGCTGGTACAGGCCTGTTGTAAACAGAGGTGGGGAATTGTTGTTACTCCTTTTTTTGCCTGAGCCAGCTAATTTATTCTTGACAAGCTTACTGAATTGTTTGACAAATTAAAGTAACTCCCAAAACACAGGTCTACTAGAACAACTGTCAGGAAGAAACACAAAGTTTGGATGAACAAGGTTGCCTAAAGTGAGATTTATGCACTGAAGAGCTTGTCTATTTTTCCAACTGTATTAGTCCAGTATAATATTTCACATTTGTCCTTGTGCCTTGCTTTGCTTGGCCTTGGACCACTACAGACGAAGTAGTGGTAGTGCTGAAAAAGTCCAAGTATTCATTATTCACGATTTCAGGAAAGTGTTTTGGAGTGGAGGAATTGCCCTTGCAGGATCCTGGGAAGAGGGAATTGCCACCAATATCATGAGTGCTACAGAAACAGAACGAGAGTGTTGGGCTGGGGAGAAGCTGCTGGGTATCAGAACACTTCTGCCTGTCCCTGGCAGGGAAACAGAAACCTCTTACTTGTGGGGAGAAAGAGGCTTTTAAAAAAGGGATATTAAATCAGGCTTTGGGGATTAAAATCAGAAACTTCTTCACCAGAAGCACTTTAAGGAATTACCAGCAAGGTTTTAGGAGTGCTCTGTAGGCAGCCCTGAAAGTAATTGATTTTGCTTTGGGGCTGTAGGGGAAGAAGAGGAGAATACTTTTCCAGGGCAATTGGCAGAGACATGCAGGGCTGGTTTCTCCATTCCTGGCTCTGGCAGCAACAGGGCTGTTCAGCCTCTCCCAGTTTTACACCTGGGATGGGCAGCAGATTTTCATCTTCACCAGGCTGGAAATGAGAATGGAGGAAATGGATGAAGTTAGTGCCTCAGGCCCTCATGTGTGTGGCGTCCAAGCTAAGCAATCAGGTCATGCAGCCCTGTGTTAGAATTGCCGTACCTGATCAGGCAAGAGATATGTCTCCCCAGTATCTCTCTCAGATACTGTCTGCCATGAGTACCATGGGGAGTTTGTTTCATGAGTTTCCTAAGCAATTCTTAATTTAATTGTGCTGGTTGCACATTTTTTTCTTCTAAGAATTCATCCATTTGCTTTTTGAAGCAATGGAAACTGTTATCATTCATACTGTTCTGTCACAGGCAGTTGTATGACTGAAATGGGTGTTGCATGTCGGGTGTCTCCATCAATCACTGTGAGCATGCTGCATGCCTGATAGCTGCATTCTGTGTCCCTTGCTCATGGGCTGGTGGAAATCACAGATGCTCAGTTCCTGCTCGGTCTGGCCACTACCTCTTCATTTTATCACACTGTCAAGCATCCTCACCAAAAGAAAGCTGATGTTTGTCTTTTACAGAAGTAAAACTAAAATGGGGAGAAGTAGATGCTTTACCATAAAGAATGTAGAGTTCTGAGATAAGAGGGGGATTTCCCTTGTAAAAAATGCTCCTGTTTCAGATTAACTCTTTTCCAGCTACCTATGAGTTCATTGGAAATGTGAACAGTTGCTATTTTTTTTAAATGAAATATGCACTTATCTTGGCGTTTGTATACACCCAAATTAAGCTAACTTAGAATTTGGCAAATTACCATGTACTTTCTTTTTCCTTACCATGTTTCTTGAATATATTTTCTTTTACCTTGCACATGTTTAATGCTTGAAGAAAAGGGTCACTTTCTTATAACAGCCATGTAGAGGTGCCTTTCATGAAGTGATTGATTCACCTTCTATTGGGGACAGTCTCAGAGAGTCCAATTGAATAAGGAGGAGGAGAGTTTCTAGTTTATAGAAGATAGGGCTGTGATTTGAAAATTAATGAACTTATTTTCTTGCTAATACACGAACAGGATTCCCATTGATAGCAATGGAAACTGTGCATCTAATTTTCTTTAGAGGGGTAAACCAAGCTATAGGGGTATTGTCTTAAATGTATTTACATACCATTGATAGCACTCTACAGGCAGCTGTGCAAACCTCAAAGTGTGTTTCATAGGGTGCATTTTTATGCATATGAAATTACAGCAATTACACCACCTTTTAAACTTTTTTTTTTCCTAATTTTAAAGAAGATGGGCCACACCACTATAAATCTTGTAATCCAGAGTGTAACCTCATTGAACAGAGGTGTTAATCTTTCAGGGACCCTCAAGGTTGATGCTCTGGGACCAGCATGTCACCCTCTTGTTCTGTGGTCCCGCATGGGCTCTCCATGTAGCTTTAGGCTGGGGACCAAGAGAGCTATCTGCTTGCTGCTTGCTGCTCCTGAGTCAGAAGATGTAGTGCTGGACTCCTAGCACTAAATAACAGTGTAGGATTCATCTTTGCTCGTTCTTTTTTAATTCAGAGTCTTGTTATATTTAGTGATGTTCTTTGGGACTGGGTCTTGGAATGAAGTAAATGTGACAATTCCAATTTATTTTTCTCTTTCTAAAGAGAAGGCAGGAGAAGAGGAGTGAAATTAAATGATAGTTTCTACCCATCCTGAATGCAGCAAAGATTCAGCATAGGAGGGCAAAAAGCTGTTCCCCTGAAGATAACTTCTCTAATTTAAGTGTTCAGATTTTTTTCTCAGTAGTAATATAAAGGCAGAGAGGAAGTTTCCTACTCTTCTTTTTTTTTTTTTTTCCCTTCCCTCTGGGCCATGATGACTTCTAATTACACAAAAACCCCTAGTATTGACTTCTGCCTGCCTACATGGCTGCTGTATGCAGGAGGCTGAAACATATCAAATCATCACAATGTGAAGGAGCTATTCTTTGAAGGAACTTCCGAGATGTTGGACCAAGATAATGGGCTGCACCAAAAGAAACATAACTGTCAGGTTGAAGGAGGTGGTCCTGTCACTTTACTCTGCTCTTGTGAGACCTCACTTGGAGCACTGTGTGCAGTTCTGGTGTCCTCAACATAAGAAGGACATGAAGCTGTGGGAGCAAGTACAGAGGACACCATGAGGATGATCAGGGGGCTGGAGCATCTCCCATACAAAACCAGGCTGAAAAAATTGGGGCTGTTCAGTCTGGAGAAGAGAAGGCTGTGTGAAGACCTCATAGAGCCTTCCGATATATGAAGGGAGCCTACAAGCGTGCTGGAGAGGGGTTCTTCATCAGGGACTGTAGCGATAGGACAGGGGGCAATGGGTTTAAACTTAAACAGGGAAGTTTAGGTTAGATATAAGGAAGAAGTTCTTTACTGGCAGGGGGGTGAGGCACCGGAACAGGTTGCTCAAAGAAGTGGCAAATGCTCCACCCCTGGCTGTGTTGAAGGCCAAGCTGGAAGGAGTCTTGGGTGACGTGATGTAGCGTGAAGTGTCCCTGCCCATGGCAGGGGTGTTGGAACTAGATGATCTTAAGGTCCTTTCCAACCCCAACTATTCTATGATTCTATGATTTTCTAACTTTGACCAGTGTGGAAGTTTCATAAGAATGAATATTTTGTTCAGGTTAATTTCTCTGCTGCTCTTTTCTGTGTTGCCAGCAGAGTGAACACTATTACAGTACTTTCTTAACAGGAGCACTCTGTGCCAAAGGTTTTAAAGTGTTTTATTTTAATGTCACAGATGATTAAATGCTTTAGTGTGACTGACAAGCTTTAGTAAATTTGTACAAATTAGATATACTAGCTCTTAGTAAAATAGATTTTTTAAACTTGTTTTGTGTGAGAGGAGAAGTAGCAGCTAATGATAGTAAAATACATTAGGATGCTGGCAAATTAAAAAAAAAAAACACATGCAGCTTAGCAGTAGCGATATGGCAGCTCTTTGTGAGAGTGAGGCTGGAGACTACCAGTACAACAGAAACACCCACAGGGCTTGCTGCAATATCATTTTTATTGTTCAGCAATCTAAACTGATGTTTCCTCAGGATTAGAATACTCTCTGAGACTTGCTAGTAGGGCAAAGCCACTGCTCTGCTCTTCTCTTGTCACTTTTCAGGATGCTGGTACCCCTGGAGACACCAGCTGCCAGCAATCTTGGTGTCCAGACTGGGACTCTATGTAGGCCATAGTAAAGCATCAGAAGATACAAGAAGGAAAATTCTGTTACAGGCCCAAATAAAGCTTCTCTGGTATGATTCTTGAGGAGGGAGGAGAATGGGGAAAAAAAACCCAAAGAATCCCAGCACTAATGGTACAAGCTATGCACACGTTTGGGTGCTTTGGCAGTAGGTGTATTACAGCTAATGAAGTTGAATGCTCATGTTCTGCCTGGTAACACATGAATGGCTTTAGGTTTTCCAGGCTCCTAATTGAGCTTTTTTAGAAAGAATCTCAGAAATGCCAGCTTCTAGCCTATGCAACTATTTGATTTCCTACAAAGAGACAGTATAGGGGACTTGCTGGTGTGAGCCTGAGTTGGTTCTGTATGGTTGTAGTTGCACAAGTGTGTATGAAGGAGTGTTTAGGATCTCTTGGTGCTGAGGCATACAGAGCCATGGCTTGAATCCTTTCGGCCTACAAAGGCAGACATAGCTGGGGTCTCATTCTAGTAGTGGGTCCTGCTATTCAACAGGAGGAAAGGGAACAGGCATTTCAACAGCCTTCATATTTTTAACACAATGCTCTGGCTGCTGTATGTGGCAGGGAGCTGAATCTCTCAGTTGGGTACCACATTATGTGATGGAGGATTATGGGAGACAGATTGAGGAGATACCTCAGTTGAACAGATTAGTTTGGGCTTTTTTGTTTATTTGTTTGTTTGTTTGTTACTTTTGAAAAAAGGTGTTGGGTTAATCCTGTCTATGTTGTACCTCTGTTTTCCAACCTTTGTGTGTGAAAGGTGAAACAGAAGCTCCTCACAGAGGAAGCTTTTTATTAGGTGTTTGTACTACGTCCAGTCTTAACAGTGCTTCCATCTGCAGCCACAATTGCTGTACTAATAATAACATATGGCTGATACATGTCAAGCTTGAGCATTAATAATAGCAATGTTATCATCTTATGTTTATATATCATTATGGTGCCAGTCATTTATATTTTCTTTCAATGATAAGCATTTGCCTTAAAAATCACACGTTTTTAAAGAAGCATTTTAAAGTTAACAAAGTCTCTGAATCTCCCTTCAGGATGAAAGGTAGGGAGTGCATTTTATCATTAAATTATGGTCTAATAAAAAGAATAAAGGATTCTTAAGAAAAGAGTGTTATAAACAACATTGTCTTTTTGATCTATGGAAAGATAAGTGTCCTGTAGTTGAAGGTAGTACCCTCTTCTTCTTCTCTTATAAACCTTTGTTCTCTTCTGATGCATATTAAGCACCAGGTGAAAAATTCTGTTTGTCTGTGGTCTAACAATGAAATACCTTGTAGGAAATGAAAAGGTCAGGCTTTCCCTGTCAGTGATTTATTATAAACAGTACCTCCTTCTTTTATTTCCTGATACTTTGCATTTGGATTAGTGATGATACATCACCAGCTGCTAGATAAAATATGAAGTTGGGAAACTATGGTCAAACATTTCTGCTGAGGAATGACCCTGTAATCAGCTCCCAGCACACACAGGTCTCACTTGATTTATCAACCCAAACCTGGGATTCTAAAGAGGGATGAATTAGTTTAAAGATATCTAAGGGATAATAGCTAAAGCCAAAAGCGCTGTAGGAAAGCCGTTTGTCACTGGTCTGCCCTGCCCTCCTTAATTGCAGAAGAATTGAGAGTGGATACGTTAGGCACCTGATATAAATCATTGGTCAAGTAACCAGCAATGTATCAAGCTGGGGAGTAGCCGTCCTTTTTCTTTCGCTCTTTGCAGTCAGGACACTTGCAGTTTTGACACCAGAGGGCTGTTGGGCCAGCGTGGTTTAATGTGCATCTCTCTCTGTGCCGAATTCACCTTGGCTTCATGCATTTTGTTGTTCATTGCAGTTTCCAATGTGCTATTTTAAATGTCACTTTCTGTAGTTTTGCATTTGGGGACAATTTGTCCTACTTTGTCTTTTTTTTAACTGAGGGTGTTACAAAAAAGGAATGCGCAATCGCCCAACACATGTTGTAAATGCTCACTTATTGAAGAACATATTTGAAAGCTCAGTGCTTGTAGAAGCAGTATTACCAAATGAATAAAATATCTGCATCTCACATTCATATTTTTCTTATTCTCCATCTCTTTAACTATGTTTACCTCCCCAGGAAATGCATGTGCTTAACTTTACTAACTTTATACACAGATTAGGTAGAGCTTAATGATAACTGATTTCTAAAATCATGCCCATGGTCTATGAAGTTTAAGCACATGCATGTACACAAATTCACACGATTGTGAAACCTTCTGCTATGAGAATCTTGCCTTCCAGTGCACATCAGGGAACAATTAGGAATTAATTCAGTCCATGTAATCTGTACATTTGAAAAAAAAACTGAAAGGGAATAACAACACATTTTTGTCTGCCTCAATCTAACTGCAGTTGTGAGATTTTTCAGATATATGGTCCAAAGCATGCATACTGGTATGTCCCCTCTGCCAATATTTATTCTCATTCCATGTGGCTGTGCTTGTGTGTCCTGTTTCCTATATGACTTAACGTTGCTAAAAATAAATTTTGCAGTCTCAGTAAAAATCCCCTTGGTTGCTTCTCTGTGAACTTATTTGTCACTTGGATAATGTTGTAGTGACCATGGTGCAAAACCTGTTGTAATCCTATAAACCAATTGGTGTACTGCAAATTCTCTCAAGTGAGCAGGTAGCAGAGCACATAGAATGGGAGAAGAGTGAAGGATAGAGAGGACCTCTGCAGGTCACAGCCCCTTCTTCTGGACCTGGTTAACACTGAGCACATATTTTATATGGCCTTGGCTAGACGGAACACTGGAACAGGCTGCCCAGGGAGGTGGTGGAGTCTCCTTCCCTGGAGACATTCAAAACCCGCCTGGACACATTCCTGTGTAACATTATCTAGGTGTTCCTGCTCCGGCAGTGGGATTGGACTAGATGATCTTTCGAGGTCCCTTCCAATCTCTAGCATACTGTGATACTGTGAAACTACAAAAACATTAAGGAATCAGGCACTTTATTTCTACCCACTTCTAGTCAGTTAGACACTTAACTGCCTTCCATTGCAGTTGTTTTTTCTAGTTTTAAATTTCACCATTATGCTGAAAAGTGGAATATGCTTTAGGAAATTGCTGATTATGGATCAAAATGTCTTCAGAATTGGGCTTTAGTGAATAAAACATGAAAAATATTACTTGCTCAATGTAAGTGTGATTTTTTAAGGGTAAGTTATAGTAACAAAATTTATGATTAAATTGTGTTGTAATTCTTTTAAGCTAATGTATGAAAATGACCTCAAAATCTAGTTAAGAAGGTGATTATGTAAGTCCCTAAATGTTTTTCATCCAGAAGCTCTGAAAGAATAAGACTTCATCCAATCTAGAGAACATGGGCATCATAACTTTAACAACAAAGAAAACCAATCTAAGTAAAAAAAAAGAGAGGGAAACCAACAAAAAACATTTGTCCATGTTAAGTGACTTTTGCCCACCCTTATTAGCATATGTTTTGTGGTGTACTGAGCACTTACTTCCCTGCATGAAGGTGAAGCACTACTGCAAATTGCTACACCAGGAGGAGATTTTTTTAAGATTGAATCACGGGGCACTGAAATTTTTAGTTGAAAATGCTTGTCAACATGCTGTAAAGGATAATGGAATTTGATTTCACAAAGCATATTTCATACTCAAGGTGTCCCAAACCACTCTACAGATGAATGAGTTGAATGCTGGAGAAGTGATGACTGTGTAGGTAAATGTGGTGCCTATTATGTACTTGGTGATAGCTTACACACAGCTGTGGACAATGGAAACAGGTTTTCTCTTTTATTACTGAAGGTCACCCGGGTTAGCCCCTGTTCCTTTTGAAAAGCACTCTGGGATTTCTAATTTCCACCTGGATGATCACTAGAGACAAGCAGAAAAGGCCACAGTTTAATGCTTCACCGAAAGGATGGCTGAACGATTGTTGGATGATTAATGGCTGCTCTGTGCTGAAAGATGACAGCCTGTTATAATGGAGGTAGCTAACGCGTAATTTTCTGCATACTGCAGTTTAACAGCCTCAGCATTCCCATACAGTGGGTGTTGCATGTGGATAAAAGACACAACAATGAAGAAGCAGTTTTTGGTTAGAGCTTGTCCCCTTCTCAACAGAGAGCAATGCGTGTGGTAAAACACACTCCACTCTGCTTGTGTTGGGGTTTGCAACAGACTGATGCTGAGGAGTGCTTTGCAGCAGCTGGTAAATGAATTGGCTTATAAGTGAGCACATCATCAATGAGAATTATTTCAGAGGGGACAGAGGTATCTTTTATCACTGTCGTGGTTTAAACCCAGTCAGGTAACTTGTTCACTCACTCCCAGTGAGTGGTGCCAAGCTGACAACAATCAAGGTCCGTGTTCGTCTCCCCCCCCCTCCCTGCACCGGGGCTCTCCCCTTCCCCGCTCCCGGAGGAACGGGGAGGAGGATCGAGAGAGTGCAACTCCTACGGGTTGAGACAAGAACAGTCCAGCAACAAATCACCACCGCTACTATCAGCTAAAACAATGATAAGGGAAAATAACAAGGGAAGAGAATACGATACCACCGGCCAAGAAAACGAGTTCCACCCGGAAGCTCCTGTCCTTCCGGGTAACTCCCAGTTACCCCTCACCCCGGGCATGACGTGCTGTGGTATGGAATACCTCCCCGGCTAGCCCGGGTCAGGCGCCCCGTCTCTGCTTCCTCACAGCTTCCCCTCCTCCCTGGCAGAGCATGAGCCTCACAGAGTCCTTGGTCAGGGTAAACATCACTTAGCAACAACCGAAAACATCGGCTTCACCAACGCTGTTCTCAAAACTAGAAGTCAAAACACAGCACTGCACCAGCTAACACAAAGGAAAAAACATGACTGCTACTGCTGAACCCAGGACATTATCCACCCCTTATTCCATACCATTCACGTCGTGCTCAGATCCCACATTTTCAATACACCATCGCTCTCCCACATATATACATCCATATACATACAGACCAAGAGGAAAAAAATCATTTTCTTAGTGCATGGACCAATCCCTATAATGCTGCCGAGTCCATTCGGTCCATGATGTTCCAAGTTCATTCTCTGTTGGGATGATGGCTGGAGGGAAGTCAGGGCCAGTCGCTGGTGACCTGGAGACATCTAGTTGATGGGCTATAAAAGCATTACACAGCAGGCAACAGCATACAATTGAGTTCACTAGCTGTTTTCCCCTAAAATCAAATCCCCTTGAGGTATACATCGGACTTCCCCATCTTCCCGCATTACCCACCAAGTATATCCAGGTCCCTGAGCAAAAGCAATCCCACGAGTGGGTTTGCCTTTACCTGAAGCAGGAATAACCCAGACTGTCTTCCCCAGCAAATTCTTCATATGCACCACGGGAACTTTGTCCCCCTCTACAATATGTAAAAGTTCTGACTGGGCTGGGCCGGCCCTGTTGGCAGATCCTCTGGTGTTGACCAACCAGGTGGCCTTTGGTAAATGTGTATCCCAATGCTTGAAAGTTCCCCCACCCATCGCTCTCAGTGTAGTTTTTAACAGCCCATTGTACCGTTCGATTTTCCCAGAGGCTGGTGCATGGTAGGGGATGTGATATACCCACTCAATGCCATGCTCTTTGGCCCAAATATCTATAAGGTTATTCCGGAAATGAGTCCCATTGTCTGACTCAATTCTCTCTGGGGTGCCGTGTCGCCACAAAATCTGTTTCTCAAGGCCCAGGATGGTGTTCCGGGCAGTGGCATGGGGCACAGCGTATGTTTCCAGCCACCCGGTGGTTGCTTCCACCATGGTAAGCACATGGCGCTTGCCTTGGCGGGTTGGTGGCAGTGTGATATAGTCAATCTGCCAGGCCTCCCCATATTTATACTTCAACCATCGTCCTCCATACCAAAGAGGCTTTAACCGCTTGGCTTGTTTAATTGCAGCACATGTTTCACACTCATGAATAACCTGGGCAATAGTGTCCATTGTTAAGTCCACCCCTCGGTCACGGGCCCATCTATATGTTGCATCTCTGCCTTGATGGCCTGAAGTGTCATGGGCCCACCGGGCCAAAAATAATTCACCTTTATGTTGCCAATCTAAGTCCATCTGAGCCACTTCAATCTTAGCCGCTTTATCCACTTGTTGGTTGTTCTGGTGTTCCTCAGTGGCCCGACTCTTGGGTACATGGGCATCTACATGACGTACCTTCACCACCAGATTCTGCACCCGGGCAGCAATATCTTTCCACAGTGCAGCAGCCCAGATGGGTTTACCTCTGCGTTGCCAGTTGCTCTGCTTCCATTGCTTCAACCACCCCCACAGGGCATTTGCCACCATCCATGAGTCAGTATAGAGATAAAGTACTGGCCACTTTTCTCGTTCAGCAATGTCCAGGGCCAGCTGGATGGCTTTCACCTCGGCAAATTGACTCGATTCACCCTCTCCTTCAGCAGTTTCTGCAACTTGTCGTCCAGGACTCCATACAGCTGCCTTCCATCTCCGATGCTTTCCCACAATACGGCAAGAGCCATCAGTAAACAAGGCATACTGCTTTTCACTTTCTGACAGTTTATTATATGGTGGGGCCTCTTCAGCACGCACCACCTCCTCCTCTGGTGACATTCCGAAATCTTTGCCCTCTGGCCAGTCCATGATGACTTCTAGAATGCCTGGACGACTGGGATTTCCTATTCGAGTTCGTTGTGTAATTAGTGCAGCCCATTTACTCCATGTAGCATCAGTTGCATGATGTGTAGAGGAGACCCTGCCTTTGAACATCCAGCCCAGCACGGGCAGCCGGGGTGCCAGGAGGAGCTGTGCTTCAGTGCCAATCACTTCCGAAGCAGCTCGAACCCCTTCATAGGCTGCCAGTATCTCTTTCTCAGTTGGGGTATAGCTGGCCTCAGATCCTTTGTATCCCCGACTCCAAAAGCCGAGGGGTCGACCTCGAGTCTCCCCTGGAGCTTTCTGCCAGAGGCTCCAGGTAGGACCGTTCTCCCCAGCTGCAGTGTACAGCACATTTTTTACATCTGGTCCGGTTCGGACTGGTCCAAGGGCTACTGCATGAACTATCTCGCGTTTAATTTGCTCAAAGGCTTGTTGCTGCTCAGGGCCCCATTTAAAATCATTCTTCTTCCGGGTCACATGATAGAGAGGGCTTACAATCGAACTGTAATTTGGGATGTGCATTCTCCAGAACCCCACTGCACCCAAGAAAGCTTGCGTTTCTTTCTTATTAGTTGGTGGAGACATTGCTGTTATCTTGTTGATCACATCTGTGGGGATCTGTCTACGTCCATCATGCCATTTTATTCCCAAAAATTGTATCTCCTGTGCAGGTCCCTTGACCTTACTCCGTTTTATGGCAAAACCGGCTTTCAGCAGGATTTGGATTATTTTCCTCCCTTTCTCAAAGACTTCTTCCGCTGTATCGCCCCACACAATAATGTCATCAATGTATTGCAGGTGTTCTGGAGCTTGCCCCTGTTCCAGTGCAGTCTGGATCAGTCCATGGCAAATGGTAGGGCTGTGTTTCCACCCCTGGGGCAGTCGGTTCCAAGTGAACTGGACACCCCTCCAAGTAAAAGCAAACTGTGGCCTGCACTCTGCTGCCAAAGGAATGGAGAAAAATGCATTGGCAATATCAATCGTGGCATACCACTTGGCTGCTTTTGACTCTAGCTCATACTGAAGTTCTAGCATGTCCGGTACGGCAGCACTCAATGGTGGTGTGACTTCATTCAGGCCACGATAGTCTACTGTTAGTCTCCATTCTCCATTAGACTTTCGCACTGGCCATATGGGGCTATTGAAGGGTGAGCGGGTCCTGCTGATCACCCCCTGACTCTCCAGTCTACGGATCAGCTGATGGATGGGAATCAGGGAGTCTCGGTTGGTGCGATATTGCCGCCGGTGCACTGTTGTGGTCGCAATTGGCACTTGTTGTTCTTCAACTTTCAGCAACCCCACAGCAGAGGGATCTTCTGAGAGACCAGGCAAGGTGGACAGCTGCTCAATTTCCTCAGTCTCCAAAGCAGCAATACCAAAAGCCCACCGGTACCCTTTTGGGTCTTTGAAGTACCCTCTCTTGAGGTAGTCTATGCCGAGGATGCATGGAGCCTCTGGACCAGTCACAATAGGGTGCTTTTGCCACTCCCTCCCAGTCAGGCTGATTTCAGCCTCCAGCACAGTCAACTCTTGGGATCCTCCTGTTACTCCAGAAATATAGATGGGTTCCAGCCCTTGACAGCTTGATGGCATCAGGGTACACTGTGCACCGGTATCTACTAGAGCCTTATACTTCTGTGGGACTGATGTGCCAGGCCATCTGATCCACACAGTCCAGTAAATCCGATTGTCCCCTACCTCCACCTGGCTGGAGGCAGGGCCCCTCTAATGGTCGTCACAGCATTGGACACTTAAGTCGTGTTGAAAGGGATTATTCTTCGTTATCACAGGAGCTGGAGTAAAATCAGCTCTTCCACTCCATCTGGGAAACTGCTCACCAGAAACTGAAGCCGTAGCTCTCATGGGACGATCAGTCTTGGCCCTTGCTCCCCTCTTCAGTTCACTCACCCGTTCCTCCAAAGCTGAAGTAGGTTTTCCATCCCACTTTGTCATGTCTTCTCCGTGATCCAGCAGGTAAAACCATAGGGTACCCCGTGGCGTATACCTTCTGTATCTCCTCTCTTGAACAATAGGACGTCTTTTGTTAATAGCTGAGACGCGTGTTGGTACACGTGAGGAGCTGGATAAATCAGATACATCGTCCCTCAATTTGTCGAGGTCCTGGGACAGTTTTTTCACAGCTGAGATGATGGAAGGAGTGAGATTGTCTTCGAACTCTCGGAGTTTATGAACCATTTCATCCACTGTTAGTGGTACTATGTCATTCCAGGTCACTGTTGCCAATGAATGGGCATATGATGACGGTGCATTCCGTGTAAGTTTTCGCCACATGGGTCGTGTACATTCAACTTCATCTGGATCTATAGGTGTATCCCCGTTATTCGGCTTGATGTGATAGATCATCTCTACGATGGCCGATTCCCTCAGAGACTGGATGCCTTTGTCTATAGTAGTCCACTTGGCCGAACGACTCGTAACATCGTCCTTGTACGGAAACCTTTCTTTCACAGCTGCCAAGAGCCTCCTCCAAAGGCTGAGGGACTTTTTCTCTCTTGCAATTGCTTTGTCAATTCCCCCTTCTCTAGCAAGTGATCCCAGCTGCTTGGCTTCTGTACCTTCTAGTTCGTGACCATCGGCCCCATTGTCCCAGCATCGGAGTAACCAGGTGATGATGTGCTCCCCTGGTTGACGGGTAAAATCTTTTCGCATATTCCGCAGCTCGGTTGAGGTCCGAGGTCGAGAAGTTACCTCTTCTTCTTCTTCTTCGTCATGTGAGGATGACTCCTGATCAGATTCTGGACCGGGTGGTGAATTCATTGGTTCTTCATCTCGCTTCACCCTTTTTGCCTCCTTTTTGCTTGTTCTCTTGCGTACAGGGGCAACCGATATTGGTACGAATTGGTCCTCTGGTTTGGCTGCAGTGATTATCACTGTGGTTTGAGTAGCGACTGTACTTGTTGCTGGGGGTGGTGTAGCTACCGTGCTTGGAGCTGGGGTAACCGCGCTGTCTGTTGCAGTTGAAGTTTGAGCAGCTGCTGTACTTGCCACTGGGGTAGCTGCGCAGTTCATTGCAGCCAAAGTTTGAGTAGCGACTGTCGCTTTGCCCTCAAATCCGCCGACATTCTTTTCCTTTTGAAGGTGCTGGATAGTGTTGAACAAGGCCCTGTAAGCATAGGCCAAGCCCCAGCACGTTGCCGTGATTTGTCCATCTCTGGTATGGCCAGAATGACCACACACCTCATTTAAGTGTTTTACTAATTCTTCTGGATTTTGCAGTTGTTCGGTAGTGAAATTCCAAAATACTGGGGGGGCCCACTGACCTAGATACTTGCCCATACTATCCCACACACCCTGCCACTCATGGCTGTCCAGCCTCTGGGAAAATCTCTCGGTCCTCCTACATCGTCGTTTGACCCCAGACAAGACCCAAACCTGAATCTGCTTAACTCTTGAAATCAGTAGTGGGCAAAACACACTCTGTATGCGTGTTAGCATGGTGATTCCCATCACCATCAGCAAACAAGTCTCAAGAGCATTAAAAGGCCATTTAAAAAATTCGAAACTCTCAAATGTAAATGGTCTGGGGGGACGACTAGGAGGGTAAAAGGATGTCTCCTTCACAGGTTGAGCACCTGAGAAGGAGAAAAAAGATGTGTAATTGCTAAGCACCTCCATCATATACCTCCCAAAGTATAAAGGTGGTGACCACACTGGGAACATAAGCCAGATCAGTTTCATGATCAATGATTCTATTGTATTACAAGTCATTACCATAAAGTACAATGGGATAAAAACCTTAGCCCAAGCCCCACACTTGAAAAACACTAATACAGCCAATACCGGATGGACGTAAGATATGGTATACTGAAACTGTGAGATCAAGAGGAAAAACCTTGAGAGCCAATAAATCAGCATTGTGACGAGTGACTATCAATCCAGTCAGATCTGTTCTTATCTCAACCCCTAGTGCCCCACGTTGGGCGCCAAAAAGAACTGTCGTGGTTTAAACCCAGTCAGGTAACTTGTTCACTCACTCCCAGTGAGTGGTGCCAAGCTGACAACAATCAAGGTCCGTGTTCGTCTCCCCCCCCCTCCCTGCACCGGGGCTCTCCCCTTCCCCGCTCCCGGAGGAACGGGGAGGAGGATCGAGAGAGTGCAACTCCTACGGGTTGAGACAAGAACAGTCCAGCAACAAATCACCACCGCTACTATCAGCTAAAACAATGATAAGGGAAAATAACAAGGGAAGAGAATACGATACCACCGGCCAAGAAAACGAGTTCCACCCGGAAGCTCCTGTCCTTCCGGGTAACTCCCAGTTACCCCTCACCCCGGGCATGACGTGCTGTGGTATGGAATACCTCCCCGGCTAGCCCGGGTCAGGCGCCCCGTCTCTGCTTCCTCACAGCTTCCCCTCCTCCCTGGCAGAGCATGAGCCTCACAGAGTCCTTGGTCAGGGTAAACATCACTTAGCAACAACCGAAAACATCGGCTTCACCAACGCTGTTCTCAAAACTAGAAGTCAAAACACAGCACTGCACCAGCTAACACAAAGGAAAAAACATGACTGCTACTGCTGAACCCAGGACAATCACATATACATTTTTGCTCCCTGGCCATGTGACAATTAGGACACCATTTATCACAAGCAGGCCTGAGGTTTGCTGACAGTGTGATGCAGCTGGCTTTGCAGCCACTGAGCCATGCAGGGAGTGCGGACACCCAAATCACCACCCTTGGTAGGGCTGGTGTTCCGTCACCTTCTTGCATCCTTGAACAAGACCCTGAGGTTTTGATAATTAGACCACTAACAGAATGGTTATTATGGAAAACAAACTCCAACAACCAAATTTTGCAAGTTGTTTGCTTGATTTGAATATATTCTTTTTTCCACTTCAATATTTTTTTCCCATTTGGTTGATCCAGACCATATTCATACCCAAGTTCTACTATGCACTTGCTTACAGAAAGGCAGTCTCAGTTGTACCCAAAACTGATTTTTAGAACCAAAGTCATAATTTCAGATGTGTGCACATTACTGTAAAAGTGTTCTATGGGTGAGGGCAGAGAAATAAATTCTGGTGGTTTTGTGTCATTTTCACAATCATTAACTCTAGACCTGGGCACTGTTGCATCACCCGTAAGGTCTACTTTGACCTGGGTTTGGTGTGATCTTGTTGCTGTTGAGTTAGTCAAAGCACATTAGACAGGTTTTGTCCTGGCTTTATGCTTTCTTGGTGACTGTAGAAGGACACGCTGTACTTTATCTGGCATAAAATCTGAGTAGTACAGACAGATGATACCTGACCCAGTATGTGCTTGGTAGCACAAAATTATGCCATCAAACAATTTTGATCAAATCTGAACTGGCAGAGTAGGGTTGTACCAGACAAACGCTTTATACCAGGTGGCTATGGCAGTTTTTAGCTGGTAATAAATTGATGTATACTCCTTACAATGGGTTGCCTATTGGAAAACTTGTGTTGAAAATAGCATCAAAAAGTTTTTCTACGTACCTACAGCTATTTATAATCTGCCAAGCTTGGAAAATCAGTTTCTGTATATTTCTCTTATCTAAGGAGTTTTTTGATTATAGAAGAGTCATGTGAATTTTATTTTTAATTTAAGATAATAGATTGTTCAGTGGTATTGATTATTGCTATCTTCGGGTGTTAAAATGAGAGCACAGCAGAACTGATCCTGTTGTCTTAGTTCAGTCAAAGTTTAGTGGCTTTTGAGAAGTGGAAAGAAAAGATAACTTGGCTAACAAGGCTTGATCCTATTGTCACATATATACACAGAGCCATAGGAAATAAAAATACTGAAGCATTGTTTGGAGGCAGAGGCCTAGCAGAGGTTGCTCCATGTGAGTGTTTTTACCTTAGCATGAAGTGAAGGATTCATCGTTTGTAGAAAGATGAGATCTCGGTATTGATGGATTGTGTGTTTCATTTTATTATTTTATTAGTGTTTCTTGGTATTTTGCGGTGTTTCCCTTAGTAGATAAGAACCAAAAAAGGTTAAATTTTTAAAACTGTGCTATTAACTTGAACAAAACAGTTACGATTTAAGAGAGTTCTCTGACTTTTTCTTCTCTTGTAAATTTTAAGTATCTTTCTTGACTAATGGCATCTGATATATATTTTCATTTAATTGAAAAGATTGTGAAGTGCTTTGTATACTTAAAGATGTACTTTCAAATCACTTCCTGTAATGAAGTTTCTCCAGTTGTCTGTGCAGAAAAACAGAAGCTTGGGACACGAGACCAAGACCAGTGCAGGCATTAAGACTGCACCAATAATGCAGGTCAGTAGGATGAAAATTTGTAACCTGACTGAAGCTCCAGAGTTAATATCTCAAATATTCCTAGGGCACTGGAAGGCATGTCAGGTCTTTAACACAGAAGCGTACTGCCATCTAACATCACGTAAAGTGTAAGTTCACTTCATCTTCACTACAGATCAGTCAAGGAATTTTTCCCATATTTTAGACTGTCCATCTAAAGTACTTAAATGTATTTGGTGGGGATCAGAGTTGCTTTTACAAGGGCTAGAGCCAAGCAAACCATTCTGATAGAGGGAATCCTTCTGGGAGCAAACAAGCTCTGAAATTGATTAAATTGTCTCAAAAAGATTCTTAGATCATCTTACTGAGAAGACCTGCAAGACATGTTTCCCTGCCTTGCCACAGACACCCAAGTACCCAGTAATGACAGGCATTCCATCTGGGATGCAGCTGAAGAGGTTGTTGTCTCCCTGTGGCTACTTTGCCTTAAATCTAATAGCAGACTTATTGGTGCATTCTTTTCCTATGTCCCAGGGTTGTTTGCTGGTTTAAGTAATTCAGAAAATAAGTCTTTGGTGAGAAACCTCATCCTGATGGAAAAGGAATAGGGTCTGTTTGTGGGAGCAGCTTGCCCAGCTGAATATGAGGGAGAAGGATAGCAGTCTTCAGAAGTGTAACCTAAAGAAGACTTAAGAGACATCAAAAGGCATGAATGGAAGAAATTACACACTTTACCCTTCTATGAGTGGAAATCTCTCTTGGGGTTCTTGCACTATAGCTAAGGTAATGGGAATGTTTGGGCCTAAGTGGACATCATTCAGGTAAAACCCTTAAGGGATATGCTCCAAAAGTGATGCTTATGATGGTACCAGCACCTCTTCCTTCACACATTTAGAGGTTGTTTGACAATCTCCCGTCTGCTTATTGACACATCTTGACCTGTTTACTTGTAGGATCTAACAGGATCACAGAACTAATGTGACAGGCTGCAACACATTCAAGATAGAAATAGATTCACATTTCTACTTCAGCGCTCAGGTCAATGGAGTCACTTCAGAATTACATTTATGTTGCTGAGAGAAGAATTTGGCCAATTGCCCACTCTGTCCAGCACATTAAATTTAAAAATAATTTCGCTAGCAATTGTGAATACCTGTTTCCTGCCAATAACCTTAGAGTACCACATTGCCAGGAGGTATTTCTGACCCTACTTTGCAAGTCTCACCTCGTAATGGTACTAGCCAGTCAGCCTTTCCTGTGCTTCGTCATTAGCACTTGACATACCAGCTTTACCCATCATGGATTTAGTCATATGCATGATAGAGAAAATTAAAATTAGCCCTTTTAAATATATGCTGTTTGTAAAAAGCGAGTTTGCAGTAATGGGAGATTCTCAAGCTCTTGGATTTTTGGCTGATTGTTTTAGAAGTAGGTTTTAAATATGTTTGAAACTTAAAAGGAAGTTGAAAAATAGCATCTAATTGAACTAAGAATTGGTGTCCCGTGTACATACTCAAAAACATACTAATTTGAAGACATGATTATTTAAGAACAAACAAGCAAGCAAAAGCTCAGAGTCCTTACTCCAATTTTCATCATTGATCATAGATTTGTGCTTGAATTCAGTGGTAGGAGTCTTACCCCAAGGTAAGGTAAGGACCTTACTCTAAACAAGATCAGGGAGCAAAGACTTTGACTTCTGGATCAATGACAAAACTCCTTGCTAAAATACTTCAGAATTAGAACTGGTCCATAATGAAACTCTCTGTGAAGCTGACTGAAAGTTTTAAAATCAGGTAATATGATTGAATTATTTATATAGCAGCTTTTATGTTGTTTTTTTTATCTATGGATTTATTAGTGTGCCAGTTTGTGTGCTGGAAGCCAGATTTGTCTGTATATAGTACACTGCTCAACAGGACCCCTGCTTGGACTCTCAAATCAGAACTTGGCGTGCAACCCTCAGTAGGATTCATAGCATTTTCTTTCCAAACTGTCCAGATTTATAATCTAAGTTTCCTTTTTCAGACTGATGCATTCAGTAGAGGTAATTTCTTCTTTAGGGACTCAGCACAGTGTTCTTCATGTAGCATAGGCAAGAGTTGAGTTCATACATCTAAAATGTTGTCTGGCATCTTCAAGCAATCTATTAGGCTTGTCCGTATTCTTCTATGCTTGGGGGTTTCAGGTCTGGGATGTGACAAAACTTTTACATTCAGAGCAAACTGTTAACATGCCATTTGTTCAAGGGAAACTGCCTGTGACTGTGCAGTCTAACTAAACAAGAGATAAAGGTATCAGTCTGTGTAAGTACAAGTCTGTGTGAGTCGAAGTCCCTTGTCTGCAAAAAAAAATACAGGGATCTTCTCTAGCAGAGACAATGTGCTCCTTACTGCAGAAAGAAGACATGCATATCATAGAGAGAGCTTAAACATGATCCAATGTTATTTTTGTGGGTACTATGACCTAGGAAAGCTTTGACTGAAAATGAAGTCATAGAATGATAGAATGGTTTGGGTTGGAAGGGACCTTGAAGAGTGCCTTGTTCCAACCCACACTGCCACAGAAACGGACACCTTCTACTAGGCCACATTCCTCAAAGCACAGTCCAACCTGGCCTTGAAAGTCCCCAGTGTGACATTTCTTCAATGGGTAAATTGCTCTAGGGTGGGGTTTTTTTTGTGTTTTTCTTCTAAATCTTTCTTTGCCACTTCTTGAGTTATCTGATATGGTGTAGCCTTCATCAACTTTTTTCCCTTATGCTACATCTGTTTCACCCATAGCAATCACAACTCATGTGGCATGGTTGTCCCAGAATGCCTGCTATAATTTTCTATTCTCATTTATTAAAGCTACAAGCAAGTATGTGAATGTATCATTAACGCCACTTTATAAAAATAGTGAAGTCAAATCTCTGCTCTTTGACTTTGGGTTTAGGTCTGACTGGTAAGTCTGACAGATCTACAAATAGATATCTAAGCAACACTGTGATCTTCAAGGTAATCTTCGGTCCAGCTGATATCACTACGACTCTTTCAATCCCTAAAGCCAGGAAGAGAACTGGGGCTTTTTTAATTCTTACTATTTGCTCACTAAGCTGCTTAAGGGTTATGAAAAAATCTTTTTGGGTATTAAACTAGTTGTCAAGCAGCTGAAACACCGAACTGCAAGCAAGATGTCAAACTATTGAGAAACAATGGCACTGCTAGATGTTACCAGCTTGGAAATCTGTCAGCCCATATCAGTAAGTCAAGTGTCTTCATCACTCACAAGATGGTAGTTACGATGATCACACAGTTACAGTAGATTCTACAGTTATGATGGTACAAAATATTATTATTTGAGCATCTTCCTGAATTAATTTTGTCTGTTCTACCTTACTTACTAGAGAGAGTGGAATCCATGGATTAGTTTCTCTTATCCTTTCTGAGAATTGACGGAGTGGATAGAATAAAAATTTTGTTTAGGAAAAGAGGCAGTGTCTGTGGCTTGCAGGCCTTCATCTAATGAAAGAATAGCTGCACTGTGGTGACCAGCAGGTCTGACTGTGTCTGGGTTTCAGAGAATTGTTGATTTTCTAATAGAATATATAATCTTTCACATTATCACCTTGGCTTCACCCACTCAGATGTTTGCCAATAAATTATGGGTAGATGACTTGCTTATATTGGGATAATTTTTTAAAGGTTTGCAAATTTTGAATGTAAATATCCCTATATGTCAATCCTGCATTACACAACATACATTTTGCCACACTACTGATCTGCCCATTTGTATTCTTAATTATACATTTTCCAGGACCACATTTTTCTGTAAATTGTTCATGGCTGTGAATTACATATGCCTCATTCTGTGGAGAGAATATGCTACATTCCTTTCCAGATGCAGCATGAATTCTTTTAATTTGCAATTTCCCATCTGGTTCATTGGGAACTAAAAATTTTAAAACCAAAATCAAACATACTGTTTTAAATGTGGGTTCATAAACTCAGTAGCAATATCTTTATGCTCTTCTAATAAACAATTCCTGCCACCTCAGGAGATAATGTATTTTAAATTTTGTTATAAATATAAATATTGCATGCAAATATGTTTTAAATGTCTTAATCTTATTACTGATGACTTACAAGCTTATTATTTAAAAGAAGATGCAAAACTAAGAGGCATTATAAACGGACTTAGAATTATCACAGCTTTTATGTTTAATGGTGAGATCCTGTGCGTTACAAAGTTTCAGTCATTTGTCTAGGGAAATTATGTTCCTTTGAAGTCTGCTTTCCTGATGTCAAAGGTTGTATGTTGCTTGTTTCTTGAGGATTTCAGACACAAGCATTGCATGATTCAACTATTGTAAAGATTAGATGAAGAACTGACTATCATCCACATTGCTTCTGATGCCAGGTTTACTTCTCATAGGGCATCTTACTCAGTGTTAGCCAGACCCATTTCTTTCCACTCTAAAATAATCAAAGATTGTACCTCTCCTTTGATGAGCACAGGCAGATTATGTATTATACATTCAAGCTCATGGTTGACCTTTGGATATGCATAAATGAAAAAAAGCAGCTCTTTGAATTGCACTTTCGAGTCCCTTAGGATTTGAAATTGGGATGCCATTTAATACATGTTTATTTAGTGGCTGTGATTTGTTAGGCCCTTTCTAAACACTGAAGACAAGAGAATCCTTCTAGAGGATCTTGCAAGCTCTGAGAAGAAAAAGGAGGTAGGTAGAGGTAGAGAGACCAGGAAAAAACAACGGAGACAATCATGTATGATTGAAAAAATCACTGAATATGTGCGCATTAGCGTGTGCATAGAATCATAGAATAGTTAGGTTTGGAAAGGACCTTAAGATCACCCAGTTCCAACCCCCCTACCATGGGCAGGGACACCTGCCACTAAACCATGCCACCCAAGTCTCTGTCCAGCCTGGCCTTGAACACTGCCAGGGATGGAGCATTCACAACTTCCCTGGGCAACCCATTCCAGTGCCTCACCACCCTTACAGTAAAGAACTTCTGCCTTATATCCAATCTAAACTCCCGCTGTTTAAGTTTTAACCCATCACCCCTTGTCCTGTCACTGCAGTCCCTAATGAAGTGTCTCTCTCCAGCATCCTTGTAGGCCCCCTTCAGATCCTGGAAGGCTGCTATGAGGTCTCCATGCAGCCTTCTCTTTTCCAGGCTGAACAGCCCCAACTTTCTCAGCCTAACAATGACTTTAAGTGCTTCCTGCTATTTCTTGTGCTCTCTAGTTCTGACAGATTCCAGATATTTGCAAAGTTTTGTAGGGCTACTCCCTATATATACATGCAACCATTCTGTAAATATTTCAATAGGAAATGTCACTAATGGGTTACATGCCCTCTTTTTTCAACTGTGAAGGTGCTTGTGAGAGCTAATCTGGAAGACCCTGCAAGGCTGGATATAGCAGTGCCATGTGGCAGGTCTGCATTGACGTTTTCTTTGTGTTCTGTGATTCTGTGTTGCTGGGGCTGCAGGGCACCCAGTTCTTCCTGGCATGAGGAGAGCTGCTCAGGGCTTGGTACTACAGTAAAAATAAGTACTGTGGGGGAATTCAGGTGTCTCATCCGAGAGGCTTGGAACAGGACAGGCTGAAGTGGTTAGAAGAGGGTAACTAAAGAAAAGTGAAATACTGCTGAGTTTGTTCCCATATACAAAGGACCCATTTAGCCTGCTGTGTTATATAACATTGCTAAATAATCCTCCTTGCTGTCCCAAACAAGTGTTACTGGGGACTTGTGATCTGATCGCTGGATTTGCCCATCCTGGAAACACAGCGGGGTGGTGTCTGACCTTTATTTCCCAATGACATAGCACAAATGTTTATTTAAATGCCATTTTTATGCTGAAAATAGGACAGCTTGTTGTGGTGGAACATGTAAAGTTAGCACTGCTCACACATTGCCTTCATAATGCGGATATGTTAAGCAAACAGGGCTGGAGACACTGGTGATGGTTCACAGTCACGTAAGTGTCTGATGCACCTTTGTGAGGAAAAGTGGGTTTTGTGGGCTCTAGTTTTGGGTTTTTTTTTTAGTCTCATACAGTAACATTCTCAGTGGATCATTTTACAGAAGTGCAAAGGTTAGAAACCCAGTGAAACCATTTGACTTTTTCCAAAGGTACATTACAGAGCCTCCTAAGCTATAATAATAAGAATCTGAAAACATGGGAGGGTGACCAATTATACTTAAATCTGGTCAATGTTTTATTTTATGTGGTTGTACTCTGGCTATTTTTTGACTTGTTTGGATCATACTGGCTAAGTGTTCCTGTCCAGTAATACTCATTTTACCCCAACCAGCAATTTAAACCAAGTATATGCTGGTTTTGCTATTGAATAGAAGGACAAGCATTTCGATTATGGTTAGTTGTTTTGTGGATTTTGGTTCCCACCCATTTATTTTGGTTTGTCCTAATCTATATTTATCTGTGAATGACAAGATGAACTTGAAAAAAGAACATGTTTAAGGTTGCATACCAGCTTCCAGGATATAAATCAAACTGGGCTTTCAGCTCTTTCAAGCTTTCATGGACAGTGCTTGCTGAAGGACTGAGACATATTTTTCTGTGACTTTAGTTCATGTCAAACATTTAATTTTTAACAACAGTGGTCAGTTTCCTGTTGTGAACACATGATGCTGGCCCCAGAGACTTCAGCTTTCTTTAGGTGTTATCATAACAATTTTTCTTTTTAAAGATATACTCACAGCAAAATTAAAACTGGGTTAAAGGCTTTGAAAGTAGTTCAGATCACAGCGGTCCTAAAGCAATGGTCTCCTTGCAATGAGAGTGGAAACTGTGGACTGAGCCCTGCTCAGCTTGTTTAAAAAACGAAAAATAAGCTAACACATTACTCAGTGGCATACCACTCTGGGCAGTGGCAATACAAAGACTGACCTCTTCTACACTGTTTGAAGGACTAGATCGTCACCTGTTTGTATTAAAACTTACTGTAGAGACATAACAAGAGCTGGTGAAGAGCATGCTCTGAGATCCAGTGCCTGATGGGAAAACTGAAATGATGCAAGGATTTCATTGTGGAGTCCTCCTCCACCTTCTCCCCTTAGGAAAAGCAAAACTCTAACTCAAGCAGGAATTATTTCAGGCAGGACTTGCAGTGTCTGTTGCACAGGGAGGTCAGGCTAGTATATTACAGAGGTTCCTTCTAGCCCTATGTTTAAATATACAAAAGGGAACACAGGAATACATTAAACCTGTTTGATTGCCAGATCTCTCCATTACTTCTAAGGCCCCCTTGCAAATTCCCATTTGCCCCTGCATTTTATGACTATCTGAGAATCAATTCTAAAACTCTCTCCCCATGTTTTCCAATTAGGTTATGCAGAGCTGAGAAGGAAATGGCATTTTACTCCTTCACATACCAAAGGCCTATTTGGAATTCCCTCTCCTCTAGGGAAAAGGGCCAGGCAAGGCACCCTTCTTATTCCCCACCTCTTCCTTCATCAATGCAGCTTCAAAAATGAAGGTAAACAAAATATAAATGGGTGTTAACCATTGATTTGGGGGATTTAGTCATTAAACTCACTGTTTTGGTTTGTTTTTTTTTTCCATTTGAGTCACAAAGCCAATAATGGGCTTTACTAAGAATTTAATACAAAAATCTGTTGAAATTGATTGAAAGATGCCCAGTGGCTCTGAGATGTATCACACCTCAAATGACTGCAGAGTATTGGCAGCTTGCTTGACTTCAAAAAACAAGCAAACCCTCAAACAAACAAAAAACCCACCCTAGCTGAAAATCAGTATCAACTTCTTAACTTTTTATACTTCCAATATCATTGGATTCACTGTAATTGTTTAGGATTTGGATTTTTTTTGGAGAAAGAAATCTTATAAATGTATATAAATGGCAGTAAGTCTTACGTCCAGCTTGAGCTTTTACAAAATGTTGCTGTTTCTCCCAGTGAGTGAAGAAACTCAAGTATAATTTTGCATTATTATATTTTTGTGATTATTCCTTTACAAGCTGGAAAGACGAAGCCCATATCATATGTGCATTTATGTTATGCGTATTTCTCTAATCTTACACTCCTCGCTCATAATTCAGACTTCTCGGTTTGATTTCATGGTAATTTAGACTTCCAACTTTCTATATTTTGTCAATGTTGAAACCATTACTGTAAGTGACATGGAGCCAGATTTACCCTCTTCCAATTCCAAAGTGACTTCAGTAAATCACTGGATTTGTTTTGGTGTCTATGCAGGAAAAGCGTTTACCTTATAATATAGAGTTTTCAGTTTGAGAGCTATCATAATAGTAACTAATCTGCCTCTTCGTGAGGAGGTGGATTTATTTTGAGCGGGTGAAAGGACACCAGTACAGAGAAGAGCTTTTGGCCAGTATATAAATAGATGTAGCTTGGCAGCATAACAATACCTCTGACTTCGCTTTTGCTAAGGGACACCAATATGGGAGAGAGAAGACTGAATTTCTCCAGTACACTTATTTAGTAATCAAACATCCATATAAAGACATCTCACTTTATTTTGAAGTCACGTCTTACACTTATTTAGTAATCAAACATCCATATAAAGACATCTCACTTTATTTTGAAGTCACGTCTTTACATCTTTTTTTGGTCTCTTTAGAACAGTTTTTTCAACAGTTTTGTGCTTGTTGTCTTTTCATCTAAGGCTCACTCCAAATGCTGTGAGGTGCACTGAAGAGTTCAGCAGTTCCCTTCACCAACATTGCATTAACAGATTTCTTTCTCAAAACAATTACTTGGGAGCATGTGGCAACAGAGTCATATCTGAAACCTTTTGTCACTAAGTGGGCTTGTCAGAGACAGTCACTTCTGATCTTCACTTTAACACTGTATTTTGCATTTGAAAGTGTGAGTGTTGGTCTTTTTTTTATTTTTTTTTTCTTAATTCTAACTGTGCAGCCAAAGATTTGATTGTGGCATTTTGATGGTTTTGAAGAGTTATTTTCAGTATGGTAAATTCACAATGATAATTCCACATCCAGGCATTTAAACTGTTAGTTTGGGGGGCAGGGTTGGTTTTGGGTAAGTTTTGGTTTTTCGTTTTTGTGGGTTTTTTTGTTGTTGTTGTGTTTTATTTGCTTGTTTGTTTCTCTTTATTTTTTTTTTAATTCTTTATTTCTGTTTGAGAAAAAAGAAAATAAATAAATAAACTAAACAAAAAACAAACAAACAAACAAACAATACAAACCCAAAAACTTACAAAATTGTCCAAGACACTTTTCTGGTTAATACTAGAAATACTGAACTTTGTGAACTTTATGCTACTGCCCAACATGGGACTTATATTTTCTTGTGACTATTTGATGAAGTTAATCTTGAAAATGACACTGGTGATTTGGCATACCTCCTCTTATTCATCAGTATATGCTATTTCCCCACCACCCAGGAGATCTGTGGAAACAGGGACCCCACATTTCCCACAGATTTAATTTTCTGTGAGTGCTTGAGAAACTGTTTTGTCTTTATTTGTTCTCTGCATCTTTTCAAGGCTCTGTGAGCAGGAAACCTGCTAGCACAGGTATGGGGAACTGGGTAGTTTTAGGAACTACACAGAGGCATTTGCAGCAGATTGGTGCATGTAGTCCTTGAATTCAAGCCTCGTGGCTCAGCAACAGGACTGCTGTGGGGCAAGCAATCACAGGTAAATGGGCAAGCAGGCAAGGCAGGTAAGCTAGCGGGCAACTGAGATTTCCGTTGGAAATCTGTTGTCGGGTTGTGGTCCTTCACCATTCTTTTGAAATTAATGTCCATGCCCTCAGAATGCTTTATTAGTGATAAATTGGCATTTTTGCCCAGAAACATGTTTTGCAGGAAAATTTCTGAGCAACTATCATTATGATTTATAAAGCCCTCAAACCAGGCTACCCAGGAGAGCACCTATGCATTTATACCACAACTGATATAAATGGAAACACCTGACCTGCTCAACCTTGGTTACTGTGTCTCTCCCTTGCACCTCTGTTCACCTGTCCCAGGATGCTGACATCCATCAACCTTCTGGGCATGTTATGCATTTGAATGAGTGCTGGTGGAAGCTTGCACATTGCCTGAGAAATGCGGAATTTGAACTGTAGTGGGTTTCTGGGTGAACATCAAGCAAAATGTGGGAGAAAAAGCTAAGGGTTTGTATTTTCAGGCTACTGTGTAAGTCAAGTGGCTTTGTCTTTTCAGTGTGAATTAAGGCTGTTGCTAGAGAAGGTTTTATGTGTGTATGCATACATAATTCATAAAGACATATAAAATCCTGCTAGTGTGGTATAGAACCTTATAATGAAAATAATTTTTCTGTAGCTCCTGTAGGGGCTGAACATGAAGGATCAGCCCTAGGAAGCAGATCTGTTGAGTAAGCGTGCATCACTTTTCAATAGTCTGCTTTCATGTAACAAGGCAAAATAAACAAGAGTTACCACAAATTGGTCACTCTGTCTCTCTGTTTAATTTTGTTGAGGTAATGCACTTTCCAGCCTTGCACTTCCTTCCACTTTTGATCTTCTTTCAGTTAACGTCCAGTTTTGATATGGAAAAATGGTCCTTCTCCATAGATGGCCACCCACAACTTGCTGTGCATAGACCAGCAGAGCAGGTCATTTCACAGAGGTCGCCCATCCCTCAAGTATAGCCTCCTCTGGGGTCAGAGCAGTTACTCTCCAGTAGCTCTATGCAGAATGATTTGAACCTAGCACATGAACTAGGCTATTACGGCTATGATGCTGTACATGATTACAGTGTTGAGATAAGTATTTTTCTTTGTGGAAAAACATCACAAGCCTGTTTATGGCTGTAAGAGGTTGGCATTTGGGTTCAGAACTGCACCAAAAATTACCTCTAATTACAGAGTGCCCCCTGCTGAGATCCTGCTTATTGATAAGGCAGAGTAGAGAGTGCCATCTGCTGCTCCTTACCTATAAAATAAATTATTCTCCATTTGTGTTTGCAGCGTCTTAGTGTTGCTGTTACCAGTGTTGGAGTTGGGGGACAGTGGCTGGACTGTGTGCTTGCCAGCCTTTAATCTCTGCACTGGGATGTGGAGCTTGCATCATCACTGAAGGCAAAGGATGTGTTATTCGTTGGAGACCAAAGCACCAATGAATAACTAGTCAGCAGTGCTTTGTAGATGTGGGAAAGCTGATGCCCTGCATAAAATGGCATTATCACCATCCATTATAACATACTACAGGCAGCTGTCAGTGATGTCATTGATAGTTCTTCAATCTGGTTTCCTGTAGCTAGCAGTTGGCCTGCTGTGGGTATCAGGGAGGCTGAGTAACTCCTCAGTGTGTCCATTGGGACTAAACACTGGTGGAAAGACCAGAGATCTTGGAAGGAAGATGTGTGTAAATTCAGGGTTGAACAGAAAAGAAAACACGATCTACCATTACCAGTCCCAGAGGTTAGAGCCTCAAAAGTTACTTTAGTGGTTGCTATTCATGTATCTGCAATGCAGAACAAACTACTCTGGTATAAATTGTACACCTCAGGTTGTGTATTCCTCAGCTGTAAATAGATGTATCATGGATTCTTGGTTTTTATCAAACAGGAAAGTTTGTCTCTTTCCTAATCCTTTCCTCACCAATCTAAACACCAGCTTTGCAATCGCGTCCCTCTAGAATGGAACTGTGATGCCAACAGCTTGCAGCACCTTGTAAAATCTTTCCCAGCTTTTCCAAGCAGGGAGCTTTTATCTACTTGCCTGCCACTTGAGCAAGGACTTCAGCTACTTGAACTGGCTGCTTGTCAAATATAGCTTAAGAAAAAAGCAGGACAGAGTTCAGCTTGTGTGAGAGGTTTTCTTGGTTCTTTCACTAAAGTAAAAAAAGAATATTTTATGCTGTAATATTGAATCACTGATTTGGTGGGGTTCACATTGCACATCACATTAGGTGTCTCTCTGCATACATGTGGGATTAGAATATATTAGAAAGTGCTTTATCTCAGTTTAAGTAAGCCTAGAAATTAAATAGAGAAAAATTTTGGTTGGACATTCACAAATGTGCACTGCTAAGAGTTTTTCTTGATACACAGTTTTGAATTCTTTGTCTTATCCCTTTACTGCTCTTGATAGCCTTAGTCTTTGCTTTTAAATGGGGAACAGCAATATACTGATTTCCATGGCAAAAGCCCATTGTCACTGATATTTAAACAATGGTTTTCCTAGACCAAGGAAGAAGGAGAGTAGTGACTGTAAATTGCAATAAGTGGTTTTGCACCATAAATCAAGCAATCAATGAAATTGAATTCTTGCCTTGAAAAGCCAAAAGGTGGGCTCACTTTCCTGAAATGTATTGCTACAGACACCAGAGGTGTAAATCTTCATCATGTTACATTGCAGTGGAACCAGTGGGACATGGGATAAGAGACACCCATCACAAAAAAAGGAGCTCTGTCTTGTCCTTCATGGCCTAATAGGAGAATGTTGTCCTTGCTCAGTCCGGGAAACTGATTTATACTTGCATCCAAATCTGCTGTTCACTATTGTGTTAGTAAAACAATATAATTTTTTCTGTTATTTTAATCTCACAAATATTGGAACCCAGTTTCTCCTCTTTGAATAGAGTTTGAGGTAATTGGTTATTTTTCCATATTTTGCATGAAGTAGGTTGGTTTTGGTTTTGTGTAATACATAAGAAATCCAGAAAGGATGTATATTAGTCTAAAGCTCTAGATATCTGTATGAATGAACACAGGGAAGACTGAAGACAGCATTTAAAGAACACCCAGAAATCAGACTTTTAATTATGTCTTCACATATTCAGCAAAACCTACATTTGTGTTGTGTTGCTATATCACTGTAGAGCTGTTGATATTTAAATGTTACACTGCATACCGCTACCTCTTTGCTGTTTGTTATAATGTGAAATTGTGCTTTAAAGCTGCAGTAATACAGCAGTCCTTTCCTTTTATTTGTGTATTTAAAGTAAATTTCATTGAATGTGTATTTTACTACTTCTGCTGTACTTAACACTATGTGTAATCTAAAAGTAGAATAGTACTCTTCAGCTGATAATTCTTGAAATAAGAGTAAGATCTACCTCGTGTTCAGTCATGTGAAACAAAGACCATTTTATTTTACATGCATTAGAATGATCATAGATATTTAATTTTGATTTTTCTTCTTTCCTAAGGTATACCATGTTTTGCATGTATTCCTAAGTGCATACAGTTATAAACAACTATGATGAAGCTGAAACGCGCTGTTACAAATGCTGTGGCCTTTTTTTTTCTCATTCTGTTTTGTTACACAATGCATATGACTGGCCAGAAAATGATCCTTTGTCCTAAAACAATCAAGCTTTTGAAATTTCTATTATGATGCCAAGGTATGAATGAAAGAGCAGGTGCATGCAAGTGCATCTCAACCTCTTCTGTTGGAATTGTTCCACTTGGTATAAATAACTGAATGTTCAACTGGCGATGGCAGAGAGAGGAGGAATAGAGCCAGTGAGCAAGAATGACCATATAGCCGACTGACCAGAACAGTCATCTGGGCTACAGAGGAGCACAAGTTCAGTTCCTTCCTCTGCATCTTGCAAATATATCCATGATTCTTGCAGGAATGTCCTAATCATTAGGATACGGACTATTTTGGAACCACTTTCACTCGCTTGCATGTGTCTGATAATTGGTATAAGGGCTAACATTTCCTCAGAAGTTAGTGTCTTTTATTTAGGAAAAAGATTTTGGCCACCTCCCATAATATATAGCATTTATAACATTAGTTTGTCATGCTTTCTGATGTATATTGGCGTTAGTCAAGTCTAAGATAAATACAGTGAAATAACTTGTAGGGAACTAGAACCTGAAAATTAAATTTGCAAGAGTAGGGTATATCATCTGTTTCTTACAGCTGCTTAGTTTCTAAATTTAATATCTTAAAACTGTTGGAGTTGTTATAACTTCAGATAAAATGTCTTCCCACAGGCAAAAGATAATTTTTCATAAGCTTTTAAAAAAAACTAATAAAGTAGTAATCTACAGTATTTTATTATTTAGAACCCCAACCTTGGGGATATGATTTGCAACGATTTTTTTTTTTAGATCTAAATTGAGGGTATACTTGGGAGGCGCCTCTGTGAATGTATCTGTTACTCTTTTCTATGGTTTGTTCTTTCTACCAAATGCTGTCTCCATTCGGTCGATAGGAACACTACCACCTCTTTAAGTGGTAATGCTCCCTGCAGAGTTTTTAGCCTGCAAGAGATATGATTAGGGGGTGATAGTGTTAAGCACTCCTCCTGTATCTCCTGGCCCACTATGATAACCTTAGGGTTACAATGCGTGTCTGACAAATACAATTCCATTGTGACTAGCGCCTTATGGCAATTTAGGAGGCTTATTCATCATTTTACAACAGACTTATGTCAGGGATTTTGCTTATTTGCCCTTCACTGGTGTACAGTAGTTGTAGGTTTATCTCTAGGAGTCCAGCCCTAATAACCAGTAACAAAGTGCTTAAGCTCTAAGCTTGTGAGGAATGGACTTGCATTATACTCCAACTGCACCTTCTCTCTTCACTGATAAGACAATGTGTCTTTGAGAGAATGAAGGATTTGTACAAACTGATCCTTTACAATATAGTGTATGCGTTGGAAGAAGATACAGGGAAGTACATTGTTGTTTAACCATTGAGATCCTAGATTTTTACATAAAAAACACATCCTTGCTGTCATTAGCAATGTTTCTTTTAAAATATGAAAATGAAGAGATATCTTGCCTTGGAAATTGCACTACAAAGTTGTTTGTAATGATGATGTGGGATTTGGAAGAACTGAGTTACTTTTGATGAAATCCCCATGATTATGGTTTAAATTACACAGATTTATTCAAGGAACAACAAAAGTGTTTTTTTTTTTTTTTATTATTATTCAGATTCCTGCTGGGTTCTGGATATTAATTAGGTAGTGGCTCCAGATGAAATCCAGGAGAGAGGAAAAAAATGCTACTCACATTTTAATAACCGAGAGAATTTTAAGTGGCTAACCATATTGTTTACTATATATCAGTCTGAAGAATAAAGAATAAAAGCTCATGAATAGACAGGCACACAGCATGGAAGAATAGCACCATACACCCTAGCTACAGTGCATTGTATATTCAAGGTTTAGATCTTCCACCCAGCAGATTTAGAGCATGAGGGGGCAGCATTTGAGAAGTGTGTACTGAACAAACACAAACATGAGGATTGCCTTTTTTCAGTTTTAAGTGTGAAAACATTAGCTCTCCTTCTATGCCTTTGAAGTCTTCTCTTTCTAGCAAAGCTCTGGCAGGAGGGAGGTCTTTCAATTAGTTTCTCACCCATAATGATTTCTTTGAGAAATTTTAATCAGGTTTTCCATCGCAGAGTGCATTTGTTGCTGGTACTTGATCTCTTGGCCAGCTGAAGCTTCTGTGGTCCTTTGTCTCTTGAGCAGTTGGGCCTTTTATAAACTTTCTGGCATAGCTGTTAATCACAGAACTTTTCTACCTTTTTTTGAGGTGCAAAACTGTGCACAGAGGAAAATACCAGTGTACTGACATGAGCTAATTATCTGCAAGGTTTTCAAGATAAGAGATAGCGTGTTAGCAGTAATGCCTACAACGGTGTAATTACTTTCTGTTTCCATTATTTTGTAGTAACCATGTAATTAGCTCACTGTACCAGAAGCTGTCTGCTTTTCATGACAACCTGTACTGCTAATCACTAGAAAAGTTGTGTAAGTGATCTGTAGCCTTTATGCTCATACAGTAGCAGCAGGTAATTTGAAGGGGCAGCTATATGCTAGCCACTTCTGTAGGGGTACGGAGTGAGAAAGACTGGCAAAACTGTAGTTGCAGAAGAACTGAAACCTTTGTTATAACATCACAGAAATATTTAGTAAAGTGTTAGCCACACCATGCAATTTCCTCTGGATTATAATATACGTGTCTGTCCTTATTCTGTTGAACCTGGTCTATATTAAGGAATTTTGAATGATTTGGTAATGGTTGATTCCCTTAAACAATATAATTTATTTTGACTCTCTGATCTTCAAAAGGGATGCCTTCTTATAAAAGCAGAACTTCAGGCAGGAAAGGGCTCAGCATGGTCAGATTATTCACTATGAAAGGGGCATTCTTCTGTGGGGCATTTCTCAGGAATGGTGTCCTCTTGTGAGGAGTTTCTCTCCGTTGCGTGACTTGCCCACTGCTGCCTATGGCAGTTCCCAATGTCAGTGAAAAGAGAGGTCATGGTTGCACCAGTGGTCTCTCAGAGGTGGGGCTACTGTACCCACTAGGCACCAAGTTCAGGCTGATGCTTGGGAGAAGTTGCTGTAAGGAAGAGGAAGGGCAGACCCAAACCAGGTCCCTACAGAGCTGCCTGCTGCCTACCCAAGGTCACAGCCATTGAATCAGTTTAGGACAATGGCACTGCAGGTGATGGAGAAGAGCAAAAAACATCTGGCACTTTTATACTAAATTGTTTCTGCTCTTTCTGCTTCATAAAAGCTGTCTTTCTTGGAGGTGAGTGAAGTCTCCCACATGCACAGTACTTTAGAGTAGAAGAAAGAAGAAGTACCAGTCTTGTACACATTTAGAAGTTCAATTGGGATTTTTTTTGCTGCTCTATCCTCCGACCCCCCCTCAGCTTAAGTGCAAATTCACTAAATATGGGGGATAGAGAGCATGCTATTTATCACCATTCCCTCCTACTTAATTCTAATGCTGTTGTCAGTTAATTATAGATGCTACTTTCTCAGATAATATTGCATAATTCAATGGAAAACAAAAAATACTCTGTAAAAAGTGGTTATTAAATTCAGCTTTAGATATTTGATACCGTTTCCAAGTACCTCTTTATTTGTTTGAAAAAAGGAATCCTCTTGAAATGTGCTGTTTCTTCTTCCCTCTGTGGCCTTGGAGCTGGTCCCTCTGAGCACTGCTTGTACATTAATTATTATGGTAAGTAGGGAAGATCAGGTGATAACATCAATCCTCTTAAAGCACACTACCAAGACTTTAAGGCAGGCAGCAGTGCTACATGGTTGTAAGCTATATGCTGCCTGATTTATTTATTTTTTAATGCATCAGTAAAAACAAGGCATTCTTTAGCTCCTGTTTCATTCTTCATCCTGGTCCTGTCTTTGCAGATAGCTCCTCTTGTTGTGGTTGCTATTCCTTGTGCTCAGTGAATTGCTTTGTTGTGTGCAGGAGGCAGCAAAATCAGGACCTCAGAATAAAAACCTCTGCACTGATAGACTGGTTGTGCCAAAAGCCACCTCTGTTTAATTCCACTGAAATCAGTGAAGTTAGGCTAGGCATTATTTGGGGTCCACTCTAAACCATTGCATTGCTCACTGCTTTAAAAAAGTGTTTAGCATGTGTTTTCAGTTCCCTAGGAGCTGTGTGTGTTTGAGCAGTTCTGTGAGTGCAAGGAAAGGAGAGGCCACCAGTGTGAGCTACTCAATCTTCTTTCCTCTCAAGTACTAGCAGTAAGACACGCTGCTTTAGCAAACAGAGGGGATCCTATTACTGGCACAAAGGGGTAGCACATGAAGACTAAGTAATTTAGTCTTTATAAGGAAGATTATTAATATTCCAAACACTTTAGGGTGTCCCAAAACTTCAGCAGATCATGATATATACAAGACACATCTTTTTCACTGGCACCATTAAGAAGTTTTAACTGGATGTCACAAGATCAAGTAGTGCTGTAATAGAAAATTTATTCCCAACACTTCCTTATCATCCAGGGATTAAAACAGATTCCTCACAGCTAGAAGGTTCAGACTGTAGTTTGTTGTTGGATGAAACATCTAGGCTGTCCTAACTTGGTTACATGGACTATGATCTCTATTTTTGTTCCTTTGAAGTTCAGTTTCAATATAGTTCTAACATAGCAAAATTTTTCATTGAGTAAAAAAATTTAAAAGCCAGTTGATGTTTTTATCAAGTTTCTCTTTATATCAACACAGTGCTGGGACTCCAGGTCAGGTTCTGTTCTCAGTGCCATCTGTTGTCAGTGATCTAGTGATGTGGAATAGATAAAACCCTACAAGTTCTCCCATGCTTGGTTTGAAGGGTGTCACATACCAATGTGGCTGCTTTTCTTTGCCTTCTTACCTGCTTTCTAGATAAAATGCTATGCAAAAGCAAAACAGAGAAGGTAAACATGCTGAAACCTCCATGACGAGTCCAATCTTCTGAAGACCAGGACAATAAGCTCCAGTAATGCTGGGGGTTTTGATATTCATTAGCTGCCATTCAAACTGCCATGCAGCTGTGTTGGTATCTTATATTGTATCTCCCCATTGAATTAAAAAAAATAAAAATAATTTGGCAGAGCAGTAGAAAAATGTCAACAAAATCCATGGGGTTTAAAAGGTAAAATATTTACAAACAGTTTGTAGCTGGTGACTTGAATACTGCAAATATTTGCTCTAATTGCAAACTGGCTACCTGAATACTCAGCATAAAACCACACAGAATTACATAAAACATGGGAGAATGCAACAGTCTGATGTATTTTGTTGCATCTGTAAACTTGAAAATTTTATTTTGGATAGCAAAAGAGATGAAGCCATAAATGGCCGTCCTTTTTTTCTCATTTCAACTGATTTAGCATCAGATTCAAGAGGGCTGGGTTTGGTGGACAATGTATATAGACTGCATTGACCTCTTGTCCTGTGTTCAGCAGTAGCAGTCATTTTTCTCCTTCTTAGTAGTTAGTGCAGTGCTGTGTTTTTGATTTTAGGCCTGGGAACAGTGCCGATAACACCGATGCTTTTAATTGTTGCTAAGTCATGTTTAGTCTGACCAAGGACTTTCTGAGTCTCATGCTCTGCTGGGGAGGAGGGGAAGCTGGGAGGAAGCAGAGACAGGACACCTGACCCAAACTAGCCAAAGAGATATTCTATACCACAGCACATCATGCCCAGGATATAAAACTGGAGGCAGTTACCCAGAAGGGCTAGATCACTGTTCGGTCGGGCTGGGTATCAGTTGGCTGGTGGTGAGCAGCTGTATTTTCTTCCCTTGTTATTTCCCTTATCATTATTATTACCGGTAGCAGCAGTAGTAGCTTCGTGTTATACCTTAGTTACTGGACAGTTCTTATCTCAACCCGTGGGAGTTACATTCTTTCAATTCTCCTCCCCCTCCTTCCGGGAGTTGGGGGAGGGAGAGGTGGGAGTGAGTGAACGGCTGTGTGGTTCTGCATTGCTGACTGGACTTAAACCACAACGCCTCTGCATGCTCCAGTGCTGAGTGCATGATGGATGTGTGCTCTACCACATTTCTGCTTGTCCTAGTTACTTGTCACTCCATGAAGATATTATAGAAAATTTACGTATTTGAGGTGGGAAAGGGATTAAATGAGTTTTGAGCCATCTCTATGTAATAGTTTTGACCATCTACTGTACATTTAATCATCAAAACAAGAAAAGAGGTGTACTTCAAACAATCAAAGCTGCCACAAAAAGGGTTAGTTATCTCCAGTTTATCTTTGTATTAACTTTATAGAGCTGGAGTAATGCTAGTCTCATTTACAGTCCTGGAAGAGATAATTTGCTTTTCAGTATGATATTTTAAACCAATAGATCCTGTGGATGTTGATAGCTTAACACTTCTGCAGTACTTCATACCACACTTACGCCATTATATGGGCAGAATGACTTACCCATTTACAGGAATATTGCTACCTTATAAACTGATATAGTTCTTCATTTGCCTTACCTTGTGTAACTAAGAAAAAGGAAAGTAAGAAGGAAAAGTATTGTTTCTCACACTTGGGGAAAAATGATCAATGAATGTTATAGCTGCAAAGAACACTGTATTTTTTATTTTTTTTTTCTGAAGAGATACTTGAAAATTACAACAATAGCTGCTTTTGAAGTATCTATCTGTGGGTGTTAAAACACCTTGCTTGCATACTAGTAGATGTTCCTTCTATAGGGCACAAAGCCAATGATCAGACCTACTAACAAAGTGAGATTAATTTCAATGTCTGGTTTTGGGGAGTAGTTTAATTGCAAAGTTGACTCCTATTAAAAGAGAACAATGAGAAAACAGGTAAGTTATATCTGTGGTCTTGCTGGTCCTTCTCCTAAATCAGCAGTTATACCACTGCTGGCACATTAAGCTGACCTGCATTTTTAATTTGTGTTTTTGAAAAGAACATATTTGGTTCTGGGACACTTGTCAATGTGTGCCTAACTGTGGCTTGGCAGAGAGTGCCTAGCATGGCTGTTGTGCAAATTAATTGGCTCCATAGGACACAAAGGTGGTGGCAGCCTCTTTGGCCTCAGTGACTGTTCCCCCTCTCACAGGCCATTCAGGCACTGCCTGCCTCAATGGGAAAAGTTTGCTGCCTCTAGTAGGTGCAGAACAGCAGAGGGTAACAGAGACCAGGAACTTCCAAAGCTCAAGTTTGTCTGTAATTCCACCCAGCTTTCTGGAGCTAGTCCTGTGGCATGTCTGGAGATCAGTTCTAGAAGGCACAAACCTTCTTTGTCACTTTTCTTAGCAGCAAGTATTATATGAAAGTCTTCGTCACCACCACTTATGCCTTACAACCCTTTGTTGTCCTGGTAGAACAAGAAAATGGTACTAAATGAGGATCTATCAGACAATTAACTTTTTGGTGATGACTGAGGCCAGTCAGGGAGGGCAATGCACATATCAGGCTCAAGAGTTCTCCTAGTGAATCAATAGCACTGGCCTTGAGAAGAGTGGGATTTGATTTAGCTCTATGACAGAAGCCACCTGTAGAGTGCCAGTGTTTTTGTTGCTGACACATGAAGCACATCCTCATAAAGAGGTGGAGCGGAGGAACTGCAACATGAGGGTTTTAGTAGTTCTTAATTGACTTCCTGGTTTGGGAGCTGAAATAGATAAACTTCTGTGCTAAAGGCAAGGTGACTTAAAAGCTGTTGTCTTGATGGTTGTGGGGATGCAAGGAAAGAGCTAAGTACACAGTTATATAGCTCTGTGTCTATTACTGTTGTACTATACACCTGAAGGTATACATATGGATTAGAACAAAGGCTGTAGTGTAGACTGGAAATGACACAGAAATCTTTTGAGAAACTGTGAAATTTCACATGAGGAGCTCCCCTCTAAAAGTGAAAATGAAAACGAGAAAAAGGTTAACCCCCAACTTTTCCTAAAAGATGTGTAAAGAAGATTACACAAAGCACTTTCATCAGGAATCCTTCTAAGATGCAAATATGTTTAGAATAAGTATTAGGTAAAAGAAAAGTTTGATTAATGGAACCTGTCCTTTCTAGTTCTCTTGCAATGTGGAAGGCTCTGTGTTGTGCTGTGTGTGCGCACATTTCAGCAGTAGCATAAGCATGCTGGCAAAAGCCACTGCCAAGTCTCATTAGTTGCAACTCCCGCAGACTTATTCAGCCATAGAACTTTTATTTGTGTAGTTTTACATTAATTTGGGACTTGGGTTTCCTTGAAATTTCAAACTGCATAGAGCAAAGTGTATCCTGTTTAAAGGAAGACAAAAACAGAAGAAGGGTAGATCTTAGGGGAGAAGCAAGATGATCTGCCCCTTCAGTTCATTAGGATTACTATATGTTCTCCTTTTTGTTGACAAGTCCAAACCCCCCAATAAGTGAGAAATTTCTTACCCAGCATACTGTTTCAGCCAATGTTGTGTAATTGCCCAGTATCATAGGCATAAACAGCAGGAGGGCAAAGGAGTTCAGTCAGGACCCCCCAGTGTTTGTGTTTGGTATGAAACACTCCATACGAAAATAATGATTTTGGCTCCTTGAGCCTCGCTCCAGTAGTATTTTCAAAAACTTTGCCAGTTGCTGTTGTACTTTGTTCTTCAAGACTACACTGTAGAAAATGCAGCTTCACTAAAGAGTGGCCAAAGGTTAGACATTTGTGGGGAAATAAAGGAATTTTTTATATATCAAAGACTTGTGCAAATACATGAATTTATTTTGGATAATATTTGGTGTGTTTCCAACAGGGCTGAGCTGTCCACCACTTCTAAAATTGCCAGGATTCTGCCTGGCTTTAATTTTTGCTACCATTCTCTGAATAACCATGGCTGCTGAAGACATTTGTTGAAAGTCACTAATGATAATTTTACACATGAAAAAAGAATCCAATCAAGCACTTCTGCAGATTCTTACCATTAAGTTAATATTACGGACTTTCAATGGATGTTTTAATTAAGCTTTCCTATTAATCGGAAGATTTCTCAAATTAAGACTAGATCCTTTGTGGCCAGTATTTCCTTTTGCACTTTTAAATTAAAACTTGGAAATATTAACCAGTGACAGGCAAGTCATAAATGCAGGCAAGGAAAAGCTTTGCTTTTTATGTTGGTGTCAGCTGGAGATGAGCTATTCTGGTGGCAGGACATTTTCCAAGCACACTGGGGAGACAAAACAAAAAGTTTATATGGTAGGAAAAAAATGTATTTATTGAACCTTCCATCTGTTATATATGTATACTGTATATCAAATCAGCCATCTCCCAGGAATTTCAATATCCTGAAAGTGGACACCAAAGTGCCTTTAATTAAAATACTTCTCTGAATATATTTTGCTTACTATTCATACTTAAACTATTAAAATGTGGCAGAATGGAGCTGATGGACATCAAAATACTTCAAAAGATCCATCATTTCTCAGTCCAGTGATGTAAATTCTTATATTATTTTATGCATGAGAAAAGCAAGACAAAGTTCTTTTAAGTATGTTATCTACAGGTTTGAGAACAGATTTTGACTCAGTCCCCTGAACTAACTGCTAAAAATACATACTTCCTAAGAAAACCAAAAGCAGATACAATTCAAACATGCAGGAGAAAGAAAGGGGCGACTGAAGCTATGACATGACTTTGAACTTTCAAGTCCCTCAAATTGTGGCTCAGACTATTGTCAAACACAGCTGCACAAAGGCATGTTGAAAAGCTGTTGGGAAGGTTTGGGGTGGCAGTCTGCATTTATCAGTTCTCAGGTCTGCATTTGAGTTTTATATGTGTATATCATGCATGTTTTATATCATAGATAAATATCACAAATATCTTTTACATGTAAGGAACATATATAAATACAAAAGATTGGATATTGCTGAGGTTAGGAAATAAGAACTGTTAATCTGGGGTCAGCCCAATGGCCTCTGTAGGCAGATGTCCTGTTTTAAACAGTGGCTGCTATTCCAATGATCCAGCAAGTGTTATCCCACTTAATGGAAAAATTAAGTAATTACACAATGATGCAAAACTTTTTTCTAACCCCATGAAGATGTTTGCTGCCCTCCAGTTTAGAGCATGTGCATTGGTACCCTATGTGTCTGTTTGTCTTGTTGAAAGTTGCTTAAGTTTTGAGAACAGAAAATAACTCCAAGGATCTTGAGCTGAATTCATCCCAAATGTAACTTGATTAGGAAAAATCTTTTCAAGAGATTAATACCATCTTTATATATTCAAGAGGGGACTTGTACAGGCGTATGCCCTTCAACAGGCTTCTATGCAATTTTATCTGAAATCTTTTCAGCTTCAGTGTGGAAAACTTCACATCTTACAGAGCACCTCTGGGAGCCCCCCCTTGGGTAGACTCCTTAGCGAATGCAGGTTTTGGGTAAGAGGCAGAGGGCAAGGAATCCACAAAGTTAAATCCCTGTCTTGGCACACAGAAGAGGTCAACAGTGTCATCCTGGGTGCTCTTTGTGTGCAGAGTGTTGGGTCTTCCCCTTCAGAGGGCTTTACCACTGGTGTGTTTCCAGAAGGGAAGATATTACAGTCCTTCTGTTCAAGCTGCAGCAGGCTAGGTGTAGTTTTACTGAAGCCAGCAAACTTCGGTCTGAACCTGTACATTTTTGTCTTTTGAGGTATGGCTCGTTAAAAGAGCTGAATATTATTTTCTTTTTTCTAATGGGCTCAGTGGCTTTGTAAAGTAGGGTCATTACCACACGAGAGATCAAGCTTTTTCACCCTATTGGTCTTTTTTGATCTTGAAAAAGGTCAGAAGAATAGAAGTCTTAAGAGAAGTTCCTTAGCAGCAATTTTTGATGTTAGTATCTTCACCCTTTCTTTCCCCCATCACTGTTGTCCAGCTTAAGCATAAGGAAGAATAGCTTTAGTTAGGTTTGGGGTTTTTTATATAGTCATACTTGAGAGCAGACCTGAAAGCTACATCTTTGTTTTCTGCTGGCTATGTATTTCTTCCAAGGTCCCAGCTCAAGTGACTGATATCCTTGTGGCTGTAAAACCTTAAAGGGGACCCCTGCATACACTCAGAAACACAATTGCAAAAAGCTCATTCCTTTATACAGCGGATTACTTTTAGATTTAATTCGATGTGATCTGTACAGATTCCCTTCATCTAAGGGGAGGTCTGATTCTCTTAGCTGACTTACACAGCCACACACCAAGAGAGCCTTATTTTGTGGAAGCCAAATCTTATTAATGGCAATCTGCTGCCCATCTTTTAATTAGCCAGAGAAGCAGTGACATTTCACAACCACAGCAGTGGCAATAATGTAGCATTGTAATATAAAATAAGGTGAAGTGTCCACCAGGATTGAAAGCCTCCATTTATCCACATTAGTCTACAGACTGGATTCTCATTTTATAGGGGGAATTGATGTATCTATTTTTGTTATGTCACAAATACACAAAAAGCTAACATTTTTAACTTCTGAAAGGTCTTCAGAGTTGGCTTACTTGGAGATTTGGAAATGGTACAGTTTTCAAACGAAGTGTGAAACCTTATTCCGCAGTCTGAATTCCTTCGGTATGATGTAAATACTAACTGATCCTTTAATGAAGCCACAAACCTTAATAAGATTTATCAAAATATTTCCAATATTTAAAGTTTAAAGCTACTACCTTTTTTTGACAGAATTTTCAGGCCCTTACACTGTGGATATGCATGGCTTCATATTAACTTAATTACAAACTTTGTGGCATATTCTTTCTATCTGTGAGTTGATTTTATCAGGAAAACTTTTATTATTTAGATTGTAGCTGCTTGGTATAAGGACTTCTCTCTCTTGTGGTTTATATGGTCTTGTGTTCTATAATGATTCATAAACAATTTGTGCTGCAATAATTTTCCGCTTATTTTTCTTTGTTTTATAAAATACATTTTATGCTGCAGTTTCAGCGTATGTCTTTATGATTCAGTAAACTTAGTTCAGAAGCAATACTTACATTTCCTTCCCCATCTTAGTAAAGGACATATGAAATGCATGAGACAAAGTAAGCTCTTTCTAAAGATATGGACTGAAATTGAAGCTGCACTTAGCAATGTGAAAAGCTGAATGAAGAGTTTTGAGTTTGGGAAGTGATACAGAGGAAAAATACTGAGGACTGTCAAAGCGTATCAGAGCACCATGGAAGCAGCACTAACCAGTGCCACTGCCCTACTTTTTCAGTTTGCAAACTGAAATAACTGCTTATTTTGTGTACCGTTAATCCTAAAAGTCTTTTATTGTGAGCAGCAGAGAACAAAATTTACTTAGAAGACATTTAAGTCAGTGGCAAGTGCTCTTATTCCAAGATGGGAAACACGAACTGGAGGAGGAACACTACCCTGTTTTGCAGGTGTTTTCCATGAACCATAAATTATGAACAAACATACCATTAATGGCATTGAGAGCTCTAAGTCCACAATATATGCTCAGCTAATAGAATCTGAACTGGGGATTGGGGGTATTATGGTGATTCATATTACTGCTACCATGGTTCACCTGTGTTTACAGTACAGATAGGATAGTTACTCTTCCTGAATTTTTGACTCACCCTACAATACAACAATGAAGATAGATATTTGGTTTGGAAAACTGTAAGGGAAATTTGTGGAGTGAAGACATGCATGTCTTTAGAAGGTGTCATATGGTAAAACTTCTGATTCTTTCCTGCTTAGCATCCATTGTAAGTATTCGCAAAATAATAGGTATGGTCATGACAGTCAGATATACTGGGATACAACTCCATAATGGACGTTTTACATCATCCTTTTGAACTTTGTTTTGTACCTAATAAAAAAATAAGAGATTAGATGGCAAAGATACACATTACAAAATAATAGAAGTATCACAAGACAAAAACATGTTCTAAAAGCTGTGCATTTTGTGTTTACAATACTGGATTGACAGCTGTGGTTCTTATTGGCTGTGTGACTGCGCTTACTTGTAAGGAAATCTTATTTTGTTCCCATTACAGGAATTAAAAGGAAACTGGGGCTACTAGAAATGTTGTGTATGCATGAGCTATATAAAGGCTGGCTTGTACAGAGGAGAAAATTCTTGGAAAGGGAACTAAAGCACAGTTCTGTGGACATGACGAAGATGATTGCTGAGCTGAAGACATGCATGCTGGTATAAATCAAGGTTTTTCTGCAGTCACCAGAGTTAGTGTTGTTCCATTAAAAGTACCCCAAAACAGCAGTCCTCATCTTTAATTGAATGCTGTAGATTATGACAACTAAGTCATTGAAGCAATTGCTTTTCTAGCTTATGACCATGATCAAAATCTTTCTTTTCTCAAGTCAAATACACGCATAGGCAACTATTAATTTTGCCTGTGTCAAGCCCTCGCCAATATGATTAAAGAAACCAGGCCATAGCTTCAAACAGAGGCCAGTTAGAATAATTCCTTAAAACTACCATCATAACAGCTGTTCTTTTTTTTTTCTGTAAAGTTCAGGCCTAAACAGGCATGTTCTCATAAAACTTATCAACTATGTGTTAAGTCACAGAGAATGGTACTTTGCAGTCAAAATGGGGTATTTCCCCATGCACACACTTCTCTTCCATGTCCTACATGCTATGGTGTGGTATCGTCTTCCAGCATTACCTCTGATGGACAGGATTAGGGGAAATCCTTGTTTCTTTGGTGATTTTCAAACACTATCAGACAATGATGCCAACTAAGAGTGAATTAATGAGATATTGGAGCCTGGCAAGTAGAAAGTGGCTTTAAATAACCCTGATTAGCCTTTTCTCAGTTCCTTAGAGTGCAGGCAAGGCTTGAACAACAACAAAGACCCCACACTCACACTTTTTATTAGTTTGGTGGAAAAAGAGTGTGCTTTTCAGAGGGTGTTAATTAAAAGATTTAGGCTCCATTCACACTGCCCATATCCCTTGTTTCATCTTTCCCTCCTTTTTGTGTAGTTTGTTTGCAATGTGAGAGGTAGAACTGCTGTTATGACAGAAAATGTTGACTTTTAAAGAGTTTGCTCAGATCTTATCTGTGAGAAAAATATAAGCCCTAATTGAACATATGAGTTCCACTTTTTATGTGATGGCTTCATTAAACATGAACTTTTATTTTAAGTAATTTAAAATGTCTTTCACTCTTTCCAAAACAAGTTTTCACCTCTTTTCTGTCTTTCTCAAGGGATATGTCCCCTACATCTTTGTAGCTGCTACATTTGCCTTTTCAATGAATAAATAAAACAAAAAATCTTGAAACCCTTTAATCATAAAGTTGTGCTTCTATAAACCTTAAGCATATTAAAATCATTGCATCAGTTATATGTTCTAGTTCTACTTATATGAAATTCATACTGTGCAGACCATGGCATCAGCCAAGAAATTTTTCAGAATCTGAGAAATAGATATAAAAGTATTTTAAGTAGCTAAAACTTGAGTAAATTATTTAATCACAAAATCATGTAATCATGTGCTATATTTCATGACTATTTTATACAATATTTACATGTACACTTCTTTCCGAAGGAGACAGACTGATGTTTGCCTGATTAAGCCAAAAGCCTGCATCTTACCAAAGGTACCCCAAACAAAAATATGAAATAAGAAATAGAAAACTCAGATTGCTTTTAGTGACAGTCAAATTATGAATCTCAATTGTACCCAATAAAACCACAGAGGTAGGTCTGAATGAAAAATAAGTGAGATTTCACTGTAATTTTTGGATAATAAATTTATTTCTTTTAAGGCTAGATTTTAGATATGTGTGAAGCATCTCTTAATTCTACTGTCAAACTCATAGAACATTTACAGAACATGACTTGGTGCTGATAAAAATCTTTGTGCTCACCTTTAAAGTGATATTATACAAAATGAGAGGTAAAAAGGTAAATAAGACCTTGTTCCTTCTTGGGAATTGCATGTGCCATATGCAAGACTGCTCTGCTGCAGTGAAATGCGTAGTTCCTCTCTAATAGCTTTGAAATATTGTTCATAAAATTGTTTGATCTCATCTCCAGTATGGGAAGGGGAAGATACTGGTGGAGCATTTGGGAGGAAGAAAGGGAATCCTGTTTTTTTATAAAAAGCTAATAGTTGATTATATTGCTGCATGCTTTCACTGGCAAACATCTACAGCACACTTTAAAAAGGAAAAAAAAAAGGAACCAGGAGATTGCTGCTTATTAATGGACTCTGCTATTTTACAGCACTGTAGTCAAGCAGCCACCTACAGTTCATCCTTATGTTAATACTAACGTTACCAATTTTAACATTATATGCCTCTTTCCACTGGCCCCTGTTGGTACCAACAGCCTACGGCAAGTGCTGTACTGCCTTTTACTTAATTGCTTCTTAAAGCTAGCAGTGAATTACATTAAGTGTAATTTCATTGTCGTTGGATCTTGGTGAGTTTGAGGTGGCACGTTTGCCATGGGAGTTCTTTTTCTCTGGTTCAGTGGCTATATCCGGATGGGATGCATTTCTCCTGGAGTAATCCAGGAGAATCTTTCCTTTGAAGAGGAACAGATGTAGATTTACATATCTGGAGGTCTCTGGCCTCTGATGAGATTAGTTGGTGTTTTTAAACCCTACTGGAAGGTGCATATTTAATAAATGCCTAAAGCAAGCCTCTGTGAAATGGCTGGGCCCTGGGAGACTTTGAATGAGAGGAGAGGAGGAGATGTCAAGTTGCACATTGTGGTACCATCATAATCACCGCTGAAAGTAGGCCAACACTTGAAATAACATGAATTCTGATTCTGCTGTAAAAGTAGTAAAGAAAAAATGGACAAGGTAACCTCCTTAAAAGCATTTAGGTTTTAATTTCAGCTGATAGGTTTGTTTCTAATTTCCTAATAATCAGAGAGAGATGGAAATACACAGGTTTAAAAACTGGCAACCCTCCCTGCCTCTGCCAAATAATCTGTGCTTTTCTAGCATGCTTATTTGAGGTAACTGCATGCCCTGCAATAGAAAGTAGTATTTTTGTTTTACTGAATGTATTTTGAGATGGAGGGGAAGGGCTTGTGGTAAAACTAGAGATTAAATAAATTTCCATGGGAAAGACTAAGCTTTTTCGACAGCCTGCATTTTCTTTTAATGGAAAATAAGTATGAAACAGAAGTTAAAAATTCTACATCAAATACTTCTTTTGGTGTGCTGTTCCTCTTGCTATAGCTACGGCATAAATGATATCATTGTAAAACTACAGAACACATTCTTGTTACTGCTGTTTTGGAGCCAGATCCCACAATGATTTTGCATTGTACTCACAGCATTTGAAATTGTGCAGGGGTTTGTAAATGCCTTATACTTGCATCCCCCTTCCTCCCCTTTCACCCCCTTTCAGTTTGTCGTGAGATTTTTGTTTTTCCTTAGCAGCTCACCATTTGTGTCATACTCTGCTGCCTGTCTGTTGCAGCCCATGTTGCACAGCAGGTTGTACGATACCTGATCCCCAGCCACCTTCATCTCCTATAGCATTCCTCCTCTGCTTACCCTACCACTGACAGCATCCCTCTTTCATGCTGTATGTGACTACACCTTGTCAGGCAGCTCTCTTTTCCCACACTGGGCCCCACTGTAGCCCCTGTCCTGCTAGTGCCCACAACATCAGTCTGCTGCCGCCACAAACACCATTCTTAACGCGCCCGCTTGTTGCTCCTGTCCCCACCATCAGGCAGAGATTTAGATGCCGTCCTCTGCTATGTACATCTGTCCCTCACCTCACTATTGCCACTAATGTGTCAGTGTAGATGAAAATTTCTTGGGCTTGGGGTGTTGTATTACTTAAGGAGGCCTTGTAAAACCTAGGTGCTGTACTTGCAGGGGTAGCACCTCCTCAGAGCTGCACACAGGTCTCAACCAAAGCCTGCAAGGGACAGTGTTAATCCCTCCTGTGAAAGGGCAAAAAGCTAAAAGAATACAGGACTCTGCTGAGATTAACAGAGAAACAAACAGAGAGCAGTGTAACAAAAGAAGGTGCTCAGATCTGTAGATAAGGAGCTTTCAGAGGCCTATGAGCAAGGACCCTGTTTAACTCCCTGTGGAGCACCAAAGGCTCCGCAAGGATCAGGAATGGAGCGGCAGGAGAAATGAAACAGCAGGAGTTAAGACCACTGTTCCCTAACTGAGCTGCATTTTTCAATTCTAGCTGAATTTTATTATGCGGTTAGAACTAGTTCCTGTTCTGGACCTATTTCATTCTGGAAAAGCTACCATCTACTTTGCAGACATACTATTATTACTTTCCAGCATCTAGTGATAATTGCCCAGATGGGTACAAAACAATGTTTTATTGTTACTTTTATTTGGTTAAAGTTAGGAGAGGGACTGCTTGCCATCAGGCTCAGAGCAGGAAAGCACTTTATAGTGTTTGTAAGCGGTGTCTTTGCCAGTGATGATGAAAGCAACATAAAATTGCTTTCGTAGGAAATCTACTAGCGGGTTGAGGCTCAGCACAAGGCCTATATATCACTTATGTCCTTTTAAGCTTTGTTTTTGAGGCCTAGTGAGACTGATGGTGTGCTGGTGTGACTTCATGTGGTGGAAAATATTGCTCTGAGGGTTAAGACTTTGGCTATTTTTCAGGCAAAACTCATAATTGTTTTGAATGTGCAAATACCACAAACGCCCTATTTTGAGTTCTCTCTCATTAGATTGCAAAACTGTTTCAATTATGTCCTATGGATTTCACAGGCATGGAATTTTCTGAACACCCATAGCGAGGAAAGAAAGGTTTCACATTTGGGTCTCTGTTTTGCTAACATACCAGCAAACAAAACCCCACAGAACCACATAGGACAGCTACAAAATAAGTATTATTTTAAGAAATAGTCAAAATTTATCAGCCCTGACCACATGGTGACATCTGTATTTAGTACACTTTTCTCTGTCCTCGCAATGAAAAGATACCTAAGGAAGGCTCAGTTAGTAACTGGTTGTTGACTTCACCCTTTTTCTAAACTTTCTTATTATGGACAACTTGCCAGGCAGGAAAAAAAAAAACAAAAACCAAACCTCTGATATAAAAGCAATTATAAAGTTAAACAAAGTGAGTAGAATAAATTAAAAAAGCCTCTGCTATCAGCATGGTGATACTAGATTTCCAGCTATATAGCAAACCAGCATGAATAAGTACCAGATATAAGGAGTGCCATTGACAGTACTTGTCAAATGGACTATGCAGGAGTAGGAACACAAGGTGGTAAAACACCTCTGTAGTATGTGGTCTCAACTACAGATGTTCTAATAGTTTGCTGAAGTACTGTTTAAGTACTTCAAAGAACCTTTAATTATTCCTGCACTGGTAAAAAAGTCTGTGATACAGATAGTCCCATATCATTCCCTCTTCAGTATTGCTAAAAGCAACTTGATGGACAAGATGTTCTTCCTTTGCACTGTCGGAAGAGAAGTGTTATTTTCACCTCATTATTTCAGGGAAGTATAATTTTTCCAGATTTTTATCCTGGCCCTATTTATTCCTGCAGCTAGATTACTCTCTTCTGATAACACCAAGAAGAAAATAGATGCCTGCCACCATTTTCTTATGTAGATTTTTTTCTTAAGATAACAAAGAAGTGAATGTTGATATACTATTTAACCTGCAAGATTTGCTTTTTGGAAACTTCTGAATTGCTACCTTTAAAAGTTTCTAGTTTAAGCTATCCTGGCCTTGCTGCTCGTCTGTAGTATTTCTAGCTCTTCTTTTGTTACATGCAAGCAATGTTGTCTTGTTCCTCGCTAGTAACATACACCATGTATCTGCAGAGTGATGTGGCTGAGTTAGTTTTGACAGAACAGCTTCTTTTTTTGATATTTCTTGTCTGTCTTTGGGATTTTTTTTAGGCCATGTCTCTTGCATTTAATATTCTCATGCCCCATTACTAGAGAATGCTTTGCTCTCTGTATGCCGTCCTGCTGACATTTCCTTGAGGTGCTCCTTAATCAAATCACTGGGACATATTACAGGATAAGACTTTGGTTTTCCCCTGAACATAAGTTATAAAATTTTTACCTTGAATAAGTTTCACTTTTTAAAATTCGTATTTGTGTTTGTGTGTCTTGTCCTTTTTTCCCTTTTAAATTCATTGTTGGTTGTAATTAGGTGCTCTCCAGCTTTGCAGAATTTTTAAATGAAAAAGCCATGTTTGCTTGCACTGAACACAACACAGTGCTCAGTTCCTGTGAATTTATCATGTGCTTTACTTATGAAGTCACCACATGTGTCTGTCTACACTAACCCTTCTTATGAGTATATATGTATCTAAGGATGTCCAAAATACATGTATTTAACAGCCTTTTACTATGAAATCTCTATTATTCTATTGAAAATTGTATGCAAACATAGCCCTTTGAGTCCCTCACTGCAGATCACCCCCTTGCCCAGGACTGTGAGGCTGTGCCCAAGCAGTGGGGCAATGAGCACTGCCCACCAGGGCAGGCGAACTGAACACAACAACACTGTTCAGGACAGTGCTCTGTATTGCTATGAGAAGCTGATTCTGCCAGCTGAAAATCTCACCTACTGGAGCTTAAAGATGCTTTCTCAGGACTGAATTCACATGGGAAAGCAAGAGCTGTAGATTTCTCCTTCCTCCCTGCTTAACAGCATACCCGCCTTCAGACTGGCCTGGTTTGTTACTTGGGACAAGGTTAGGTCCATGTTCTTAAGAGTTGGGGAGGAACAGTTTGATTTTATAATTATTCCATCTGAACTTTAACTCCAGTCATACAGTCTGCTCTATTATTTTCTTGCCTACAAAGTGGTGGTGAACTTGATCCATATGAGTATAGTAACGAATAATATCTGTTTGTGTTACATATGCCTATTGGCTTTCTTTCTCCTCAAAAGGGGTCATCCAAAAAGGCACTTCTTTGTGCTGAAACTGTGAATGGTGACAGGGCTTCCACATTATTCTTGAAACAGGTCCTTTGGTCTCTTTTTTTTTTTAATTTTTAATTGCCATTTTGGTTCTTAGTAAACAAAAGAGAAAAGTGAATTTCCACTTAAAAAATATTTTTTTTCTCTGATTTAAAGAAAAACAACAACCAAAAAACAGAAAAGGAAGGATTAGAATAAAATAAAGTTTTTGTAGGACTTCAATAATATTTTTCACTACCTGTGAAACAAATGTGCCGGAAATAGTCATCATGGTGGTTGATGGCAGTTGCTGAACACTACATGGCAGCTTGCTCACTTCCCCATCATTGCCCCCAGTGGGATGGAGGAAAGAACCGGGGGAAAAAAAAGGTAAAATTCATGGGTTGAGATAAAGACAGTTTACTAGGACAAAAAATGAAGGGATAATAATAATAATAGTAGTGAAATAATTTGAATATACAAAAAAAGTGATGCAGAAGACAATTGCTCCCTACCTGCTGATCTGTGCCCAGCCCAGTTTTCCCCCTACTTTATGTACAGCACATGATGTTGTATGGTCTGCAATACCCCTTGGGTGAGTTGGGGTCAGCTGTCCTGGCTTCTTGTCCCCTCATAGTTTCTTGTGCCCCCCAGCCTATTTGCTGGTGGGGTGGGAAACTGAAAAGTCCTTGACACTGTGTAAGCACTGCTCAGAATGGACTAAACCAGCAGTGTGTTATCAGAATCATTCTCATCCTCAACCCAAAACACAGCACTGTAGCAACTACTGGGAAGAAAATTAAGTATATCCTAGCTGAAATCAGTACAACACTACTTTAGCTAAGCTATTTATCCCATTTTTACTGATAAAACTCCTCTCTTCCTAATGTCAGCTCACACTATCATCATTTAATGAGTGTCCCTGCGTGGCCCACTGAGTCATCTTGTTACTAATGCATGTTCTTGTTTTTTACATCCTACTGAAATTACTATAAATTGAAAAATTTAACATTAGTTTATGGAAATTCCTTTCAGCTGTCCCATTATGTTCCTTTTTTACCTGGCAGTCTCTTTCATAAGACAGCTATTTCCGTGTGTTGAGTTATTGAGTTTTTTTAATATTTTGCACTGAAAGATATGTGGAAATGATCTCAGGTCTCTAATTTAAAAGCTTCTTGGTTTGTATTTGCTGGAAGTCATGTACAAATGGTAACTAGTGCCATAGCCGTCAGTGGCAAAAGTATTTTCAGACAGAGCCTTACAGAGAATCCATAAAATTACTGTCAAAAATAAATACTCAAATAGAAGAGAGGTGTTTGTGCTTTCTTTAAAATCAGTTGAAATTTATTTTGTAATTACAGTGGGGACAGGATTGGGCATGAAGATCATCAGATGAGATTGTTGCTGTTATCTGTGTGTCATGGTTTAACCCCAGCCAGCACCTAGGCCCCACAGAACCACTCTCTCACTCCCCTGTTGTGAGGTGGGGGAAAGAGTCGGAAGAGTTAAAGGGAGAAAACTCATGAACTGAGATACAGACAGTTTCATAGGTAAAGCAAAAGCCATGTGCACAAGGAAACAGAATTCATCCACCACTTCCCATGGTCAGGCAGCTGTCCAGGCATTTCCAGGAAAGCAGAGCTCTCCATCATGTTGAACAGCTACTTGGGAAGACAACCACCACCATATCCTCCCCTTCTTCCTTCTTCCTCCAGGTTTGTATGCTAAACGTGACGGTATGGAACATGATGTCACATTCAGCTTGGGTCAGCTGGAGTCAGTTGTGTCCCCCCCCCAGGTTCTTGTGCGCACCCAGCCTGTTCCCTGGTGAGATGGTGTGAAGAGCAGAAAAGGCCTTTACTCTGTGTAAGCACTACTCAGCAATAACAAAAACATCCCTAAATGATCAGCTTATTTGTGTTTTCAGCACAAACCAAAACGTAGCCACATACCAACTACTGTAAAGACTATTAACTCTGTCCTAGCCCAAACCAGCACATTGTGAAATCTGCAATGAATCATATTGTCAAAGACATTAGTCCTTTTCTGTTCTTCCTGCTGGAGACCTGTGCTGTGCAGCTGCCCACCACCAAGAGCTGGCCCCAGTTCCCACCTGCAGCCTCACTAACGTGTTCTGCTGTTATACTCAGAAGACCTGCCTCACGTAAATCAGGAAAAACATCTGGAAATTATGTTTCAGCAGGCATGATTCAGAGTACCCTTTGAAAGCAGAATAAACAGGAGCAAATTCACAGCATGGCAAGAGAAATTACATCAACCCTGAGGGAAGGTGGCAGTGCCATGATGAGCACCTGCCTTATGGACAGGTCTCTGGACACCCAGGTTTTGAGAGACACTTGAAACTTTTCAAGGCGTTTACTAAACCAGTGCGTAAGGTTTGCATGGCCTTTATCCACCCCCTGCCTTATCTGTCTGGGTGGCAGGATGCCCTGGGGTGGATGGTTTCTCTGAGGGACAGATGTGCTGTTCCAAATACACTTTGCAAGTGCATTTCTTCTGGTGGGAATTGCTCTATGGTGATAGTTTAAAGGATGAGTGCTCTCTGCTGATAACACCTATGCGTTAACAAGACATGTTTAGTAAAAATGGTAAAGCAGAAGTGTTTGGGTCTATTAATAAGATCACCTATATATACTTGAATGAAATTTAGTCAGACACAAAGCCATCACAAGAGCAATGGATCTTTTAAGTCTTCTAAATAGGTCTTGAGTTCCATTTCCATGCATCTTTTTGGAAAATCTGAAGCCATATGATGGAATGTACCTGAATAAATCATACGTGAAAAGTGGCACTGGTTGCCATCTTAGAAGCATCTGCATTTTTAATCCAATTCAAACTTCTTGGATTCATGAAGAGTAATTTTGTATTCAGTTACATGAGTAAATGCAAATTAATCATATTTTTGCTGTGTTCATTCAAACATCTAACAATCTTTGCTCCTCAAAAGAAGAGCAGTGCTGACTATTTGCAGGCTTAGAGTTAGGAAGCCCTTTTTTAAATTAAGGATGTTAGAGTTGGAGCTACCCTGAATAGCACATGGATAACCTCTTCTCATGTCTCACTCTTGTTTTCCATTCTTACAAGCAACTTGGATTGGAGTGATGTAAAGAAAGAACTGCAAACATGTCATTCAAAGTTGAAATGCAGAATTTATGCAGTCATTCATGAATTCATTCTGCAACGGAATACTCATTAGTACCTGTGAATCCATAACACACTTAAATGAAAGGTTATAAAATCTATAAAAATATAAAAGCAAGATATATCTTATTCTTATAGTTTGTTTTCATTATCAGTCCTATAAATAAATGTAAATCCAATGAAGACTTATAAAGAAATATAAACCTGAAGTAACCGAAACATTATGTTAATGCATGGGAGATGTTTTTCTAATTTTATGCCAAATAGCATGTATCTAATTGAACCCCAAGTATTTGTAATTTATCATTGATAAGAAATTCTATTAGTAATTTTTCTGCTGCTGTTTTGTATTTCAGTATTAGTTTTATGTGTTTTGTCAGTGATTCCTTGGACTGTAATTCAGATGAAGAATAGCCAAGCTCTCCTTTAGTCACCGAGCACAGATGATTTCCTACAATTGCTGTTTCTCCAGTGCAAGGAGATGTCGAAGCTCTTGTGCTATTTTAAGATGTACTGTTTTTCCAGAAAACAAGTTGTTAGATTCCAGGAATGAATGAGTTAAAGGCAGTATTTGGATCAGTGTTGTGAAACTATATATTATCTATTGTATTTCCTTGGCCTTAAGTGGATTGTAGCATGGGATGAATTAGGTTGGCTAGATATTTTCTGCTGACTGTGATATCCCTGTTGAGCAGCTTTCCCAGTACGAATATATTTGGCCCTTCTTTTTTTTCCCCACAAGCTATATCCCTGTATAAAACCAGCTTTATCTCTAAAGAGCAAATAACACCCAGTGCTCATAACAGATGCCAAGAAATGTTTCTGTTTTGATTTTTGAAAATAAAAATTCAACTGTGTTCAATAAAATTCAGAAGCCGTTTTCCTCTGTGGAAATTAAAGGAATCCAAGGAAGTCTAGGAAGATAGCGACCTTCCTAATTAAAGCAGTAGCAACTGCAGGAATCCGGTTTTTACAACCACCTCTATCTCACTGTGCTGAGAACAAAGCAGTCCTCCATTAATATTTTATTTTCTCTTTTCTTCCACTATAACAATGCTCTATGTTCTGTGAGAGCCCTGGAAAGACATGCAGAGCTATGTTAATTATGGTTTAAATAATTGACACTCTGATTGTGTTGTACTTTCAGAATTGTATGTGGCGTGTCACTGGTTTTACATATAATTACATCTAGTCACTGCCATCATTTTTCCCACTTACATCACTGTATACAGTAGTCTACATTGCAAAATCATATGCAGTAACTAATAATGTCTTCACCAAATGACCTTTGTTTTTAAGCACATGAGTATGTGTAGGAGTGGAGGTCTGATTGCCATCAGAGCTAACTCATCCAGGAAGATCTATTATGAGGCAGTTAATGTCAGGGGAGCTGGGAGTCTGCATCAGAAGCACACTCAGAGTCTAAAGAGTGTAAGGAAATTTCCACTGTGGCCTGATGATAATTCCTTATTTAACATTGCATCTAGCTTTTCAGCTTCTGGGAACCCAGATATTTATATTTTGCTGTTTTATGGATATGTGCGTTAACTACTGGGATTATTAAGTACAACCAGCTACAGGATGTGCACTACCATGCAGCAATGCAAACAGGCTTTCAAGACTCATCTTCAGGTGTTGACTGAGTCATTGTGAAAGCTTGAGTGTATATACATGTTTGGAGAGTGAGTAACCAGATACTGCTTGGAGTACCTCATTAGTCGACTTGACTGCAGCACAGCTGTTTCCAGGTCAGTGTTTGTCCTGTAAGCAGCTAACTTGAAAATTAAATCCTATCCCTTACAGCCTTAAAGAACTAAAAATTATTTATGCCGTCTTTGAAAACCTACATCCTTGTGTGTGATTGCAGAGTGTGTGCATTTTCTCAGAAATAGTGTAACTCCCTCGTAAAATGTACACCCTTTGGAGTTGTTTCTGTCTGCCTTGCGTGTTTGTTCTGCTGCTTGCAAATAACCTTCTGCCCACTGGAACTGATAAGGGAGAGTGATTAGTGTTTGGAAAGGCTACAAGCAAAAGTTATCCTCAGGCAACCTGGGAGGTTTGCACTGATAATCGCTCTGTAACAATCACTCCATCTGTGTCCTTAATTCCAAGTCTAAGTGAAGTGGCTTTACCCATCAGTGGAGGTGGGAAGATACACAACTTCATGTTTGCTGTGGAATAAGGATATGTGCAAATGAAGGTATTGCAGGGTAGCTACAGTATGCTTAGAAATCCATACCTTCACTTACATTGTAGTAACTTCCATAGAACCAAACCTTTAGTGTTTTTATGATTCATATACTAGCAGTGATTAACTGATACATACAGAGGATCAGTAGAAACTGATCTGGGACAAGCAATGAGCTCCAGGGCTCTGTTCAAAGTAATAGCAAAGGACTCAGTAAGGTCAGCATGTGCTTCAGAGTCTTCTGGAATTTAGGGCCTTTGCTCAGTTGTTGTGGATGGGTGGAAGAAGGATACAGTGTGTCAGGTACACCTTCAGACAAATACGGAGCAATTGGATACCCCTGACAAAATATTTTTGAATTTTTAAACAGAAAAAGAATAAAACCACTAAGATTTGTGTCAGGTATAAGAAACATGATGGTAAAGTCCTGAAAGTACTGCAGGATACAAGTATTTGTAGTAGAAATAGCTTTTGCTCTTGTATATAAAAACTAAAAAAAGAGCCACATTTGCTTCTTGCTCTTTGGCCTGGAAGATTATTCAAAATGTAGGAAAATCAGGAACTGTAACATTTTATGTGAGGCATTAACACATTGAATGCTGTTTGGATAAAAAAAGTTTTCTAGGGCAGAGAACACTGGAAGCAGGTATCTAAAAGTGCTCTGGAAGATGGATCTCACGTATTAGGCTGCATACATAAGACATCCCAGAAACCTGAACATTTTACCAGTGAGAGAAGAGAAATGGAAAAGAAAAGCATTCTCTAGAAATGTCAGATGGGATTTTGAGCAGTATTTAGTGATTGTTGTCTGGCCCCGATCAAAAAGCTGTCCCTGTTTAGGACATCACTTGAACGTGTGGTTCTATGCTGCTGATGCTGATGGAGCAGAAGTGTTACATGAAGCTGAGCATCCCGCATATGGATGGGCTTAGGAATGTATGGAAATTGTTCGTCTGAATAAGGACCCTATTTAGAGGCTTCCACACACTGGCGGAAGTTGAAAAGGTTTGTCTTGAAAATAAGGAATGTAACTTTTTACATTGTTTTCGGTTGGTTTGTTTTTTTTTTGTGTGTTTGTTTTAAAAGTAATGTTAGTCATATTAGGAAAAAAAAGGCGCAAAGTATTGTCCTTATTTTCCAATGCTGTGTTAGAGGTTATATCTGGAAGTGCTTTATGTAGGTATGTGTAGCTTTACACTTAGGAAAATGGTGAATTCTTTTAATCAGTGTAGACAATTGTGTGGAGGCACAAGAAGAATGGTGCTGGATTGAAAATATAATGGAGGTTTTTTGTATTTTACAAGTTTAGTGCACATTGAAAATTTCAGAACGAGAACTTGACAGGGCTTTCTCATATCAAAAATCAATGTAAAACTGCACTGTAAATGGAAAAAACCCATCTTGCTTGCATATCAGGGATAAGTGTAAGTCTTGTTTTCATCTTGTTTTCCCTCATGCCTTGGTGTCATTACCAAAACATGTATTTCAGTGCATTAGAAAATGTAATTTGAGGCAATTGATACCTGAATCAGTTCTGGGATATATATAATTTCCTGTGATGTTGAACAGAGAGAATTGATTTCCAATGTGTATTTTTTGGATTAAGGTGAAGGGATCAAACGAGAATCTAACTCTTAATTCTGATGACTGAATTTGACCTGCCGTACTATTGGAGCAGAATCCTGTAGAATGGTATCTGTGACATTAAATTACATGTCTGTGTATTAGTTTTGTCCCATTAAGGAGAGCTGGATGAGAAAGTGGTAAGTTAGTAACAATCAATATTCATGACACACATAAAGGCATTTCAGAAATTTGTGAGAAACCATTTCCCTACATGCTTTCCCTTATTTTGTACCTAGGGATAATAACTTCTGCTTAGCTGATTCAAGGGCAACACAGCACAGGGAAGGAACTTCCTGTTCACTGACTACTCCTGTGCTGCGAACTCATGATATGCTCCATGTCCTGGCTGGCTTCCCTAGGGAACCAGCCTGAGCTGTCACACCACTGCAATAGATCACTGTTCTTGCTGCTGTCATCTGTGATTGATACTTGCCAGTGTTTGCTTGAAGTGATGATCACAGGACCTATGAAATATTCTATATGGCTTAATTTTTGTTTTACTAGGGTGTTTAAGATTTTCTGGAGCAGAACCCGTGTTTGAGGCCTAAGACAAGATAACTCATGCTCTAGGTTAGGCTTTCCTGTGTAATGGAGGCTGAACGCTACTGGAAAATCTTCTTTTGGGTGACTTCAGATTACAAATCCATGTTATTAGAACTTACATATTTCAAAGCTTGTGACTTGTCTTTTAAATCTGGTTTCCCAAAGAAATTATATGCAGTTTTGTCTGCATGTTTTCCACTAGTAATTTTTGGACGATTTTGTTCATTACATTTGGCAGAAAAGTAAAGTCTGTAATATTAAATTTCACAAGAATAGGTGGCCCAGCAGGCAAAAGAGATGCTACTAATGCCTTTGGTCCAGAGAGGTAAGAGTGAGTATGCCTTTTCTGGGCAACAGAGATTTTGCACAAAAATGATGGAGGTGAGGGCTGGTGGGAAGAAATCCACATGTTGTGGAAATTGGGTTACAAAATAATTCCAGAAACAGCAACATAGATCTCCATGCTACCCCTCTGTAGGACCTGAGAAAGTTATATGTGTTAGGGTGTAATTCTCATAGATATTTCTGTATTCCAATTATGCTTGAAAGGAGGTCAGAGCTAATAGTCTGGACATGTGAGCAGGCAGTTCTCTACCACTAGTGCATATGTGTACAGACATATGTATTTATTGCTTATATTGTAGTGTTTGTGTATGTGTTTCACATAGAAATATTTTATAAGTATATTCTTATTTGCTGTGTGTCTGAAGTCTGTGGATGTATTATAAATATTGTCCATCTGGATTCACTATTGTCATCTTCTAGGGGAACAAACTTCCATTTCTTCTTTCCACTCCTCCCGCATCCTCCTCCACCTAGATAATCACCAGTCATGACTCAGAAAGTGTATGAGTAGCAAAGTACTCCTCAGAATGATCAGTGGATCACAAATGTTCTTTGATGTATCTTATCTTTAGTACTCCATATTTTCAGAAGAGATACAGTGATACCCTGGGCTGTGGAGACTTGAGAGATATGTGGTCTTTTAGGGCATAACCTCCACTCTGTGAAAATCAGTTTCATTTCAATGGCTTGTTTTTGGATTGCAGAATAAATGTGGCTGAGTAGTTGCTTTAAAAAATTTTAGAATGTGCCACTAATCAGATAATGAAATAGTAATTTTATTTACATTCCAGCATCCACTGTGGATGTTTCAGTCTCATATGCTGGTATCAATTGATACTTTAAAGCAATTTTTGCATACAAATCTTTCCATATAGTCATAATCAGAAGAACACTGAATTTCCTGAGTTTAGTCTAGCTGATCTAGATTAAGTTTTATTAATATTCAAATGAGTAACTGATGGTCTCTCATTTACTACAGTCTTCAATGAAAGCCTTCTAGACCAGCTTGGTATCTCTGCAAGTCCTGAAAAGTCTTTCTGTTCACTCAAATGTACTTTTCAGCGTTTGCTGTGAATATGCAAATGTTTTCTATTTTTATTGTTTTAATAGAGAAGCAGCCATGAGTGATGTGATTCTACATGGTCATTTTCATTTTCTGTGCAGCTGTTGCAAAATTAAAAAGCTATAAACTTACAAACGTCTTTGTATGAAGCAATACACAGCATGGAATTTCCTGCTAGTGGTTAAAATAATACAATGACTTTTAACAGATGAAAACAGTTAAGCAGGTCCCTACATAGAAAAAGAAACCCCCTTTCTTCTGAAAGTATCCTTATAAAACGTTTATTTGAGAACAAGGGAAAAGCAATCTTGGCATAGAATCTTTTTATTCTTTGGGGGTTTTGGCATACAAACACAGATCAAGAAGAATCATCACAGTGGCAGGTAAGAAGCTGGTAACAGAAAAGCTTCATCTGAGCACAATACACCAGACATACGTCTTAGTTTGTTCTTGTACCCATCTGCAGAGTAAACCAGCCATATGCTTAGAGACATCGTCTTTCTTTTTTTTTTTTTTTCCCTCCCCTGCACCAAAAAGAAAAGTCATCAGATTTGACAAGAATGGTACATGTCACAGAATTACCAGGGAGCACAAAACAAAACCAGGGCAAATTCACAATGTCCCTGAGCATACGTACGCACCAGAGAATGTTTGTGTGCTCTGTTAGGGGGAAGCTGCTTAATTGGTTCTTTGTAACTCCAAACTGAAGTTACAGTGTAACCTGGTTGTGCTCAGCAGAGGAAGCCTTTGGGAATGCCAAAGTTTGGACACGAGTCTGGGACATAGAGCCGTCCCAGTACTATTGTGTTCAGTGAGCTGTGAAAAGTCATTCAAAAGAGAAACACTCAGCATCCTTTATTTATTTGCATTGAAATATTTATCTGTGATGTGAGGCATTCATAATAGATTGTCAATCTCCTGTGCCTTGTGATGAATCTTGGTATCTTGCATTGAATTCTAAATATTTGCTTCTGTGTATAATTTCATAATTGTCACATTTCCTATCTATGCATGTTCCCTGACCTTTGAATCCAAATTATCTTTTTTTTTCTTTCCTTCTCTAGGAAGGGAAATACCAAACCTTTAATTTTCTGTTTAAAAAGAGCAACTCACCTAAATTATTTATTTTTGAACATAGAAATTAAAACTCAATCAACCTGAAAATTCATGTCTTTCTGCTCTTTCCTGATAATTGAAGGAAATTATTTATATAGCATAAATTAATATTGTTTTATGTTCTAGCTGACATTCCAGATTAAAGCATGGCTTTGAAATAGAGATGGATTGGGACTGAAATACCCTGTACAACCACTCCAGTATTTGGAAAACAATGTGTTTGGTTCTTAGTATCAAAGCTCACAAAGGAAGTAAATTTTCACTTCTGTCTTGTTACAAGCAGGATGGAATAGAGAGAGAAATGAACTTGGGAGAAAAAAAAAATAGAAAAAGAAAAAAGCATGGTAACAATAGCACTGTGCATCCTCGATCTTTAGCACTGACTTGCAGGGGAAGGGATGCTACAGAAGCTGTGGTTTTGCTTAACAGACAGGAAAGTCTCTTTTCAAGCTGCATCTAACACCATCGTAGCCCCCTTTCAGCTATACACTGACCTAGAGAAGGCTCTGTATTTTTTCACTCTTCTGGGACAAGCAAACACCCAGATAACATCTAGAGCAATGCTTAGCATTTCTGGCATAACCACAGGCAGTTTTCTGTAGAGTAAGAAGCTGTGCTAGCCCACCAGCACAGGAGAGTTTCTTCTGGCTTTTTTTGAGTGAGTTTCTCTCAGCCTTTTCTGTTCTTTCTGTTCCCTTCTTTTCCTTTCATCTCTGATGGAAAAAAGAGGTTGGAGACAAGAGGAAAGATGACAGTTTAAAGGAAGTTGAAGAATGCTAACCCAGAACACGAAGGGTGGAGGTGTATCTGTTCACTGCTGGTACGCAGCCATCATGGTTATCAGCTTAATAGCATAACTTAACAGGAAGAATTACACTCATGACCTTTTGCTCTAACAGCACAAGCTTCTATCACTTGAGCTAAAGGAGAATCTCCATTAGTAGTTGCTCATTGTCACAGGGCACGTATCCCTCTCTTGGGCCAACCGCTTATAATGACAAGATATCATAAACACTTGAACAGCTCTGATTTTGTCCAGTAGAGGGAAGTGGATAGACACAAACACTAACTCAATATGTTTGAGAGAGATATCATCAACATATTAACCTCATCATGCATGATTGGCAAAAGGCGTAACAATTGCAGGAGAACCTTGCTTTTCTCACCACTGCCAAAAGCTCTGTATTGACTAAGGATCATTTCCACTAGAATTGCTTCTTCTTGCACTGTCACTGTTCTTTTAATTACAGAGCTGCCAGAGATGAGTAATCTGGATCACCAATCAATTTACCCTGTTGCTGTGTTATGAGCAATGCTCATTAAAATAATTTTTTAAAAATCAAGCTCTTGAAGGCAGAGGGCTTTTGAAAATACCTTTAAGTGAGAGCTGGAAATAAGCTGCATTTCAAAGATAGGGTGCCTTTTTCTTTGGAAATAAGAAGGGAATAAGAAATTTGGTACTGCCACAAAACTCCTCCTAAGTGAGAACTCCAAAGCATTTAGATGCTGAACTTCCACTTTAGTGTCTGTCACTGTTTCTTGGGTAACATGATAAAAGCAAACTATTTCAGAACTAGGTCTTTTCTAGACCGCTATTTATTTGCTTACACTAGCCCTGTGGCTCCTCCCTGGGGAGAAAGACAGTTCCTGAATTTAGAATTGCCCTTAATCAGCTTTAGCTGTGCAGGTAATACCCACCCAGTAGGGAAAGGAAGAAAAGTGTTCTTCTGTTTTGGGGTCATGTATTTGGATTTTGAGTTCTTTTTCAAAAGGGACTTAAAGGAAATGATGTACCATTTAATAGTGATAATCATACTGCTGTACCATGGAAACATGACCAACCATATCAGATATTCCTGAGCATGTTGACAGGCAATCAGCAGTCCCAGCTTTCCTTGGAAAGCTTTCTGTCCCTTGAAGCAGTCCTCTCTTTTAATTCTGAATGATTCTCCAGAAGATCCACCAGCTCCTTTCCTCTCCACTGGGTTAGCTGGAGCATCCAAATTTTAAAGGATGCCAATTGGCTTGCAACCAGCCATTTATAGAGCAGGTCCTGTTCCAGAGCTGTTCTTTCCTCACCAACTTTGGCTGTGTCACATCTTCATCCTTTTCTTTACAGAACTCTGAAGTCCCTGTAGAGGTTTCATGATATCCTGAAGCCTTCATCAAATGGTAAATTGGTATTCTGTTAGGCTGTCAAAAAGGATTAGAAGGAGGGATCTATTCTTCTTATTATTCTCATTCTTTAATGACAAGTTACATTGCCAGCCTGTCCGCTAAATCACATTAGGCAAAGACTAATTTACTTCTTTAAACCAAAGTAGAGAGAAACTAGGGGCGGGGGGGGGGGGGGGGGGGGGGGAATCTCCCATTTAGGACATGTGTTGAGAATTCAGATAATTCCTGTCCTATTGTAGTTTTATTTTAAGGGTTAGCATTTTATTAGCATGAAAATGTCTACTACTCTCTGACTGCTTTTTTTCTTTTGTTTTGGAAATATGTACACCCACTTTCAGTAATTGTAAAGCTTAAAAACAATCCACATTTGAGAATTTCGTCAAAATAGTGAGAGCTAATGTTTTGACACATGTATTTTCATGGAGAAATTTTCAACTAGTTCTGTGAGAATCTTACATCGTTTTCACCCTCTTTCATCCTCTCAAAATGCATTTGAGTTTAGCTGGAAACTAAGAATGCTAGGTTTACTAGCGCTATTTTCACCTTTACACATATGTGTAGATCTCACATTGCGCTATTATCACTGCTCGTGGGTGTAAGCATGGAGACTGATACGCACATTCTCTAAGACAGTGTTCTTAGAGAGGGAAGAAATTAATATTGTAACATTAGAAATCTCATTCTGAAGCCAGTTCTGTTTGAGTGTGGACAACTGCCCATGTCTAGGGGCATGACTGGCCCACAAAGGAGGGAAAGGGGGATGCCCTGAAATGGGGGGGGAAAAAGGGGGGGGGCAGGGGTAATAATCGAATATCCACAACCAGCTTGATTCATCCCAAAATTCACCTTCTCACTTCCATGTTTGGAATGTTAGCAAAATGGCTTGGTTAATGCAGCTCATTGTATTTTGCCCTTATGAGGTTATATGTACTGATGGACAGATGTAATTGAATAGCAGGAAGCTGTGATTACAGTATCACAACTCAGAGCTAAGAGAGTTCAGTGAGTGTTAATGCTGTGCTGCATCCTGCAAGACCAGGATGAATGCCACATATTTCCAAGTATAAGAAATTCTGCATAAATAGGACATTCAATTATTTATGAATAGACTCTAAGTCAGTGATTAATTAGCATTTTAAATATGGTTGATTAACACATTAACCCTGTTTTATGAAAACTCTTTTAAAAGATACATATTACATGTGCTTGCATTTGAGTTTCACATTTCTGATGTCTTTCATCTGTTAGATTACTGTGTCCTATAAGACTTTCTAGAATGTTTAATTATTTACTTTACAAATGCAGGATGTTATAATGATATTTGTAAAGAAAAAGCTAGGATAATGAATATACAATACAGTATTAGCAGCTTTCGCAGCTGTTGACAGGAGGCTAGGGGGTTATGGGTGATGGAAGAAAGAAAATCAAAACATGATAATAATGTTGCACTAGATATATACAAGTGAATATGCAATAAGCATTGGGAATAGTGTACAAAAGCAATAACAATTTACCATTCTGTATGAAAGAACTATCTGAGGTGCTTTTGTCTGTATTGAAGGTAATGTTTGGTAGCCTTTGCTGGAAAGCATTATATAACCTAGGAACTGTTTGCATTATCGTTACAGAAGAAATCATTTACTTGTTTAATAATCAGTTATTTGTTTCTAGTATTAATTATTCATCCATCTCTCACCAATTACTAGCACACTAGCTATTGTACTAAGGGCTGGGATTTACCTGCCAGACCTAAAGATGAAGAGAATTTTCTAATATATAACCCTTATATTTAAATCTTACAAAGAGGTTAACCATATTTAAACCTTATAAAGGGAAAAGAAAGGAGGGAAAGCCCTCTGCCTTCATCAGTAGCTCAGTTAATTTAAACTGTCTTTTTGTGTGTAGATTGATTAAGTTCCAGAGTTGCCTAATAGGACATCTCTTTCCTGTATATTCAGCTAGCAATCTCTGTACTGTTCTTATGTAATGAAGTGAAATATGCTGGGAATGAAACTGTCAGAATTGGCCTTTTTTTGGAGGTCTTGCCTCTTGACATACAGAGTGCTGAAGATGTTCAGCCTTCAAAACACTCAGCATCTCATGAGGGTCTGTAGTTAAAGTATGCACCTGCTCCTCCGCAGTAAATACAACAATCAATATTCCTACATGAAGGCATATGCCTGAGTATTTTATATAATTGGCTCTGTTCCCATTTCTGCAAAAGAGTATCGCAATTAGTAGAGTAAGAGTTGACTATTTCCCCCTTACACTGTGAAGGGAAGAAAGCCCTGCAAAGATAATTTCAAACTGTGCCTGGAATTTTCTAGAGTTAACCTGTGTGAAAAACAAAAATGGGGGAGATGCATGATACTGAAATCGGTGAGCTAGCTCTTAAACTGAGCAATGGTTTATTAGGAGGGAAGTCGTTAAGGTACAATAGATTTAATGACCAAGGTAATTGAAAAAGGACATAATTGACGACTCTTACTTATCTTAATTAGTGAGATTATTTGTGCAGCTTTGTCTACAGTATACTCCTATGCTTCTTGTATACAGGAGCAAGCCAACTGTTGCTGTCATTGTCCTGCTACTCAAGTCTAAGAGCCTGATTCTTCTCCAGGAATTCCTCCTTTTCAGTAATATTTAGCCATCAAAACCATCCCTAACCTTCATAGTGTTTCCTATCTGAAAAAACAGGTACTTACATCTTTGTGTACTTCTGCTTTAAAACAGGTACTTAACATCTTTGTGTACTTCTGCTTTAGGCCTGGAAATACAGGCTAAACTATTTCCTTTATTTTCACTGTATGGTCATGGCCATGGAGGTAGCCACGTTAGAGTGAAGGTTCATATCTATAAAAGATGGGAATTGGAGTATCTGGATAAGGTGCATGCATTCTATGTGTTAAGAGACTATATGCAAGGATATGTGCTTACCATATATCAGAAGGCTTGTGGAGCAAGTTCAGTAGTCATTATGATGATATCATAGCTGGTAGCCCTTACTTTACATTACTAGTGGCCATTACTGTAATCTAAATGGACATTGGGAGGAGATTATGGTGAAAGGTGCTAATGGCTTGCACATTAGAGGTCCTTAACATATATGCACCCAGGATGAAAGTCTATGTACAAAGAGTTAAATAAATTGTACAGCAGCTTCCCCTAGGGAGTCATTAAAAGTATTAGGCAAGTTTAAGTACTATTCTTTATCTGAGCTGTTAGACCTTTCAAACTAGGAGGTCTAAAGGAATAGCTTCTGAGTAGTGGTTTTCCCAGGTGTAAAATCAAGCCAGTTGACTAGAGCCGAGGGGTGGTCGGTGAGAGTGGCAGACAATCTATAGTTTAAGTAGGCAAATATGTCAGATTTCTCAAACGCTAGAGAAAAAAAAAATCTGAATACGTGCGGTTTTTGTCTTCTAGGGAAGAAGATGCAGCTTTTAGGGCTTTACTTGGAAATCCAATCAAAATTACCCGTCATCCTGAGTTGAAAGGGTTGCTGTATTATTGCAATATTTTCACTGTCTATTTTTAAAAAAATAATTAGAATAGCAGTATGCAGAGTTCAGGTATTACAGCAATGTATCTGCTATCATAAAGATTTTCCAATACTATTAATGTAAAACATTAGGAAATGCCAAAATACTACTGTTTTCACTCCCTTGCTTAAATAAATAATGGAAGACAGGAATACGGAGGAAAGGGAAATAAATTCTTCCCCTCACCTGGGGCTCTCTTTGCAGAGATGTGTATTTTCTTCCTCTAGTATGCCTCCAGAGCTGATAGTAAAAGTAATTCAGAAAGTTCAGCTAACACACAAGGCAGCAAAACAGTTCTGCTGGCAGAAGGATTCCTGCTTGTAACTACAGCTCTCTGAAGGTTGGAGTTTATTTTCAGGCCTTTCCATTCATGGCCAGCTAAGATATGTAGGCAATAACTGTGGGGTATCTTACAGCATCTAATCAAACTACAGTTAACAAAGACTAAGGGATTTTGTATTAATGAGCTTCTCTTTAATGATCTGGTTTAAGATATATAGCTGAGTCAAATCTACCTACATGCAGGAAGTTTGGTAGGACTTTTTTGTTTATGCAAAAATCTTTCTACCAGAAGAAGATAAGTCATTACTAAAGAGAAATCATTGTAAGCAAAATAGGAATCAAAGAGTGCAAAGTGGTAGAGCAGGTTAGGAATAAGAAATGGGCTCCATGTAGGTTAATTCTATATGAATCTTGAGTTAATTAAACTTACTTTCAAATACCCACCACAAATATCCAAGAATCTTGGTCCTGAATCCTCTCTACAAGTTTCAGGGTACACAGAGTATGACTAGCTCCAGTCTAGCCCGAGAGATTCATTTTTCCTCCCGATGTAGGATGAGTCCAAGAGTTTGTTTACACTAAGTTTTTGCTGAAATGAAATTAGGATGTTACTGAAGTGCACACATTGGCCCAGAAAGATTCATCTCCCAGTTTAGGCATAAACTTAAATGCTTTAATGCAACTGTGTAAGTCATGAACTAGAGAGGAAGAAGACAGTGTGAGAATATTGCCACAGATGTTTGAGAGTTCATAGTAGCAAAAAGCAAATAATTTGGGTTTTGTCCCACAGTGTCCTTTGTCTTCAAAGGCTGAATATCCAATAATTAATTGACAGGTAGGAAATAGGCTCTAAAGCAGTTAATTCACTAGGGTCTACCATTGCTGTGCCCGCACCCTCACTGCCTGTTACAGTCCTGATCCAAAGTCAGTTGAACCCAATCGATCAGGCCCTAATTGCACACTGATTAGTATCGCTGTGCTTGGCAGCATAGCAAATCTTTAGGAATTAGGAGCTACTGTGTTTTTGGAGTAGTTCTTTTCACCATTATGTGTGACTGATAACTTGCAGTGGGATTTAAACACAAATATCGTATTATTGGGAGACAACACTGTATGTAATTGCTGCCAAGATAACAGATGAAATAACTTCCACTGGAAAAGTTTCAAAGGTGGAAAAGTTTCAGACAGGCATTTTTTGCAGGTGTAATGAAAGGATCAGCATGTATTTCCCCCAAGGGCTTTCATTTTTCATTTTTATCCTGAAGAGAAGCCACTGGCACTTTCTGGGTATTGTCATCGACTAAGGCACAAAAGAAGAAGAAAAAAGAAACAATTGATAAAAAAAAAAAAAAAAAAAGAAAGAAAAAGTGAATCAAAACATGACTTCTTGTTTTCAAGAAGAAGGGCCAACTTTTACTTTATAGTAACAGCTTTGAGATCAGCAGCTGTGGGATTACATGGCAGAGGTTTGTAAAAAAAATCAATAACTGCTGCTGTTTGGAGAGAGGGAAAGAAAGGACAGCTAACTAGACCAGATTGTAACAGTTCTGCACTCAGTCACAATGCTCACCTTACAACAGCGCAGCCCTGCAAATTATTAAATAATAAATCACAAAGTCGAACAGTCTTGGGTGGACAGAATGCGTTTGACTGTAAAGCAGACAGAGGCCTATGAATTATTCACATCTCAAGCAAAGATAAAACAAGCAGAGAAGAAATGAGAAGAATTCTTCCAAACAGGTTCTCCTGTACTGAAATATACCTTTTGATTACTGATACATATTTGGGGATTCAACCGGTCAAAGTCATGCCAGAACTAAGAAGAAGGAGACAACTGCAACCTAGGTTTAGTGCTATGGGAAAATCCTCACATTAATAAGTAACTTCAGAAGAAATGTTCCTGTGAAATATCATTTTGCAACATTAGTATGTTAGCAATTAAGGGGGGAAAAAATGGATCTCAGAGAATAATTGTCATAGAAGTGTCAAGATCTCAAATATTTATCTTTAGAGTTAAAACTTTGCAAGAGCTTATTTTAATCAGAACGGCAGGCTGAAAGCTGAAAATCTGCTTATGAAAATGAGTGGGAATCTTACGTTTTGATAACTTCAAGCATCTGACTTAGCTGAAATGGGAGGAAAAGAGTTAAAGCTGATCTTCAATATAAAGACAAAAAAGAAAAGCAGATTTTTCCATTACAGACTGTCGGGTTTTATTACTGGTTTATAACATTTAGGTTATTTGAACATAGCTAATGTCCATGACTTACAGAGGAAACAAAATCAATCAAAACACTCATTTTCCTTTGAAGTTTTTTTTGGGTTTTTTTGTTTGTTTGTTTTGTTTGTTTGTTTTTTTCACCTAGCAGAATTTCAGGCTTACTACACTGATGCACCGATATAGTAGAAGATATGTTATGGCCAAATCCTGCTGACACTGATTGAGGCCAGAACATAACACTCTTGGGCCATACTGATGACACGGCTTCAGAATCTGATCTATTCCACATTCCTGGTGAGATAAGTGATTTAAAAAGGGCTTTACCCCACCATATCTTCGTGGTTTAAATGATCACTCCCTTACAATTGGATTTATATGCATAGACAGCAGTGATGCCTTCTTTATGATGAGTGATATGATTTCTTGAAGGATGGAAACATATTGCTGATGAACCTAATTCTGTCTGAAGCTATAGAAAACTACCTTTCCTTCACTCTTTGCTTCTTGAAGACCAAGCCTATGAACAAACCTACTTGTGGGAGCCTTTCCTGTGACTGACTTCGTGTTGCTGCATTTAGGAGCAGTGCTGAAGTTGTGTGCATCATCTTTCAATCTGTTCCTATGTTACTGACAGCTTTATTTTCCTAATAAGAGAGTCCAGTTAAGAAGAAAGGGAGGGGGACCTAACTCAAGGGAAGGCATAACCAATCCTGCTGAAGTCCCCTGCACAAGTGCACCAGACTCCCACCGACGGGTTGGAAACTTGCATATTCCAGTAACTGGAAGCAAATGCTCTGAGTTTCCAAGCATCAGCTCTTCCAGTGTCTGGGCTTGTGAGTTTCCCACAGATGTGTGGCCTGGTAAGGAGCAGAGTTGCTTTACTAGCATAGCTGCCACAAACTGCAAGCACAGACAAGAAGCAGCACACAGCAGCTCCTGAGGATGGGAAGTCTGGTTTAGGGTACAAAGGCGGGGCTTCCATCCCCACACTTCCTCCAGAGTCAGTTCCCTCATGCCTGTTTATTCCAGTTTACAATCAGTCCTTTTATCTGAAATACATCGAAATGTTCAGGTCAGTTTTCCCAAACTCCTGATTTCCTGCATTCCAGCCAAATCAATATGGACCTACCCATGCCCCAGCAAAGACTGCGTCCAAGCCTTACTTCTTGCCTTCCAGACCCATTGCTCTCCAACTTTACTCTGCAGTCAGCTCTGAGCCTACTCATCTCGCTCCTACTTGCTTTCATTTGTGAAGCAAGTGTCCTCTTGTGCCAGTGTGTGATTTTCCCTGAGCTGGAGGGTTACCAAGCCAGCTGTGAGTTAATTTTCAGATGTGAACATCACAGGGGTACAATAAGACTAGGGAACAAGGAGTGAAATGTTGTAATTCAAAAGTGTTTTGGGAGGGGTGCAAATGATCAGTGATAATACAGGGGTGCGATGCATAGTAGAGCTTCCAAGGTGCAAGCAAGGTTTCAGCTTAATAAAGCCAAATCTAAAACAATGAATAAAAGCAGCTTAAAGGTAAATGACCAATATAGCCAGCTGTGAGAAGGCATTACTCCAGTGCCTCATGTAGTCTGTAGGAGAGGGGTAACTTGAAATGAGAAACTTTAGTGACTGAGAAAAAGGGAGACCTGAAGTATTAGTAGCTACAGAACTGGCAATTTCTCTTGAGTATTTTAAACAGTGCAGGACACACCACATCTGACTGAAAGGCGCTGATATGTCCATGGAACAGCAGAAAATTCACTCCTGTATACCAGAGCTCAGCAGATATTTTCCTGATACCTGCTTGCCAGCAGCCCATAGATGCCTTGTTATGCATTTAATGTGTGCATTCAAGGATTAGAAATGAGCTTGTAGGTTTTGCATTGAAACTCCAGTTCCTAGGAGTTAGATTCCTGAGCAACATATATTCAATGGAAAGTACAAGGTTACCCAGAGGATATACTGCGCTGCTGTTGTCTAAATATTTCTGGTGCACAGCCGACAACTTCAGTATCAACTGAAGTTAATCAGGTTTCTGTGCATGGGGCAAGCTAGTAAGAGAGCTTACCATAGTAGCAGGAAGTTTTAAACTTGCTTTAAATTACTTAATTAGGTTTGCCAAGAATCATAATCCAGACTTGCAAAATTTACATAGAAGTTGGCAATAGCAGTGGGTTAGGGTTTTTTTGCCTGTACATTACTTAGGAGAGAAGGATACTCCATTTTTTTGTGGAAGTCAAAGAAAAAATTAGTTTCTAATAGGATCTTCCATTTAGATGTGCCAGTGATATTGATGTATAGGTCAGGTTCACACAAATCGGGCAAGAGTAATTTAGGTGGACGTTTTGCCCTGTATGCTCAATCTTCTAGAATACACTGTATGCAGTATTAAGATTTTGGCAGCAGAAAGCTGTTTTAACTATTGTTTGAAGACAGTAAAGCCAAAGAACTTCACCAAGATCTTTTATACTTAAACACTTTTTTAAAGGTATTTCGTTATAACATCAGGTATCTTT